>NC_071510.1:106849658-107162325 GCF_027887155.1 Malaclemys terrapin pileata
GAGCTGGCTGGGCAGCAGCGGCAATCCACTCCCTGCCCGGGTTTGGCTGCCAAGAACAGAGGCCCAGCGAGCCGGAGCCCGCCCTTCTGCCCCGCATGCTTGGCCTCTGTCCCCGGCAGTCAAGCCCAGGCAGGGTGTAAGTCGCTGCTGCCTCCGAGCCAGTCTCTCTCAGGCAGAAGCAGTAGAACACACTGATGGGGAGGGGCAGGGAGAGGAGGACAGAGCCCCTCTTCCTCCCCTCCCCCGGCAGGCCAATCTGGGGAGGGGGCATTTGACCCTGCAACCCCCCCCTACGTGCTGCCTCTGCAGTAAAGCTGTTTGAAAATGTTTCCTCTTCTTAAAAAAAATGTAATTTCAAAATACAAAACCTTTTGACCAGCAGTATAAATGGTTGGGGGGGGGGAAAGGAAAATGTTTTTTGAGAACATGTCATAAAAATTGTCCCCACCTTCTCAAATTTTGAAATCAACCAGTTCTGCTGTGAGTTGGTTGGTGCCTGATGGGAGGTGCTGATCATCTTCATCTGTTCTTTACACCAGTGAAAGTAGAAAGCATTCAGTACTGATCAGGAGTGTTCCACATCTCACAGGATCAGGCCTCGTGAGGAAAGTCAAGTGAATGTTTGATCGGGGTGTCCATGGGGGTCTCCATTGTGGTGTGTGCAAAATGAAGGAACACTTTTTCTAGAACTGTAGGGAGGACAGAAAGATGTTGGAAATTAGGATGAGATTAGTGCAACTAATGAGGAGGCTTCTGAAATCAGTAAAGTAGGGATAAAATGCTGGACTTGATTGTTAGAGAGACAAGGTGGTGAGGCAATATCTTTCATTGGACCAACTTTTATTGCTGAGAAAGACAAGCTGTCAAGCTACACAAAGCTCTTCTTCAGATCTGGGAAGGGTACTAAGAGCTTCACAGCTAACTACAAGATAGAACTGATAGTTTAGCATAAGTAGTTAGGTTTCAGAGTAGCAGCCGTGTTAGTCTGTATCGTCAAAAAGAACAGGAGTACTTGTGGCACCTTAGAGGCTAACAAATTTATTTGAGCATAAGTGTTCCTGGGCTACAGCCCACTTCATCAGATGCATAGAATGGAACATATAGTAAGAAATATATATACATACAGAGAACATGAAAAGGTGGAAGTAGCCATACCAACTGTAAGAGGTTAATTAATTAAGATGAGGTATTATCAGCAGGAGAAAAAAAACGTTTGTAGTGATAATCAAGATGGCCCGTTTTAGGCAGTTGACAAGAAGGTGTGAGGATACTTAACATGGGGAAATAGATTCAGTAAGTGTAATGAGTAGTTAGTACATAATCGGGAGGACCATTCAAGGTGAAGTGACCCATTAACACCCCTGTAGGCATAAGACAAAAAAGGGAGTTAGTGGGTTACAGATTGTTGTAATAATCCATATATCCAGTGTCTTTATTAAGACCATGATTTTTCATGTCTGGCAAAGTTATGAATTTAAGCTCCCAGGCTCATCTTTTCGAAGTGTTGTACAGGTTTCCTTTGAGGATGAGGACTGATAGGTCAGATATAGAGTGATCGCTCTGTGAAAAGTGTTCTCCCACAGGTGACATGGTGTCTGTCTTTTATAATTTTCCTGTGTGAGTTCATTTGAGAGTATAATGATTGGTTTCACCCACACAGTTGTTATTAGGGCATTTAGTGCACTGGATAAGGTACACGACATGGCGTGATAGACACGTGTAGAACCCATGGATCTTGAAAGGTGTGTTGGGTGGGAGTTGTTGATCATTGTAGCAGTGGAGATATGTCTTCAGATTTTGCCTTTGTTCTGGCAGGGTCTGGTGCCGCTTTGGTGTTTCCTGGTCTGGGGGGAGCTTGCTTCTGTTGATGAGCTTGAAAGCTTGTCTCTCTCACCAACAGAAGTTGGTCCAATAATAGATATTACCTCACCCACCTTGTCATTCTAATATCCTGGGACCGAGATGGCTACAACAACACTGCATAGAACTTGATTGTGTCATTTAGGCTGTGCCGCTTCTCCTACATCACTGTGTGGGGTGCAGGAAACTATCACTCGCTATGGCAGGCCAGCTGCAGGGGCTGGTGTATAATGGGTTGACCCATGGTCCTGTTTCCTCTCTGCCCTTAGAGGTGCCCTGGATCATCTGTGGAGGAACAGGGATAGAACATCCCCTACAGTCCCCAGAGTGCACAGTAATAAGGTGTCATACACATGCTGGTAAAAGACTAGTTTTTATTTACTAGTCCCCATCACCTGATATGGATCAGGGGTTAATGACCACTGAATGCAGTGGCTATTGTTACACAGGGGGCTGCAGTTCTGCTTGGCCTCTCTGTGCAAGCACTTCCTATGTAAACATGGAATAAGGGCTAGGCACAATCTACCCCGTGGAAGATACAGTACTCCTGGGGGCATCCTGTACCAAAAAAATTATAATTCTGCACACAATATTTTAAAATTCTGCAAATTTTTTCAAATTTTATTTGTCAAAATAACACTACATAATCACACCAGTTTCAATTATTTTGGTAATGTATTTCAAAATACCTGTCAGCAAGTATGTCTGTAACAATACAGACACACACAAAAATTCCCTGAGGAGTAGAGAGTTAAAGAAACCCCTATGACAACCCAGTTCCTGTTTTTCTGCCCCTTTTCCCACCCCAGAGTCCAGCTGGAGAGCCAGACACCCACAACCCCTTCCCCCCCCCCCCCCCCCAGAGCCCAGCCACAGGACCCCCCCCCAGCCATTACACCTGAACCCCTCCTCCACAGAGCCCATCCACACCCCACCAGGCCAGATACCCGCTCCTCTCCCCCCACAGAGCCCAGCCGTGGCCCTCAGCCCAGACACCCTCCCCTCTCCCCCCTCCAGAGCCCAAGGAACCAGAGGGAAAAACAGCCTGATGCTCGGTCCCAGGCTTGCATGGAGTTTCCTGTGCACTGCTGCCTCCTTCCCCCAGGGCATGCTGGGAACTGCAGCTGTCAGGAACCCTCTAGCGTCCTCTCCCTCCCCCCAGCAGAGACTTCTAGGTGCGAGCTGGGCTCTGCCAGATCCAGTGGCCCCTATTGGCAGCTAGCAGCACTACAGCCCATTTCTGTGGGGAAAAGGAAATTCTGCGCACACAACATTAATTTCTGCAAAATTCTGCGCCGCACAGTGGGGCAGAATTCCCCCAGGAGGTGTCCTGTAACTAAAAGTGTTCAAACTGATGAGTTTTATGCAATTGTTGTGAAAAATAGCCAGTTTTTATGGAAAACAGTCTAGCAGGCTATGACTTTTTGAAACCACCTTCAGCCATGATTTATACCTCAAAAGCAGAGGTTCATAATGTAAACAAAAATTTTCTTTACTCTTATTTTACTGATCACTTTTTATTTCCCTCCTGATTCAGGAAAACAAAAGTCCTGAAGTCAACGGAACTTAAGCATAGGCTTAAATTTAAGCACATGCTTAAGTGCTCTCATGTATCAGATCCAGATTTCATTTTTATTTCAGTCTGATTCTGAAAGCATACTCACAATGCTTAATAAGAAGTCCCATTAAAGCAAATTCAACTATTTGCATAGGAAAGAACCATCAGTGTAAATGTGACAGAATTATAGGAACTCCTCACTTAAAGTTGACCCGGTTAACGTTGTTTCGATGTTAAGTCACTGATCAATTAGGGAACATGCTAATGAGTTATGAAATGCTCCCATCTAACATCTTTGGCAGCCACCTGTTTTGTCCACTGCTTGCAGGAAGAGCAGCCCATTGCAGCTAGCTGGTGGGTGGTTGGAACAATGGGTGAACCAGCAGCCCCCCTATCAGCTTTCCTCTTTCCTAAGTTCCCTGTGCAACAGCTGTCCCTCCCCCCACTGCCATGTGCTGCTCCTGCCCTCTGCCTTGGAGCTGCTCCCAGAGACTCCTGCTTGATGTACGGGGGGGGGGGAGGGGGAAAGAGGGGGGCTAATGTAAGGGTGTCTCCCCCCCCTGCTCCTGCACCCCGCTTATCCCATCTTCCATAGAGAAGGGGGGACATCCGACAGACAGAGGGAGCATCTAGGCAGTAGCTCAGTCTCAGCAAGCTGATTTAATTAACAGGGCAGTGTACTTAAGCCTGGGGTCAGCTACTTAAAGGGGAAATGCGCATTTTTTCTCTCACACACAGGGAGTGTGTCTCTGTCTGCCCTCCCTCTGCTGCCTTGTAGAGTGTTGTGAGAGTTAACCCTGGAGGGCTCAGTCAATTGCTAGTTCATTTAGCAATAAGGCATTCCCTGGGAAATATCCCACCCTCTGACTCGTCCACCTCAACCAAGCTTCACAATCATCATCACTGTGTACCAGTATTAAATTGTTTGTTTAAAACTTATACTGTGTGTGTGTGTGTGTGTGTGTGTGTGTGTATAATATAGTCTTTTGTCCAGTGAAAAAAATTTCCCTGGAACCTAACCCCCCTCATTTACATTAATTCTTATGGGGAAATTGGATTCGCTAACATCGTTTCGCTTAAAGTCGCATTTTTCAGGAACATAACTACAACGTTAAGTGAGGAGTTCCTGTAGGCCCTAGTGATTCAATTCATTATAAGAATTAGATGAGTTTGGGGAGGACTTGGCTATTATTGGCCTTGCTCCAGGTGTCCCTAAACGTCCAAGTACCAGAAACTGGGAATAGATAATAGGGGATGGATTCCTTGAAATTGACCTGTTCTGTTCATTCCCTCTGAAGCATCTGGAACTGGCTACTTTCAAAAGCCAGGATACTGGGCTAGATGGACCACTGGTCTGACCTGGTATGGACATTCTTATGTATATAGGTTCTCATATTGCACTCATCATCATAGTATCTGAGTGCCTTCCAGTAGTGCATTAAGCAGTGTGACTGCACAGCTATCACATGTTGTTCTTTCATCCTCTCCCCAGAGGAGATCCGTGTGCAGTGGAGGGTCTTGTTGTGGTAGATATTTTGTTTTGTGTTAATATGCATATTTCTATGTACTTGTGTTAGAGAAGGCAAGGTCAAAGAAGTTCACCTTGCACTCAGAGCAGAAGGTGATGAGTTCCTAGAGGAATTCATTTTACAGTATCAGACCAGCCCCCGAGATTGTTCTCAGTCTCACACAGACAAGCTCTACCCTTGCAATAGAAAGTTCCATTGTACCAAGGGAAGGGGTTAGTTGTCAACCAGGGTCTTCATCCCAGGGTTTTAGGTTGTCTTTTAAATATCCTGGGCCCAGGCCTTGGGGCACCTTGAAGATAAGGGCCACACCTAGAATTTGATTAAAAATTCTATAAGAAGCTAGTGTAGAGAGCAGAAGACAGATGTGATGTGCTCACAGTAGCCTGTGTTATTGAGGAGATGTGCAGTGTTCTGTATCTCCTAAGTGCTGAAGGGTTCATTCCAGATATATCACATTGCTGTAATCTAGCCAAGAGGTGACAAAGGCATGAATAACTGAGGGCAGGTCACCTTCTACCAGGTTGGGACAGAGCCTCCTAGCCAACTGGAGATGATAGAAAGCATTACTCATGGATGCTGCTATGTGAGAGCTCAGCATCAGTGAGAAATCAATGAGCACTCCTAAACTATGGACTGAAATGACCAATTGTGGGTGTGTATCTTCAATCAAAGGTGATGGCATCATGATGGCAAACTTTTCAAAGTATTGTCCTCTGCTCTCCAGCATCACCTCAGTCTTGCTTGGGTTCAGTTTCAGCCAGCTGTTCTTCATCCATGAGCTGATCTTATCCAAGCACAGGGCCATCTTGCTAGTAGTGGTATGGTCATCTGTGGTGAAGGATAAGTGGAGCTATTTAGCTTCTGCATAGTTCTGGCACCTGAGTCCATTTTGTATGACCAGTACACCTAATGGCTGAATGTTGAAAAGAGCTGGAGACAGAATTGTTCCTTGTGGGACTCCACAAGTGAGGGGTCTAGTGGTGGAGGTATAATTTCACAAGTCTTGAGTTGGGACTCCTTTAGATGTGTCCAGAACTTCCTAATGAGTGAGTGTACTGACCTGTGGGAATGCAGCTGGGCTGTTGGTTGGTGGGTGCAGGTGGAGTGGATCCATGCTGTTTGAGGAGGCTTCCCAATGTGTGTGTTTTTTTCTGTGAAGTAGGATGATAATTTTTTGCAGCGCTTGGTACTTAGCTCTGATCTAGGTTGTAGGTACTCAGGATTGCTGAAGCAATTTACACCCTGGCCAGCTCCTTGGGGTGGGATTTGGCAGCTTCAATGGAGGCTAAAAGGAAGGTTCTCTTGACCTCTCACACAGCCTCAGCACAGGCTTTGAGGAATTTGTTAGTCATCCTGTCTGATTCAGCTTTCATTTTCTGCCATCAGTGCTCGGCTTTCCACCCTTCTGTCTGGATCTGGTGCAGGATGTCTGAAAGCCAAAGAGATCTGCAAAGGAGAGGAAGGAGTCATTTGGTGTGCCAGTGGTTGAGGCTAGTGCACAATGATAATGATTCACCAGGTCTTTGAATGGTGTTGATTTACATGTGCAACCACAATGATATTTCATTATTGCTTCTCTTTCTGTTTTACCTGAGCGTTCCCAGCTGACTCCAATTCCATCACTAATATAGCTCCTTTCCATGCTGTGTATTAAACTTTCCGTGCTGTGTATTAAGACTTGCAGAAACAGACAAATATGGAACTTAGGTTAATTCAAAACAGCCAATTAAAACAGAAAAGAAGCAGTATTGAAACATCATTATGGCTTAATCTGCAATCACTGTGGACCTGATTCTGCCAGCACTATTTCCACTGAGTGGTATTTTCCTACACAAATAGTCCCATTAATTTCAGTACTAGAATGGAAGTATTTTGCACCCACATTGGTTTCAGTTTGCACAAGTGTGGATGAGTACACAAGGTGCAAGACAGGAGATAATGAGGCCTACAGAAAACAAAGAAAAAGGAAACATTTTGAGTATAAATGTGATTACTTAGTATACGTTAAGTGCCAACAGTGTCCTAGTACAAATCACGAAGAGCCAGATTTTACAGCTCTTACTCTATGCTGAGCACGTAGGTCCAATAGAAGTCAATAAACAACTGGTGGGAGCAGAATGTGATTGTGTAATTAAAGACTGCACAAGAGGGCAGAATTAAAGTTGCACAGGGTAAAATAATGAAAAAGCTGATATGGGATTCAATTAATAAAGAACTAAAGGATAAGACTATAATTAATGCCAGTTAATGTGATTCTATTGAAAATAGGTCTTGTCAAACAAAACTGATTCATTCACTGATGAGATTACAAGTTTGGTTGACAAAGGTAATTGCATAGTTGTAATATACTTAGACTATTGTAAGGAGTTTGGTTTAATACTGCATGACATTCTGATTAAAAAACTAGCACTACACAATATCAATAAAGCACAGGGAGAAAACGTTGGGTACTGTAAAGCTCTCTAATGTAGCAGAGAAAAGCATAACAAGAACCAATGACTGGAAGCTGGAGCCAGACAAATTCAGATTAGAAATTAATCAAAGTTTTTTAACTGTGAGGGTAATTAACCATTGGAACAAACTATCAAGGGAAGTGGTGAATTCTCCATCTCTTGATGTCTTCAGATCAAGACTACTAGCATGTGTGAACTGGGATTATTCAGAGGTTTATAACTTGGCCAGATTTAGGTGGATTTTCACAGGGACAGCAAAGAATAGATCCCTAACACCAGAGCAACACACACACGCACACACCACTTCCAAATTAGAAGTCCCTGCTCCAATGAATGACAGTGGCAGAGCTTCTCAATGAAACAATTGTAAGATTTTCTTATCATGAACAAAATAATGTATTTTCCCTAATTTCATTCACAGATACAGATGAACCATTACTGCTAAAACCCTTTAAAAAATTCAAGTTTCAGAGTAACAGCCGTGTTAGTCTGTATCCGCAAAAAGAAGAACAGGAGTACTTGTGGCACCTTAGAGACTAACAAATTTAAAGCTTATGCTCTAATAAATTTGTTAGTCTCTAAGGTGCCACAAGTACTCCTGTTCTTCTTTTTTTAAAAAATTCAGTGTGAGGCAGATGCCTAGCATGGGAAATTTCAACCCATGTTTAAAGTTTGGCAAAGTTATACGCAACTGAAAACAGGGTCTTAAAATGGAAAAAAAATAGCAGTGTTAATTTTGGGCTTCACTATCAGCATCACCTATTATATTAGAATTATTTAATGTTGGCTGGTGTGCTGATACTACAGCCTAGCATGCTGACCAGTATTGCCTAATTGTTTCCTTGTAATATCCCCACTGTTGTATGTGACGTTCCCCTCTGGTGGTATCTGGACTGGTGATCTGCTAGGTCACCCCAATCCTTGACTCTGAGAACCAGCCTTGCCTTGCTCTGCTGTGAGAACCCCCACTCCTGGGCTGTTCACACACAGCCTCTAGCAAGTAAGCTACTCCTTGGATTGTGCATCCGAATGACAGTAGCCAATATCTTCAGTCCCACACACTAACCTAAGAACCTCCATCTTCCAGTGTCCAGTTATGCTTGCTGGACACTGCAAGCTTATGAGTTCATCAGTTTAACAAAGAAATTAATATGTATCAGGCTTGTTATCCCAAGGGGAGCCTCTGACACACTTCAAACCAAATGCACTGCTTCAGGTAGAATAAACAAACAGATTTGTTAACTATAAAGATAGATTTTAAGTTATTATAAGTCAAAACATAACAAGTCAGATTTGGTCAAATGAAATAAAAGCAAAACACATTCTAAGCTGATCTTAACACTTTCAATGCCCTTACAAACTTAGATGCTTCTCACCACGGGCTGGCTGGTTGCTCTTCAGCCAGGCTCTCCCCTTTGATCAGTGCTTCAGTTGCTTGGTGTGGTGTCTGTAGATGTAGGTGGAATTGAGAGAGAGCATGGCAAATGTCTCTCCCTTCTATCATGTCCTTTCTTCCCCCATGCTTTGCCCTCCCTCCCCTTCAGATTCAGGTGAGCAGTACCTCATCACAGTTCCAAACTGACCAAAGGAAGGGGGGTGACACCCTCGAGAGTCTACAGATTCTTTTGTTGCTGCCTAGGCCAGTGTCCTTTGTTCCTGTGAGGTTGGGCTGGGTTTGTCCCATACATGCCCTGATGAGGTGTGAACTGCCTCTCTGTTCTTGGAGAGTTTTTCCCTGGGCTTGCTTTAAGCCATGAAAATACATTTTCAGCCTCATAACTATATGAAATTATAACCTATAACATTACTGTAACAATTACTATAACATCACTATAAAAACCATGCTCAGTGCATCATGAGTCTTCCGAAGACACCCAACATGACAAAGTTTGCATTGGATACCACACAATCATTTTATAGAGATGAACATGGGGGTATAGGGTGTTCCCCCAAGGTACAGAGAGTCACTCCTCCCCTCTTAGTTTATTGCAAGAGGCTTAGTCACTGACTAGCTCAAAGGCAGTTTGTGTTATAGTTCTCTTGGCATCCAGTCATTAAGGCCATGAGGCAGCGTGCCTCAGTTTCCTCATTCACACGCAGCAAATCAGGTTTTTTATGGTTTCTCCGCTGTGATAAGCTTTAAAGCTGTTTACAGGTATAATTCAAAAGTAGCATTATCATAAGGTTTAACATCTGTGTCATAATTCTTATCCCCAAAATTTAACATTAATTCAAATTTTTTATCACAGATGGGTGTTTACAAGTATCTTTATGATACCATGCCCTCTGTTTAGATAGTGTAGTTTGAGGTTAGTTTGTTTATTACCCATGATGTCCTTTGACTCTCTCCCATTTAATCAGTCACCGTCTTTTCTTTCCCTCCAGTCTTTCTCTTTGTGTGGGCTCTTAATTTAATCATGTTTTTGGAATTTTGGTGTCTCAAGGTCTGGCACAATAGGTGTTCAGGGGTATCCTGCACATTGGCTGGCCCTTTGGGGAGCGGTCTCCCAACCCCAGGACTGTACATATGCAGCAAATCCAACTCCCCTTTTGGGGTTACCCTGTGTTTTCCCCCTCCTATGTGTGTTTACCTTTTGATCAGATTCTCCTTTTCCCAGCAGCTTTCCCATAACTGCTCTTTATGTCTCGCCAGTCTGGGGGAAAACACCCCCTTCTCTGTCAGTTGGGTCATTTGTATTCTGACAAACTACCACCTGGAAACTTCTTGGTCCCAACTCCTCTGTTATTGCAGGCATTGGAGCTGCATCTTGATTTAAAGAGACACAGTTACTTTCCAAAAACTTATCAGAAATAGCATCCTGAAAATTGGGACCTGGATTGGGGTACCCTCCACCACCCCTTTCTCTGTCCCTGAGAAGTCAGCTGTGTGACTGCTCCCCTCCAGGAGGTCAGTTACACTGTTCCTTCTCAAAACTTGGGTCACAGGCTGAGTGCCTGGGTGCACAGATGCTGACCGAGCCATCCTCCTAGTGTCCTGGGCATCCTGCTCCAACTGACTGGAGAGGAGACATTCCTGTACCCCCACTATTCCTTCCCCAGTTTCCTCCTCTGGGCCCCCTCCTAAGACACATTTCTCTGTGCTCCCTGGGAAGGGTTCTATTTCTTGTTCACTTGCAGAACTCTGCCAGCTAACAACTGGGACAGTTTCTTTAATCACTGACAACACCTCTCCTGCCCCTGCTCCTGAGGGCATGTTGCCTTCTGCTGGAAAGGAGCTAGTCTCAGTCCCCTCCCCCCGTACATGGAAGCACATTGCTTCCCTGTGTTACAGAGTCACAGGAATCCTCACTCACCTTTCAGTGGTTTCTGAGATCCTCTGCCCCTTTTTGGGGGCTCTCCTCTGGGACACATTGCTCTATGCTCCCTAGAGCCAGTTTTGACTCTGGTTCAGCTGCAACCTGCTGGCAGCTAACAACCTGAACAATTCTCTCCCTGGCAGGCATTACACCTCCATCCTTTCCTGATGTGGTGTTGCCTCCAGCTGCAGTGCAGGAATTGATCTCAACCACCTCCCACCTGGAAGCATGTTGTTTCTCCCTGCTGCAGAAGAATCAAGACGACTCTCTCCCATTCTCTCAGCAGTTCCTGAGACCTCACCCTTTCCCTTGGGGGTCCCAGCATAAAACTCCCTCCTGCTGCAGGCAAATACTTTAACCTGAGCTACACGGAAAAAAACATTACCAAGAAGCAGGTTGAATAGGAGGTGTTCCATTACCCCCACAGTCAAAACACTTTCCAAACCTTCCCAGACCACATGGATTTTAGCTAATGGTACAAGGAATCTGCTTTCACCCACCCCCATGATCTCTGCCATTTGGCCAGGCAACATACTGGCCTTTGGGACCACACTCTGTTTAACCAGAGAGATCTGAGCCCCTGTATCCCTCTGCCCCAAGTACTCCCTGCCATTAATTTGGACAGCCTTAAGATGCTCCATATTTGGTTCTGCAGAGGCTAACCTCACAGAACCAATATGATAGGTTTCAATTGCTTGGGGGGTTTCTGTGTTGAGGACTGCAGAACTAACATGAGCTATTGGTTGCCTGCTTCCTCCTAGCACAGGGCATTTATTCCTCGGGTGATCAGTGGAATTACATTGATAGCACCTTTTGAGCTCTTCTGCTTTTACAGGAGATTTGGGATGAGGGTTAGAGAAATGTTTTTGGGTAAGAGAACGTTTAAGCTCCCAAACCCCTTCTTTCTTCCCAGGGGCAAAATGAGATCCTCCCTTCCCACCAGTTTTAAACCACTCTTTCTGTGGCCTGCCCTCAATAGATGCCTGATTCTGTTTGAAGGCATCAGCTAAAAAAGCCATCTCATCCACAACCTTTACATCTTTGTCCCATAGACATCGCTTTACATCAGCCTTACGTAAGCTTAGGAAATGCTCTTGAGCAATAAGATCCAACATTCCCTCAAAACTTGCCAATTCTTCATCCCCTCACCCATTTTCCCAACAAATCTTTCATTTTGTTTACATATTCCCCATTACTCATACCAATATCCCTCTTAAGATTCCTAAGTTTAACTCAATATGTTTCAGAGGTAATCTGAAAACTTTGCAAAACAGTATCTTTAAATTTACAATTGTCTAAAGCAGGGGTCGGCAACCTTTCAGAACTGGTGTGCCGAGTCTTCATTTATTAACTCTAATTTAACGTTTTGCGTGCCGGTAATATACTTTAACATTTTTAGAATGGCTCTTTCTATACGTCTATAATATATAAATAAACTATTATTGTATGTAAAGTAAATAAGGTTTTTGAAATGTATAAGAAGCTTAATTTAAAATTAAATTAAAATGCAGAGTCCCCCCGGACTGGTGGCCAGGACCTGGGCAGTGTGAGTGCCACTGAAAATCAGCTCGTGTGCCGCCTTTGGCACGCGTGCCATAGGTTGCCTACCCCTGGTCTAAAGCATCTTCAATAGGCATTCCATTGAATACATTTCGAGATTTACCAGTAAATTTCACAATCAGGGTAGGAACTCTCTTATTATCAGGGATTTCTGTATTACACACAGCCTTTCGAAGGTAGTCAGATATTCAGCAATATCATCCTCTTCACTGTATGCAGGACATAAGAGTTCCCATTTGTGGATTTTTGGAGTGATGGGAGTCATTGGGGGTTCTGGTTCTGCTTCTCTAGCAGGTCCAGCTGCTGTTTTTTGCTCTCTCTCTTGCTGTGCCACTGTGACGTTCCCCTCTGGTGGTATCTGGACCAGTGATCTGGTAGGTCAACTCTGGGAGCCAGCCTTACCCTGCTCTGCTGTGAGAACTCCCACTCCTGGGCTGTTCACGCACAGCCTCTAGCAAGTAAGCTACTCCTTGGATTGTGCATCTGAATGACAGTAGCCAATATCTTCAGTCCCACACACAACACTAGGAACTTCCATCTTGTAGTGTCCAGTTATGCTCGCTGGACGCTGCAAGCTTATATGAGTTCATCAGTTTAACAAAGAAATTGATATGTACCAGGCTTGTTATCCCAAGGGAAGCCTCTGACACACTTCAAACCAAATGCACTGCTTCAGGTAGAATAAACAAACGGATTTATTAACTTTAAAGATAGATTTTAAGTGATTATAAGTCAAAACATAACAAGTCAGAGTTGGTCAAATGAAATAAAAGCAAAACACATTCTAAGCTGATCTTAACACTTTCAATGCCCTTACAAACTTAGATGCTTCTCACCACAGGCTGGCTGGTTGCTCTTCAGCCAGGCTCTCCCCTTTGAGCAGCGCTTCAGACCCTTGGTGGTGGTGGTGTCTATAGCTGTAGGTGGAAGAGAGAGAGAGCATGGCAAATATCTCTCCCTTCTATCATGTCCTTTCTTCCCTCTTGGCATTGCCTCCCCACTTCAGGGTCAGGTGAGCATTACCTCATCACAGTTCCAAACTGACCAAAGGAAGGGGGGTGACACCCTCGAGAATCTACAGATTCTTGTGTTGCTGCCTAGGCCAGTGTCCTTTGTTCCTGTGAGGGTGGGCTGGGTTTGTCCCATCCATGCCCTGAGAAGGTGTGAACTGCCCCTCTGCTTCTGGAGAGTTTTTGCCTGGGTTTGCTTTAAGCCATGAGGATACATTTTCAGTCTCATAACTATATATATGAAATTAAACCTATAACATTACTGTAACAATTACTTTAACATCACTATAACAACCATTCTCAGTGCATCATGAGCCTTCGGAGGACACCCAACATGACAAAGTTTGCATTGGATACCACACAATCATTTTATAAAGATGAACATGGGGGTGTAGGATGTTCTCCCGAGGTACAGAGCATCACTGTATCTATCTGTTGTCTCTTATCTTACACTTAGATTGTAAATTGTTTGAAGCAGGGCCCATCTTTTTGTTCTGGTTTGTACAGTGCCTAGCACAATGGGTCCATGGTTGGGACTCCTAGATGCTGTGATAATACAAATAATATCTGTCTATATATGTATTATAAGGCACCATACACATCTACGGTCGTTACATAACATGTTAATTTCTGGGTTTGTTTCCTATTAATATGTTATATCTAGAGTTTATCTAAACAAGCAATGTTTTGTCTTTGGATCATCTTGAGTTGTTAACTAGATACATTGTCTTTGTTTTGTTGGTTTTAGGCTCTAACAAAGAAGTTGTTAAACAGATCTCCCACTCAGTGCTCTCCTCACCTCCACTTCCACCCTCCCTTTCTGCTACACAGACACCACCTCCTCCTCCTCCTTCAGCTTCTCACCCATCAACACAAGCACCACCAGTTCCCAGCCTACCTCCCAGAAACATCAAACCCAGCTCTGATCCCTCGTAAGTGAACATGAAATCTGTTTTGCTTATATTTTGCTTTTACTTTCCAGTTCATGTCTATCATGGGAGACCAACATGCTCAGGCAGTGGCAGTTTAAGGCCAGCTCCCAGGTGCCTGGAGACCCAAGCTTTCACACCACATTGAGTCTGCTATTAAAGTGATGGAAAGTCTTTACATGGACTATAATGGAACTTGAATTGGGCCCTAGCTGATGAGACCTTCAGCTCAGCTGATTGCTGCCAGCCCCTGGAAATATACTATCAAATCCCTCCCTCCCACTCTGCAGGTGATGGTGGGAGAAAACTCTTCCATGTCCTGTATCACAAAAGTATAAGGGCAGGTGCTCTGTCCTCGCCCTTGTGTGTAGGGAGTAAGTAGTCCAGCCAGCAGCAGCAACTGAGAACCTTACTCCAGCACTCTGGGTCAATGGCAGAGGAGGGAAGAGACAGAGAAGTCAATGGCCACCAGTCAGTGCATACCACGCAAAAGGGCTGGGGAGAGTCAGTGAGACTGCACACGTGAGAGAGGAACTTGGCTCATAGTTTTAAATTTCGGAGCCTCTGTTACCCATTGTGGTGCTATTTTCATGCTCTTCTCAAATTTGGCTTGCCAAGTTGGGACCTGCTGGCAGCCAAAGGGTTAAAGGCATATGTTTCTAAAGTGAAAAGGAAAATGGAAGCAGGTTCAGTATTCAGAATAAGCAATTTTGCGGTAAACAACTTATTGCACACATAGAGCATCTATCAGACATAAGAGGTTTCTGTCTTACCACACAGCACACTGTATGTTTCTACTGATGATGTGAAAGCACACAGTCTAAAGACGCTGCTGTTCTTGAACTTGAGAAACATTTTCAGATAGAAAATTCTCGTGAACCCAAACAAATATATTACTGAGTATGAACTACATTAAGTGCTCCATCTAGTGGCCAGAGAGCAGCTAAACCACAGCAGGTCCCACAGCCTCTATAAAAAGCATTCCTGTACGTTCTCCGTCCTGTCTGCTTAAGATTCAAGCTTCTTCTCTTTGCCTGCAAGGACCTATATAACATGCAAATATATGTTGCTATGCTTATGCATCTGCAGAGATTATTAGTGTTCCAAACCCCCAAACAGCTTTCTGACTATTCTGTCTGTCTGTCGGTCTGCCAAATTACTGTGTTTATACCACACTTGTATATGAGTGCCTTTGGCTCATTTATTTTCTGTTTTTATGTTCAGAGTCAAGATGCCACCGTCTAAAAACCAGAGTCACGCTTAATCCATTATGGGAATCTCAACTGTACTTAAACACAGATTTAAACTCTGTATAGTTTAGGGCTGAAAGTGAACAGACTATCCAGTCAATGTCCCAAATACTTGGCACGTGCAGCAGAACAAAGCTAAACCAAGGTGTAATTATAGGAACTATCTTCTCAGATTTCACATTTTCTTTTCATATTCACAGAAGTCCAGACAATGAACAAAGTTACGATGATGTTGAATTTGGTTCAGACGGTAAGAATACATTTTAACTAATAGCAACCATTTAAGAATTAAGTTGTATTTATAATATAAGTGACTGGCATAAATATTTATAGTGTTATTGAACTGCAAGTCATATTTTGGAGTGGTGTACATTCTATAACAGCATTAACCACTCCACAATCAACATGGCAGGCACTTTCTCTTAGAAAGTCTTGTTTTAGCACCCGCGTAACTTTGGCTTGGAAGATTTGCTGAGCCTAATAACTTTCAACGCTGATCTGGAATGAATACTCTTTTTTCAGAGTTAGTTGTTGTGTTCTCACGAAAATGCATTGCTTTTATACTGGATAAAAGTAATTTGCTTGTTAGGTATGAGCGTCACTTTGCCATCTGCCCTGAGCAAGGGCCAGCACATAGTTGTATTGTACAGGAGTAGCCCAAGAAGCAGATTATGACTCTCTCTCCTGGTCTCCCCTAGGAAGAAAGTAAACTGTGCCAGGGCTATACCAGCCGCAGTGTACCTTACTCAATATTCTGGCCAGCACAGCATGTAGTGGGGTGGAGATGAAGCCTGCTACCCACTTGCACAACCTGGGAAAATCAGCAGCTCTGCCTAGCCTTCTCTTCCTACGCTGCAGGCCATAGTATAGCGAGCATGCACAGGAGAATACAGCCCTTATGCCTCCGTACTCCCTGCCATGGCTGTGGAGGGCTGGTGGTGCACTAGCCCTATGTGACCAGTGTACAATTTTTCGTTCTTATCTATTCACTTCCTTGCTTGTAAGTGGTTGGATTTTTGTAAACTGATATGATAGGCAAGGACACTGTTGTCTCTGAGGAAGCTTTAAAGTGAACATTCTGGTTTGAGGTGTATGTGATACAATGCACACTATGGCAGATGAAGAGAAAGTCCTTAAATCAGATACTGCTAGAAGTTTAGAAAGTACCACTGTAGGAAGCTTAGTTCATCCCAATTAGTTTCCATTCTTATCCTCATTAAAACAGATAAGATTCATTATAAATCTATATTTGGCACTAGTTAAGGTACAGCTGTGTATGTGTCCATATAGTTAGCACCAGCATGAGGCACTTTCTCTACAAAAGAAAATAATAGTCTGTTTATTTTTATTTTTGGTCATTCAGGTCATGGAAATACAGATGGGGTAAGTATTATCCTTTATAACACACTGAAAACATATTCTTTCCAATACATGACCGCATTAGAAAAGCCAGTTTGTTGCAGAATAGATCCAGTATATTGCTGATAAATTGGAGAACTGTAGAGGGCAACAATGAAAGTAGCTGAATCCAGAACAAAAGTGGGACTAATTATAAAGCTGGCCAGAAGCCAAAAAGTTCACAAAATCTTCCATTTCCACTTTCCACTGACATTTCAGTTTCACTGAAATTTTCCAGAAATATAGGCCTATTTCATCAAGGTACTCAATCACGTGCCTAATTTTAAGCACGTGAGTATCCCTGTTGATTTCAGTGGGATTACTCATGTGCTTAAAATTAGGCATGTGATTAAGTGCCTCACTGAATCAGGGCCTCAGTGGCTTGCCCAAGGTTACACAATAAGTCTCTGGCAGAGTCAGGAACAGAACTCTAATCTGAGCCCTATTCCAATACCTTCAATAGATTTGCCCCCCTCAATGCATCATCTCCCATAATTAGTTTTTAACTCTGGTCCCTGTAGCTCCAGCCCCGGAGTCGGTGCCTATACAAGGAGCCGCATATTAACTTCTGAAGAGCCGCATGTGGCTCTGGAGCCACAGGTTGGCCACCCCTGAATTTAGTAATTTGGGCATGGAAAGATTAAATGCATTTTCAATTAATTATTTTTCTGCTTTAATGTATGTCTGTTTGTATCTAGCTATAAAATTGAACTCCAGTGTATTTGGGCCATTGGAGACTGAATCATGATTAATTTTTCGTATAGGGTCAAGAGAGTGATGGAGAGACGTATGAAGATATCAATGACATCAGGTATCAAATCTAACTTATACAGCTATAATCCGTTGTGTCTTTGTTACTGAATGAAGAAACAGATCACTACGAAATATGCTAGGAAATATACTTCATCTGGCCCAGAAGCTTGACTGCACTGCAATCTTGGGCTCCATCCACCTTAATCATCTTCCCTAAAGAAAGCCTATCAGTTTACATATTACATATTAGTTCCCTCCTAGAACTAGATGTAGCATGCGGGTAGAGATGCTTCCTCAAATGAAGTCCTGTGACTATTTTGAATTGGGTAGTAAAAGAGTGTGCTCTTCAGCTCTTTGGAACATGGCTGAGCTGCTGCACAGAGTTACTGCCTGAAATGGGAACAAAATATAACACCACCACCCCAATGCTAGTTGAATTATTTTATTAATGTTGTTGTTCTCAAAGTGAATTTTAGTAGAGCTCATGAAACTGTTGGATTGACATCTCCACGGATCTGAAACCCACTGTGTGTCCACAGAGCAGGGACAGTACAGACAGCAGAAATGCAAGCTTCCCTCCCACTGAACTGCTGCAGTGCCCCTCATCAGAAGGGACCAGCAGCCTACCTCACAACCTCCTAAGGCCCACATGTGGGAAGCAACCTGTGACAGAGACCCAAAATGAGGGACACACAAAAATATCTCATGCAGGAAAGCTAAAGCACTGTGGAAGGCTTGTCTTTTGGGTAGTTTTATGATTCTTTATTTCTAAGGCAAAATGATTTTCAACAATAAAAGTGAAGGGGACACAAAGTATGCATGGAACATAGGTGATGTTGAGACTGAAATGAGTGATGGCTCTCAAAATGAGGTGCATTTGAGTTGTACGCAGGGTAATGCAGTAGTTCAACCTCTGGGCCCATTCAAGTCAGTTCAACAGAAGCACACAAAAAACGGGGGCTACATTATACCTGTGAGACTCATTGCTGTGCAGTGGGGAAGAACATCATTAGGGACAATGCTTCCAGGGTGCTGGGAAGTAACAAATCTTGCTACACATTCCAACGCTATAGCCAGTCCTCTCTATTCCACCCCAGGGCTCACCTGCTGATGCTGTCCAGCATGCAGGAGCAGGGCCATGCCTCTCAGACATGTCCTACACTGCAATTAAAAAGCTGTGGGTGGCCTGTGCCAGCTGATATGGGCTCCTGGAGCTCAGGCTAAGGGGCTGTTTAATTGTGGTGTAGACGTTCAGGTTCAGTCTCAGGCTCGGGTTGGAACCTGAGTTCTAGGACCCTGCGAGGTGGGAAAGTCCCAAAGCTTGGGCTGCAGCCTGAACCTGAATGTCTACACTGCAATTAAGCAGCCCCTTAGCCCAAACCCCACGGGCCAGCCACGGGTGTCTAATTACAGTGTAGACATACCCTCTGGGGCTACTGTCACTTTGGGCTTTTCCAGCATAGCCAGCTAAATTATGGTTGCATCCTGTGCACATGCCTTGTAGGGAAAGGGTCTCCAAATACCCTCTCCCATATGTAGCTCATCCATGCAGGACCAACCACCATAGGGTTCATAAAGTATTTTCATGCTCTTATTAGGAGAAGTCTCCTCCTAGCTGCTCTTGCTGATCTTGGAAGAAAAAGCTCTAGTGAGGGCCTACCCACTTCTGCCCACTCGCTTCTACATTCATCCCCTTACCTGTGAAATAATCTGTTTTCATTGTTCAGAGCCACATCAAAAGAACAAGAAAAGAAGAGAGAGAAGGAAGAAAAGAAAAGATTGGAACAAGAGAAGAAAGAACAAAGGGAAAAAGAAAAGAAAGAGCAAGAAATCAGAAAGAAGTTCAAAGTAAGGTCCCTTTCTAGCAGGCTACACAGAGAAGTGCATCAGGCATTATTTAGCCTTGTATGGTTTAAAACATACATTACAGTGAAAGGACATAATTTGGCTGCAAAGCTGCATGGTGATACCAGCTTGTTTGTTTGTCCCCTGGACTAAGCCTCAGGAAGGGTTCGATCCTCGATCCAGCTGGCACCGAAAGAACTTAAACACACACTTGAATTTAAGCATGTGAAATTTCCCATTGAAGTCACAAGTATTTCAGTGCTTACAGGCCTGATTCTCATTTCCACAAAGTCTCCTATACGTCCATTGGTAGTGTAAAAGGGCCTTAACATATATATAACTGTACTTTACAGTTTACAGCCCCTTTACACTGCTAAGGTAGCATAGAGGGGCCTTAGTGAAAAGGAGAATTAGGTCCACAGTGTTCACATGCTTAAAGTTAAACACATGCTTTGCTTAACTGGGGCTGGAGCACCTTCCAGGATTGAACCTGTAAATGACCTTTGCATGGAGGAGCAACACTTGGGACAGAAGTATGAAATCTCCTAGCTCAATTCAGAGGTTGGGAATGAGCCACTACTAAAGCCCATGGTGTGTATTAGTGAGCCCAGTTCATTGTGCCCCAAAGCCCTTTACACATAGTTTGTAACCAGCGGAGCCATGCAGACTGCAAACCCACTAGTCATTCTCCACCATCCTTGTTTCCTGCCCACAACCCTCTGCCATGTCCCTGCAGAGAAACCAAAGAAACCACAGTGATTCTTGTGTCTAGGGCATCCCACCACTGTGGAAAGGCTGAGAAGATTTGGCACTTTGGATAGTAAATAGTGGACACAATAGCAATGTATCTACGTGTGTGTTTTTCAGGGATCTGGCCCCAAATCCCTTTCTCACACCGAATCCTTGGCTGAAGTATATGCATTAACATGCTCAGAGTTTTTAGGCTATAGATCATCCTATCATGGAGGCTAAAATGTATTATTATCCATAAATGCAAACATGCAAACAAACACGTTGGTGTGTTCATCTAAACAGATATCTTCTCTTTTGTTGCCCCTAATGCACAGAACACCCTTCCTGCACTGCTCCACATGGCCACTACCCAATCCATAATCAAATCTGTCCTACACGCCACTTCTTTCATGATGCCTGAATTCAAGAAACTGGCTGATTGTGGCCAGCTTCTGGATACTTGGGGCTCATCTGTACAGCATATCTTGAAAAAAAGATCATTATGTGCTGGTCAGCACTTACTCATATGAACAGTCCTACTGAAGTACATGGAACTGCTCCTGTGAGTAAATAAATGTTCACCTATGTGAACAAGGATTATATAATCTAGCCCTATGTTATTAATACATTGTGTTACCAAGATGTGGCCAATTAGTACCTCAACTGCTTTAATTATATGCTGTACCCCTCCCCTACACCCTTTGCTTTTTAGTTTGTCTTTAAAGTGTAAGCTGTTCGGAGCAGGGCCTGTGCCTTTGTGTTTGTTCGCAAAGTGCCTCACTCATGTGGGTGGTACTGAAAACAAATTATTATGGTTTTGTATTTCGTTTGATTTTTCGTCAAAGCAATCAGCACATCCTCTGCATGTTTGTATGTGTGTGTGACTTCTCTTATTGCTTTTTCTGTGCAGTTATCCGGACCCATTCAAGTCCTTCATCAGGCACAAGCTTGCATGGACTACAAGGGAGGGAAGAATGAGCTGACTGTGAAACAGGGTGATAATATTGAAATCATCCGTATTACAGACAACCCTGAAGGAAAGTGGCTGGGCAGGACAACAAAAGGATATTGTACGTTCTGATTCTCCACTTTACCCCTGAATGTTTGCCCTGTCAAACACTGCCTGCCTGAGTACACACAGCATTACATGGGAGAGTAATATTAGCTAGGCTGGGTCCCCAGCCAACATGGGCAAGGACATATAGCATAAACTGCCAAAGCTCATCCTGCTGTGCTCTTCTGACGTGGGGTACAGCTCGTACCGTAAACTTATGTACAATAGAGTGTCAAACGTAGAGGTTCTAGGATTAGTTAAGGACAATGGGCCAGATCCTCACTGGAGCGACACCAGTTTACACCCACTGAGGACGTGGCTCAGTGCGTCTGCCTTAGATCAGCACTGGAGCTTGACTCTGCGGAAGTATTTTAAGAGCAGTCAAAAAAAGAGAGAGCTTAGATTAGATAAAATGTTGCATTCAAAAGACTGAAGGGCCCAAATTTCCCCTCATTTACAGTCACTGGAGTTACACAGATATAAGACGGGTGTAAGTAAGAGGAGTGTAAGTAAGAAGAGAAGTAGCCTTTAGAACTTCCTACCAGGCTCAAGAAAAAATGGGAACATTCCAACTTTTTATCTGAATATTGATTCCTAAAATCACAAGTTGTTTTTGAAATCTAAAATGTATCTTTTCTTTTTCCCATCCCTACCCTTAGCCCCAGCCCCAGCCCCACACACACATATGCAGCTAGGGCCAGATCATCAGCTGGTGTAAATCAGTGAAATAAGTGGAACTATGCTCATTTACGCCAACTGAGGATCTGGTGTCTAATTTACAGAGACACGGGCATTAGGGTCTTGAGCCAGCAAAGCATTTAAACACAGGCTTAACTTCAAGGACATTAGTAGTCCCATTGCCTTTTGTGGGACTACTCGCACGTTTAAATGCTTTGCTGGATCAGGGCATAAGTGCTTTATGAGAATGGGCATGCTAATTTATAGTTGAAAAGAACCTCTCATTTTTAAAAATATGTTCTGTTTGGGAGGTTTTATACACACAGAAAAAAATCTCTGTAGGGGAGTTGTCACAAGCCAATTAGTTTCACTTATTTTGGCTTGTCATAAACTGATTTCATTTCAGCAAAAGCAGAAGTTGTACCAGCCTTCCCATGGGTGAAGGTTAAAGGTACGACTCAGCCTAGTTCATCAATGTTTCAACCTGAATCTTATCTGCCTACTTAAAAGCGTACAAACTGATAAGAGAGGGGAGGGCTTGAAAAGGGAATGAGAGTATCAAATGGTATAAAAAACAGTATTTATAATTATTCACTTGAAATAAGCAACAATGACTTTGTGATTTACTTTCCAATTTTCCATCATTCCCCCTCCCTCCAGTTATTTAATTTTCATGTGGAATTCAGATGTAGGTTAGAGGGAAAATGCATCAGAAATTTGGGCTGCTGCAGCAGGAGAGGAGGAAGGGTTTTCAGGGCTCATTCCTATGTGCTTTTCTCAGTTTTGAAAGAACATATTCATGCTTATTGTCAAATACAGTCGGTGTAGTCAGCATGCCTATCATTTTATCGCTTAGCAGATACAGTGTTTAAATCCATCTTATTATTATAGAAATTTGCCAGGGACATCTACACAGTAAAGTCAAGTGCAAGTGATAAAGGTTCCAATCCTCAGATGCTTTGTATTGCTCCTCCAGCCATGATACCCAGGTAGCAAGAGGATCACCCCCATGTAGGCTGAATCTGCAGTGGTAAAGGGCCGGCATAGTGACTTCTATGTACTTCTCTATGAGCTCACAGCATAAGGAGTGTGGCTATAATGTCCCTGCATCTTAGTGCTCTATCTAGCAGCTTGTTTGGACCATAGACTGCTTTAAGTTAGGCTGGAGGACTGGCCATTTGCACAGTAACCCCAGGATTAACTGAGAAAAGGTGTCTTAAGGCAACTTTGCCACTTGCCCATCTCCCCACCAGCTGCACTGCACACTCCTCTGCTACAATTGAGCATCCGACCCATTGTCTCTAGTGGATATCACTGTAGTGATTATGTAGTGTTAACTCATCTTTATAATGGGGGCTATGTTTCCAAGACAAAGGGCCTGATTCTCCTATGACCCAAGTGTGTCTAAATCCATTGAATTCAATGAAGTTACACCTGATCTGCACAGTGTAAGTGGAGGAAATTAAGGCCCAACATGCTTAGATTCAGAAATTTCTATAGAGTTATTCAGCCACACAACACAACTGGAATCATTTGAGTTCTCAGCCTTCTATTAAAGTCCTTCCTTAGCTGTTGAGTTTTAAAATGAAAATTGTTGCTGCTTGATCATAAGTTTTCATTGTTTTAGATGGATACATTAAAACAACCGTGGTGGAGATTGACTATGATTCTTTAAAAAGAAAACAAAGACCTTCCCTGAGTGCTTCCCTGAGACGTGTAGACAATGACCAAGAAGTTTATGATGATGTTGGAGAGCAGGACAGTATCAGCAGGTACGTGTGAATCCACTCAAGGAAGTTGATTTAATCTAATTTGATAGATTTAACCCAACCAACCCAAATGAGGAAAACTACAACACAGGAACAAAGCATTTTTTAACTTGAAGAAGAATATATTCTTGCTGACACAAAACATCAGATTTTAAAATACCTGAAATTACAGTGAGCGTAATTAAAAAACCAGCATATGCTGGTCTGAGGCATTTGAGTTTTACCATAATATTTCCTGTACTTAGAATGGGAAATACTACAAATTCCATGGTGAAGTTCACTACCATGGCACATTAAATACTGCTTGTTTAATGATTCCCACTGTATGAGTTGGAGGCATTGTGGGACTTCCTTCCAGGCAGTCTGTAACTTTAAGTTACAGTATCTAAGCCAATCCATTCAATATGCCTGTCTTAGTCAATATTTTCAGCTTCAGAAGCCATCTTGGTTGTTTAATCAGGCATCCAAATCATTTGATAGTTCATTTCAGCTCTAGGTTCAGAACATCAGACTGTCAATACAATCAAAACAATACTGGGTGACATAAAACGTACTGTCAGATCTTCTGCAAAGAGTTGAGATGTATGAAAGAAGACAAAAACCTATCTCATTTAGCTAATTATATTCTCTGTGAGAAGAAAATGACTTTGAACTGCAAACTCTGGATTAAATCTGTAAATTCTTTTTCAGTAGTTACACTGCCTTTGTTTAGGCAAAACTTCCACTGACTTCAGAAGTACTTCAGGATTTGGCCCAGTGAGATGCATGCTAGGCTGTGAGCAGAGTGGCTGTTCTCTATTTACCACAATTTATGACACCGCTCAAATTTTTGCAAATATAAAACAGACTCTTGTAGCAAATGAAAAACAGCTAATCATATAAGAAAAATGTAACTGGCCTAAAAAGAATGAAGTAGTGAGAGAAGTAAGAATGAAAGAAGGAATCCAGCATCTAGAAGCATTTATGCATAATGGAGTATGATAATAGTGGAAGTGTAGAAAATACTAGCAGAACTCCATAGAAGGCAATGAGATGAAATGCAGGACTCCCATAGATGAAGCACAAAACAGATCACAGAACAAACAACACAGTTCTCTCCTTCTCTTAAAATCGCATGCTGCCCTTTCTAGTCCACAGGTACAAAAGGCCCTAAAAGCAAAGCAAGCATTGCAGCTGCACAGGTGTACTCCTCACCCTCATGCATTCCCTCAGCCCATGAGCCTTGGGCCCTCTGTGTCTCTTTACATGAATATGGAGAGATGTTTGGAGGCATGACTGGGATAGACCTTGGGAGGGATCAGTGGCTAATATAGTTAACCTCCCAGCCTCAACAAATGCCATATCCAGGCTGTGGAGGATTTCCCTTGTGGAGGAGAATCCTCCAGTGTCATGCAGCCATCCTATTAGTATCTAGGATACTCCCCATTTCTTGACATACAGGTGTGGCTGGGATAAAGGGGGGGTGGCTGGGTTGCGGCTGCACACAGCTTTTCCTCAGCTGCCAAAACATCCCCTGAGTGCTCTGGGCAGATAGACATAAAATAACTGCTGTCAGGATAGTATTGTCTCCCTATTTTAAGAGGGGACCAAATGAGCAACTAGTGCTTCCCTGGAGCTGGGAGCAGAGAGGTTGCTTAAAGCTAACTTCCTCTGCTGCACATTGGATTATGCCAAGCACAGTTTAGCCATACCAGTGAATCAAGCTACACTCAGTAGTCCAGGTCAGAGTCAATTCCAACATTAGGTACCTCACTGCAAAAATATTTTTAGACCTCTCCTTTTCATGATGGACATTACAATCATTCATTTCAATTCAAGGAATTTAGATGTGCTATGTTTGCAACAGCCAATCAGGATGGTTGCATATTTATTTATTAAACTGGATTATTCAGAAAATAGTAGACTATATATGTGGGTTTAAGTATGATCCCTTATACTTTTGTGTAATACTAATAACAGTAAAAGGCTGTACAGTGAATAAAGGGCTGGAACTTGCTTTTAGAGTCCTGTAATTCATTAAGCCCTTCAAGCTATATTCTGGCATTTTTATCATCTCTAGTGATTTATAGCCTTGTATTCAGTTCATGAGCTTGAATTATCCTGCATATATCAAAATATCTGACACATGCACCAATATGTTTTGAGACCAACATAAGATCCGCATAATAAAAAACTCGTTGACGAAAACTTATTGTAACTGGTAATGTGTCATTGGTAATGACTCCAATGTTTAATAAAAGCCTAAGACTGCTGAAGTTCATGATATACTGAAATTTGATGGCATGAGGCATTTTAAAGAAAAAAAATTATGTATGGTTTTGATTTGAAAGTAGGAATGTTTAAGTTGCTATAACCCTGCTATTGATTGCATTGAATCACAGTTAGAAAAATGGGCTCATACCAATTTATATAGCACTTGGAATACTCTAGGAACATGAAATTTAGAAAATTAAGGCATCACTTGATCAGACCTAGTTAAGGTGTATTGTCATAATTTCATTTATTTACCTTTATGTCTTATGAAAATGGCATGATCGGGGATGGAATCTTATCTATATATACATTGGAATAAAGTTTTGGGGTCAGGTTATGCCACCCTTACTTACAATAAGAAATACATTAGTCCATTAATAGTCTCACTGATGTCAACAGGAACATAAAGTACATCTACAATTAAATATAGTGATGAGTGCCATAGAAATACCTACAAATATAAATAAATAGTAGCACTTCTTTCTGAAATCAAATTAAAATGTTGCCTTGTTGGAAATTGCTAACAATGTTTTAAAGAACAAGGAGCAAATTTTCTGCTCAAGTAAATTGGCACAGCTCTATTGTCTTTAGTGAATCTGTACTAGTTTATAGACACAGAGAATTTGGGTCCTAACTTTTTTCCCAAGATCGAGTCCCCGTTTGTTTTTACATTAAACACAGGGCTATAGATAATTGTCCCATATTTCTTCTGGAATGCTACTTTATAATAATCTTGGGTGCCTCTTTCTTTGGGATGATCTATTCCAGAGGAAGGGGGTAGGGACAGCAATTTTTGGAGTAAAATACTAGGTTAACAGAAAATATTTGACATATTCAAATCATTTAGGGTTCATCTCTCTTCATATAAGAGCCTATTCATTCATGAATGGGATGAGGAGCTCCCTTGCGCATCAGTGAGAGAGAAACCAATTTCTGATTTTGGGTGCCTAATGGGCACTCATATATCATAGTGATGAGTGTGGTGAAGAAAGACAGAGAGAGAGAAAGAATTGGTACATTGGGGCATGTAGAAGGTCAGTATTTAGGCACGCAACGTGGACATTTACTTTCCTGAGTGCCCATCTGAGCATCTAGATGTAGGATTTGGTTGTAGTATTTGGATGGATCCATGTGTATTAAAGTATACTACATTTAGAGCATATGTCAAGAAAAAGTGTGGGTGTTTGTTGTTTTCTTTTTACAATGAATGAAAAGTTCTTTAACTTTTGTTCTTCCAGCCAAAGTGGTGGTAGAAGTGGAACTGGAGGTGAGTTTTATTTTTGTTATATCTATTTTTTTGTGTGTGTGTTTTATTTAGTGCTTACCTACAGATGCAGACCTTTGTGGTTTCCAGATAATGGGGTAATTACCCACAAGTATGCAAATATTATTTAGCAAGTGGTAAACTATGAGGTGCAATGGTTTAATGCAGTTGCCTTTCACCTGTGGAAACTTGGATGAATCAGAAGTTTCAACTCTGGATACAGTGAATCTGAAGTATGATCATGATCACGGTCCTGGGGCCTGTTTTGTTCAACATCTTTATTAATGATCTGGGTGATGGGATTAATTGCACCCTCAGCAAGTTCGCAGATGACACTAAGCTGGGGGGAGAGGTAGATATGCTGGAGGGTAGGGATAGGGTCCAGAGTGACCTAGACAAATTGGAGGATTGGGCCAAAAGAAATCTGATGAGGTTCAACAAGGACAAGTGCAGAGTCCTGCACTTAGGAAGAAAGAATCCCATGCACCGCTACAGGCTGGGGACCAACTGGCTAAGCAGCAGTTCTGCAGAAAAAGACCTGGGGATTACAGAGGACCAGAAGCTGGATATGAGTCAGCAGTGTGCCCTTGTCGCCAAGAAGGCCAACGGCATATTGGGCTGTATTAATAGAAGCATTGCCAGCAGATCGAGGGAAGTGATTATTCCCCTCTATTCGGCACTGGTGAGGCCACACCTGGAGTATTGCATCTAGTTTTGGTCCCCCCACTACAGAAGGGATGTGGACAAATTGGAGAGAGTCCAGTGGAGGGCAACGAAAATTATTAGGAGGCTGGGGCACATGACTTACGAGGAGAGGCTGAGGGAACTGGGGTTATTTAGTCTGCAGAAGAGTGAGGTGGGATTTGATAGCAGTCTTCAACTACCTGAAGGGGGTTCCAAAGAGGATGGAACTAGGCTGTTCTCAGTGGTGGCAGATGACAGAACAAGAAGCAATGGTCTCAAGTTGCAGTGGGGGAGGTCTAGGTTGGATTTAGGAAACACTATTTCACTAGGAGGGTGGTGAAGCACTGGAATGGGTGACCTAGGGAGGTGGTAGAATCTCCATCCTTAGAGGTTTATAAGGCCCAGCTTGACAAAGCCTTGGCTGGGATGATTTAGTTGGTGTTGGTCCTGCTTTGAGCAGGGAATTGGACTAGATGACCTCCTGAGGTCTCTTTCAACCCTAATATTCTATGATTCTATGAGATTGAGGATGATTGCAGACACAAGTCTACACCAGCAAAACATCATGTAAAATGGCAAAATTTCAGTATGACTGAGAGTTTCTGCTCAAAAGAAACCAAACACTGAAATTGCTAGGTATACTGGCAGTCAAAATTATGGTTCACTGGCAGAGCTAAGGGGGAAGTCTGGTTCCAGTCATATTTTATAGGCTTAGACTCTGATCATCATCCTCTCAGCTTAGTTGAGGGTACTTGTCAAGAATGAAAACTGTCATCCCCCCGCACCGCCCAGCAACGCAGAAGGAAGATCCCACCCAACTAAGTATTGTTCTCAGTTGACAGTCTGAGCAGAGAGGCCAGAGATTGACGGGACAGGGAGACTGAACTACCCTTTCATTCCATCAGGTGGTGCCCATAGATCTGTATTGAAGCACGGGAGAGGGAGGGAGGGGTGACAATATGCAGAAGCTTGCATTGCTACTGCCTCTGATTCACATCTTCTGTACATGAATAGAATGTTGGTCTGGCACCTTTATGTTCATCTGGCACCTTTCACCTGTACTAAAGTCACACACAAAAATAAAATTAAGAAGTTACAAACCCTGTTACTGAGTTGGTCAAAAGCATAATAGCTCTCCAGTTTTCATCAATTACTTATTTGTTTTCAATGTTCAACTTATTATTATTGGCATTATTTTATTTACATACTACGGGCCAGTCTCAAGTTGATATAAATCAGAAGCACTTCATTGACAAAAGGAACTCTGCTAATTTACACCAGCTGAGAACCTAGCCCAGTACATTTAACATTACAAGTGCCTTAGAGAAGTAGCAGCCTATAGCAAACCACTGGTTAATATCCCACTGTAACGGAATCAGAGTATTCATGGATTATTTCACTTTTTGATCTATTAAAGTGATGTTCCCACCTCCTGTCCCCGATGAAGAAATTTATGATGGAATTGATGATGAAGATGTTAATGCTAGGTAAGTCTTTATATCATTTATGATTGTTACCCATTTGAACTCAGTCCCATAGCTTTTTATTTTAACATTTTAAATTTGGGATAATAATTAACAAGTATTTGGCTAGCTCTTCAGTTGGTGTAAACATGAATGGTTCCACTGACTTCAAAAAGACACACAGAGCTTGAATGCCACCAAAGTATTCCAGCAGTGAACAGATTAAAAAACAAGAAGGCATGAACTGAAGATAAGAACTGAACTCTATGGTGCTTCTGGAAAGATTTTTTTTGAACAATAGGATAATTAATGTGTGGAATGGATTAATAAAGGCAGCAAAAGAAGCTGCAACCAAAACCCAACTGGACAGAATAATCCTTAGAGGAAAGGGAAGAAAGGTACAGATGCTAGCTTGCTAAATGACATACAAACATTAAATGTGAATGACCTAAAAGAGCTGGATCATTTTCTTCCAGTCCAGGATGTTACTCATTATAAATGCCTAAAACAGGGGATACTTTCTGACTCCTTCCACCTTCCCTCTCCTACACATTACACTGCACTGTTGGGAAGGCATCCAGTGCAATGCAGAGTTGTACTTAACACTTTCTACTTTGCTGTAAGTACACTGCAGTATGTCCGATCTTGTGTGTTTGTGCTATATAGGCCTCAGTCTGCAACCAACACCTCTCAAGCAGACCTTTGCAACTGCACTGAGCCAATCACAGGATTGGGGCCTTAGACCCTGATCTTACAGCACATGCCTAACTATACTCATATGTCTAGTCTTATTGAGCTGCATAAGACTATGCAAGAGTTAGGCATGAGGTTATGTATTTCCAGGATCCGGGCCTTAGTTAGCCACTGGTTTTTGTATGGCTGTTGTTCTAATAGCATTTTTAATTCTATATTTATTAAGTACTAACATTTTAGAAAATAAGTTAATAGGTGTCTATTCTCACTTCATGGCATGCCCCTAGTTCTCACTAACGAGAATTACGTGCATCAACCAAGAGCTGAAAATGGCCTTTTTGAGAGAGAATGTCCCATTCTGCATTGTGATAACTGCATGCATACTCCAAAGGTCTATATCACAGGATGAAGATAAGAATGACTCCCGGTCTTGGGGACTTTTGAAGATGTTAAAGGGAAAAGATGACAAAAAGAAAAGTGTACGAGAGAAAACAACCAAAGTCAATGAGGCAGAAGATAATGGAGGTTCCTCGTAAGAGTCTGCCATGAAAACATAGTGCACTACAACTAATGCTAACATAGTGTTGATCACGTGCTACTAACATGTTCTCATAGCAACTTAATCAGTCACGAATCAAACTGCACACATATAAACAGATTTTGAAATAATATTGCTCTCCATTACCTACTGCAGTATGTCCTTTCCCATGCTATGCTATCTTTATTGATGACGGAATGTATGAAGCGCATACATTTGACTTCAGATTCAAAGAGAATAGATGTCCCAATCCAGCACAGCATGTACACGCATTCTTTAATTCTTCTCTATTCAGTAAAACATTGATTTCAATGGGACTTCAGCATGTGCTTAAAGTGAAGCATGTGCTTAAGTCCTTTGAAATAGGGATGGTCTGCTGAACTGGGTCCAAAATGCTTACTAATTGATTTATGCAAGCCTATAACATGAAATCATCCTATAAGATTGTCTTAGAACTGTCTAGAGAACATATTTTCAGTTGTATAATATAAGCATTCTGTGTTAACAAAATGTTTTTATTTACCCATATTCAATCACTAAATTAAAATATTTTTTTTTGCTGTGAAAAACAGAGGGCTTTATTCATCAGAACATCCCAGCTACTTTGTGCCTTTCTGGTGATACAACTTTATTATAAACTCAGCAGAAGATACTTTTATTTGCATCACCAGCATGGCACTGACCAGCTGCTGTATACTGGTGAATCTGGCCCTATGAGCCCAAAATATGGATAATATGCAAAACAGAAGAATGGCAAAGATGGTCTCCTCCTCTTATCGGATCCTCCTCCTATTAAAAAAAACCTCTCCAGTTCTCCATAATTTCTGATTCCAAATACTCAATGAAGCCACAAATCACATGCTCTCTGTCTAAAAGAAGACTATGAAATATGGAGAAACATTAAAAAAAATCACAGCAGAACCCTTTTATTTGGTCCAATCCTGCTCCCATTGGCTTTGTCAACAATGACAGTTTCTGGGTTATCTCCCACAGTTGTCATAAAACTGGTGCATCTCCTCCAATGTTACCAGTGCTGGAGAAATAGAGTAGAAATAGAGTAGACCAGTTCTGAACACCAGTTCTGAGCATGTTTACCTGTTATACTGGTAAAAACCACATGATCATTACTAGTGTTGGTGGAGTGGCACAAATTTAACAATAGGTAATGTGCAGGTCCAGTGTTGTGAATTGGCTATCAGGGGTTTAAATTAGGAGAAAGTCTGTTCATTTGATTATAATTATTTAATGAAGATTGCATTTTTTTTCAGCATGAATCCTCCAATAAAGATGTTTGGGAAAGGTAAGCAATAACCCAATGTTTTTCACTGTTTTATTTTTATATTAATTCTTGCAGCATCATGTAGTTAACACCAACACTGCTGCATATATTGTTCTGAATTATGCTATTCACAGAAAAAAAAATATCAAAAATAAGAATCAGGATTTCCCATTGATTAAATTTTGAAATACCTCAGCTCACCTACAAATGTAATGTTGGGTCTGTAAAAGGCAGTGCACCTTTAATACAGTGTCATGATTTTTTGCTTATGAATCATAGAATCATTGAAGTGTAGGACTGGAAGGGACCTCGAGAGGTCATTTAGTCCAGTCCCCTGCACTCAAGGCAGTATTACCTAGACCATCCCTGACAGGTGTTTGTCTAACCTGCTCTTAAAATTCTCCAATGATTCAGATTCTGCAACCTCCCTAGGCAATTTATTCCTGTGTTTTTTGTAATGTCCAACCTAAACTGCCCTTGCTGCAATTTAAGCCCATTGCTTCTTGTCCTATCTTCAGAGGTTAAAGAGAACAATTTTTCTCTTCTGCATGTCTTATTTCATTTATCATACAGTATAAACAGTTGTAGTTAGAAAGAAATATTGAATGCATATTTTTAAAAATGTGCAATTATACAGAAGTGATGAACAGTTTTTTGTGTTTTTTTTAAATAATGCACTCTCTTGTTAAGGCCACAAACACTGGTAAATATGAACCCAGCTATGGAATATTAAGCAAATTTTTAAGATTCTTGCTGCTGCTGCCTAGAACCAAAACTTAAGCCTACATTTCCTGTAATCACCTTTTTAGGCACTGACTGACTTGATGTGTTGATCAACAACTAATGCCTTTCTGCAAAAGTATAGGGCCAGCTTCAAAGTATAATTTTGGGGCCTGATTCTCACTTATGCTATGGCCTCTTCCCACTGCTCTAACAGTGTAAAGTATAAAGTAGTCCAAAAGATAACATAAATTTGATTCATGTCCAGTAAAAGGCATCTTTATGTTACCAGAGTGGTGTAAAATGGCCTTAGTGTGAATGAAAATCAAGCCCAAAATGCATACTTTGAGGCAGCACAGTGGGAAATGACGTAATTAAATGGAAGATTAAAGGCCACTGCATTAACCAACTTGTGCTAAAACTTGTTTAATCTTAAAAAGATTAAAATATCAGTGAATACCCATTGTTTATTATTAATAGTTTTATTCTGAAAATACTGGCTGATTTTAGTGTAAATTTGTCCTGCATGGTGAGACAATCCACAATGAAAAGCTGTCTGTTAACTATAAAATATATGGATACACTTCATGCTGCAATTTATTGTCCTCTTTAACATACATTTTGTTACAGCGTGGGACTGTATCCACTAACCAAGGACTGCATACTAATCTTTCATTGTTTTGAACCCTGCTGTTTCAGATGCAGGAGACAATGATGTTTATGATGATGTAGAATCATCCGAATTCCCTCCTCCACCAATAGAAATTGGGTAAGTGAAAATAAAAGCTATACTTGTGGGAAAAGATTATATATGCTATGACACATTTTCAAAGTATTTGCTATGGCAAATTGTTACATTACTCAGCTTGTGTATCTTGTTTGCTGTTGCCAGGTACTGTAGTTTTCATTGCCTGGGTGTTGGCACTGTAAGTTAAAAGTTCAAATCCTGCATTTGCAGTTAAAACAATAATGAAATTAGGCTGCTAGAGTAAATAGGCTTTGCAATATGCCCTGAATTTCAACAAATTCAGGCTCTGTTGGCCCAAAGGGAGAAATGAATTCCAGAGGCAAGGACTTCCTGCTGTAAATGCCCTGCCGTTAGTCTTTCTATTTAAACCTAGGGACTGACACCTTGAGCGCTATGTTTGATCTCAGCTGCTCCAGTATCATGTGAAGAGAGAAGGAAATCATAGAATCATAGAATATTAGGGTTGTAAGAGACCTCAGGAGGTCATCTAGTCCAACTCCCTGCTCAAAGCAGGACCAACCTCAACTAAATCGTCCCAGCCAGGGCTTTATCAAGCCAGGCCTTAAAAACCTCTAAGGTTACATCCCTAATGTATCCAGGACCCAAGCCATTTAGAGACTTACCGTATACATTACATTAACACCTAGTTTTGTACCTGGAGATGAACTGGCAGTCAGGGCAGAGCTGTATTATACTAATATTATGTATTTTGATGTATTATACACCTGGATCAAAGATGTATTACGCCGCTTGCTGAGAGGACCAGGGTATCATACTCTGCCCTTGCTGACTTTTCATCATAGTCTTCAGTATAGCCCCAGTAGAAAGCACCTCAGTAACCCAGTCTGGAGGTGACAAAGACACAGAACACTAACAACATCCACATACAAAGGAAGGACCTGACCCACCATTTCCAGGCCATTTCAGCAGCCTACCTGTGTGAAACATTCTGTGGTTTCCAGCCCTAGAAAGATCAGAAAGACAGGAGGTGGAGTCAAAGCTCAGCTTTCCAGAAGTGGAGGGATGGAGGGTGGCAAAGGAATTCAGTCTCTGCCACAGACAGTCTGACAGCATCACAAACACGGAAATAACAGTGGCACTCTAAGTGGACCTTGTGTATATTTGTGTAGTGTAGATTCCCTGGAATAGTGAGGCCATGTGTGGTCAGGGCTGGCTCTACCATTTTTGCAAAACAAAACAAAACAAAAAGCCGCTCGGACTGCCACCCGAACTGCCGAAGCAAAAAAAAAACCAACCAAAAAAAAAACCCTGGACTGTGCCGCACAAAGAATGGATGGAATGCCACCCCTTAGCATGTGCCGCCGCAGACACGTGCTTCCTCCACTGTGCCTGGAGCCGACCCTGTGTGTGGTCACATAGGCTTAAGGCTGCTACTCTGTGAGAGGCTAAAACTATCCAGGCAGCTCCACAATGGAACAGTCATCCAGATTACTCAGCCTGTTGCACCAAGCATACATGTTCCCCAGAAAACCACATCCTGCATAGGGTTCTAAAATGGTGTGTCATTTATCTAATCTATAGTATGTAGGTGAGAGGTATCTTTTGAATCATTTTCTTATTTTGTGTGGGTAGCAGATAAATAACAGTCAGAACTCACATACACCTAATAAACATAGAAAAGAAAATATCCCTACTTTTTTATGCTTTTGAAAACCCAACTCTTAATGTGTAATGATTATCCATATTAGCACAGTAGGTGTAAAAGAAATCTATCAAAGACAAATTAAGTGTAAATGCACGTTTACTGAAGTGTCTGAAAGTGTATCACATCCTATCACATGTTACTAATTGTGTTTTGTCTCTAATCTGGTGTCTTAGATCATCATTAATTATGAAATCTCTGAGCCTTGGAAGGGGTAAATCAGATGAGAAAGACACACGAAAGCTTAAAAAGATGGAAAAAGAGGAGAAAGAGTTCAGAAAAAAGTTTAAAGTAAGTCTTATTTGAATACAATCTAAAAATGAAAATACTTGCATAATTTATTCTCAAATTTTTAAATTATCTATTGACTTCTTCTGCCACTGAAAGGTAAAGTACTCATTTTTGGAGCTCACGTGATCAGCTTAAATGGAATAATATTTACTGTACTTCACTCAATATTTTAAACATAGCTTTAAAAATTCCAATCATCAGCATTGATTTCTCCCCCTAAATGTTGATCTTGCAAAGCTTTACATAAGAAATCCCATCAATTTCAATGGGATTACTACAGCAAGCAAATATATTCTGCATGAACAAAGGTTTTCAAGGACAAGGCTTATCTCAGTTAAGTTAATACTTGATTAACAATTAAATAAAAAGAAATAAAATCAAAGCAGTTTTGAGTTATGCAGAGTCAGTGAGTGCTTGTAATAATTGACAATTTACATCTTCAGAGTGCTGAGCAAAGTTAGATAGTTGATCCTCACAAGCACCTTTTGAAGTAGCAAAATATTACTATCCCCACTTCTATAGATAATGGAACTGACCCAGAGAGGTGAATTCTGAGGTGCTGAGATCCTCAGTTTTCCTGAATTAATCAGGGGTTATGGGTGCTTAGCACCCTAGAAATCGTAAGTGACTTGTCCAAATCAACGTAAAAACTCAGATTAGAACTCAGGAGATTCTGTAGCCAACTCTTCCGTCAGGGGATTGACCTGCTTCAGACTTCGGCTTTCATCCATCTGACACCCTTTTTGGTAAAGTTAAATTAAACTGCAGATGTTATATTAACATAAAATCTGTATATCTTTTAGTTGTGTGTTCCTGTGGCAACTCTAGCTCTTTCAAAAAACAGTTTAGGAACAAAGGTTAGTGCAATGATGTAGACTTGTTTATGTTCAGACCTACTGGATAAGGGCAGCAATTTTCAGTGTTGCTTAGATCTGTCCTGCTGCCATCTGAAATCAATGGCAACTTAGGCCAACGCTCAGGACCTTAGAAGTATAGTAATTGGTACAAGATTAATTTACATTGTGAGGGCTTCTGCCTTATGTCTGACACTACCACAGTAGGCACAAATTAGTAATAACAGTACAATTCACACAGACTCATCATTTATTGTATCATTTTAATTAAAGGATATTTTTTTGCTTTGTGGTATGCAAAACATTAAACAGCTGCTGCAATTAATAACTGAAATAGGCTGTAGACATGAAAAGAGAGCTAGATACATTCATGGAGGTTAAGTCCATTAATGGCTATTAGCCAGGATGGGTAAGGAATTGTGTCCCTAGCCTGTTTGTCGGAGGGTGGTGAAGGATGGCAGGAGAAAGATCACTTGATCATTACCTGTTAGGTCCACTCCCTCTGGGACACCTGGCATTGGTCACTGTCGGAAGACAGGATACTGGGCTGGATGGGCCTTTGGTCTGACCCAGTATGGCCGTTCTTATGTTCTTATTTAATCAGTCTCAAAAACTATATGATGCAGGTATGCTGCAAAGTAATAAAGATCGTTCCTCTTACACAATAAAAGCACAAGAATGGCTCTACTGGGTCAGACCAATGGTACATCTAGCTCTGAATCCTGTCTTCCGATAGCGACCAGTGCCAGATGCTTCAGAGGGAATGACTAGAACAGGGCAGTTATCGAATGATCCATCCCCTGTCGTCCAGTCCCAGCTTCTGGCAGTCAGAGCTTTAGGGACACCCACAGCATAGAGTTGCCTCATTGACCATCTTGGCTAATAGCCATTGATGGGCCTGTCCTCCACGAATTTATCTAATTCTTTTTTGAACCCATTCTTACTTTTGGCCTTCCTATCTTTTAACCAGTTACTGATCCATGAGAGGACCTTCCCTCTTATCCCATGTCTGCTTACTTTGCTTAAGAGCCTTTGGTGAGGGACCTTGTCAAAGGCTTTCTGAAAGTCCAAGTACACTGTATCATGGGATCACCCTTGTCCACATGTTTGTTGATCCATCAAAGAATTTTACAGATTGATGAGGCATGATTTTCCTTTACAAAAGCCGTGTTGACTCTTCCCCAACATATTGTGTTCATCTATAGGTCTGATAATTCTGTTCTTTACTATAATTTCAACCAATTTGCCTGGTACGGAAGTTAGATTTTCTGGCCTGTAATTGCCAGGATTGCCTCTGGAGCCTTTAAAAAAAAATCAGAATTACATTAGCTATAAACCATAAAATAATGTTTGCCAGTATTTTACACACTTGGGACATGGATACAAACTGAATAAAATTGGTGCTTTTCTTGACAGTCTCAACACAGTGGCCAAGGACTGAACGATCTGTGCTCTGATTTTTAGAGTGATTCATCCAGCTCTGAGCTGGAGCAGATTGGAAAACAGTGGGGGAAGTCTGCATTGCCACTGCCTGTGCTGTACCTGTTTGTCTGATGAAAGATGATTTCACTCTCCACCTATGTCAGTTCAGCAACCTTCGCTAACACAAAAATTTCCCTACAAAAATTTAGAAATGAGTACAATTATTCCAAGGCAGCTGAATAACTGTGTGAAAGGAGTAGCCTATTGGGAAAGAAGTGATTTTTATTAGGTACACCTCATGTCAATAAGAGTTTGTCATTTGTGATTTTTTGACTGACTTGGATAAAATATATGGCATCCAATTCATTCACACCAAGGGCTGACTTTCAAACACTTTGACATGCAGTTGCATTCTTTATTTGTATCAGCAAATTGGGTACTTACATATGCAAATGGCTTTGGAGATGACATCAATTTGCTATCCCATACTTATAGAGACATGCAAGCCAAAATCAAATGATCCAGGCGGCTAGGCCTATGCACAATTAGTGGGATTAAAAATCAGCACCAAGAAAACTAAAACCATGAGAATTAACCCACAACAAGAAACACCAATAATCTTTTCTGGAGCTGACATAAAAAAATCCAATATTTCACATATTTTGGCAGCATTGTAAATTTCACTGGTAGAACAGACATTAAAGCCAGAATATCAAAAGACAGACATGCCTTTGTAATGTTAAAGTTGATCTGGAGAAACATAAATTTTGCCCTCCAGATTAAATTTCAAATATTTAACACCATTGTCAAGTCAATATTAATATATGGCACTGAAACTTGGAGACTTATTAAGACCTTACAATCTAAACTCTAAGTTTTCATAAACAGCTGCCTTAGACAAATCCTCAATATCAGATGGCCAGGAAAAGAACACAAATGAACTCTGGAGGACAAAACAGAAACTGATAGGACAGGAAATTATGGAACAAAAATGGAGATGTCTAGGACATACATGGAGGAAAGACCTGAATAATATAACAAGATAGACATAGGACTGGAACAGCAGAGCCAGGGCAACAAGCAATGAGGGAAACCAAGAATAACATAGAAACACACAACAGAAGCAGAACCAAAAGCCATCAAAATAATATGGGAAGAAGCTAAGACTGCAGCAGCAGGAGATCAGCAAAGATGGAAAGCCCTATGTTCTGCATGGAATAAAGAAGTGTAAGAGATGTGCAGTCAGAAATATAGATACCATAACAGCACACACAATTACTTGCCTAAGTGTCTGAAAACCAGACCATAAGTGTTAAGAGACTGTAACATAATGTATAAGAGACTATAAAGCTTGTGTAATGTTTGCATCTTGCATCTCTTTATTTTGTTTTTGCAGTTTGAAGGTGAAATTAGAGTTCTTCATTCTACTACGATTATCGCAGATCTGCCGTCTAAAAAATGGGGAGCAAAAGACTTACAAGTGAAACCAGGGGAGTCAGTTGAAGTTATACAAATCCTAGATGATGCCAAGGTCCTGTGTAGGAATGAAGAAGGAAAATGTAAGTTATATAACACATGGTACAACATGACACGTATTGTGGAACAAACTGGCAAGTAGAGAATAATAATTTACTGCATAACATCACTCATGAAACTAAAAGAACCACAACCTTGTTATGATCAAGCACTGACTGATGATCGCTTTTTCTGTTTGCTGTATGGCTGAGAGCATATAGATTATTTGTTGTTATTATTTTGTTATTACTTACAGTAGTGCCTACACAAATGCATGATAAGAGACTATGCTTGTCCTAAAAAGCTTACCAGCTAAATAGACAAGACAGATCAGGGTGAGAGAAAGGCAGCATTATTATTTAATTAAATATTAGTTTGCATTTCCCAAGATTAACAGGTTTTGTCTGCTACTCAGATCTCTCCATTTGTCATATAGAGTAAAACTAAAATTTCATATAGAATTTAATGAAGCAGTAGGGGCCAAATTCACCCTCCCTGCACCTCCAGTGTTAGATCTCCTACAGTTCACCTATACGAGGACTAGTGATGGTGGTCCCACTTGCCCTCATGCTGGATTTCTATTGTGAGGCAGGTAGATTTAATCCTTGCAGCAGGCTCTATGTGAGCACCACCCGGGAGTTCTCCACTCAGCAGATCTTAATCACATGTCCTCCCTGGCCAGTGCTGTCTGTTGTTAGGGGTTCATAAAGCAGCTGCAGCCAGACATCCTGGAAAAATGTCTTGGCTTCTTCTGTCTGTCTGGCAGAAGCTGGTATGTCCCTTATGTAAATTTGGCCCATGTATTGATGGTTTTGAATCCTCCAGATATATTTAATTACCCTACTTTATAAAATTCTCAAATCAGTAGAAATTCATGTTGTTTATAAAAAGATGGATGAATAGGCTGCAGGTCTACAACACTGCTTTTCCAGCTGCCCTCCTCGTCCACTCTCCCAGCCCATGCCAGGGGCTAAAACAGTGACTTTTACCCTTTCCTATCTCTTATGTGGGGATTACTGGTCACTGGATCTACATAAGCATGGACCTTTCTTCTGGCATGTCCACTCTGTTCCCCATGTACCAGCCTGTTCTAACTGGGAGCAGAGTCTTCTCCCCAGGACACATGGAGGTGTGGAAGGCTCCCCGGCATGGCTGCATGTGGGTTTTCCAAAATGTGGACAGGCCCCTGGCCTGGGCTCTTCCCCAATGGGTGACTTTCATTGTAGCGTTTTTCTAAATAGATCATCAACAACAAAACAGAAAATAGTTTGTGGTGTCAGTTTTACCTATGGATTTCTTCAAACCCTTTGATTGTTTGACTAATGACAGAAGCTGCTACTCTACTGTGCACAAAGGAATGAAAACAAACAAACAAAAGCACCTTCACTGAAAACCCCTGAACAAATCCCTGTCAATTTCCACATTAATAAGTGGCTGTAAGGCCAGAACCTAGTGCATTGAAGTCTATTGCACTTTTGTCATTGATTTTAGTGGGAATAGCTTCATGCCTTTTAAAGAATAATTATGCTTTAAGGCAATGGGTAGAACAGTCCAAATTCTGTGTCAATTCTATTAACTTCAGTGGAATTGCAGAGGATGTAAAGTAGCACACACTGTGATCCAATCACTTCTTCTAATATTACATGATTATGCTAGATGGGATTCAGTTGTGAATCTCAAATGCAGATTTTAAGACTCTGCTAATTTTCTAGACATTTGAAAATTCAACTTGATTTTTATAATTTCCTTGTTAGTGAATTCACCCCAGCTAAAGGTATTATGATACATGCACACCTATAGGGTCAAAAAGATTTTATGAAATTAAATTTGAATATAGCTAAGGTTATGATTTTTTCACTAAGGTTGCGGAAGTCATGGAATCCATGACTTCCAGCGACTTCTGTGAATTTGCCCCAGCGGCCAGGAGCTGCCCAGGAGGGAATCCCATAGCTCCCAACTACCACAGGTGGCAGGGGGAACAACAGCTCCTGGCTGCCCTGGGCAGTGGGGAACCACTTATCTCCAGGCTGCTGCGGATGGCGGGGCCGCAGTCCTGACTGGAGCGCCGAGTCACCGCGGACAGCGGGGATATCCCAGAGCTCCTGGCCGCCATGGGCAGCGGGGGGACCCTGGAGATTCTGGCCTCCACAGGTGGCAGGGGGACCCTGGAGCTCACAGCCTCCATGGGCGGCAGGAAGACCCCAGACTTCCAAGCCACCACAGGTGGTGGGGGACCCTGCATCTCCGAGCCCCCATAGGCAGTGGGAACCCCCAGAGTTCAGAGCAGGCCCCCGCAGCTGCCCAGCTTCTCCAGGAAATGTGGGGACCCCACACCTAAGCTCCCCATTTTGTCATGGATATTTTTAGTAAAAGTCACGGACAGACCATGGGCTTCCATGAATTTTTCTTTATTGCCCGTGACCTGTCCATGATTTTTACTAAAAATATCCATGACAAAATCTTACCCTTAAATATAGCCAATACTGACTAAAGCAATAAAGTTGGTATTTCTCTCAACGAAAATAAAATTATAACAAATATACTACAGTAAAACATCTGTGAAATCCATGGTAGCAAAACTCAGCAGTTAAGGACTTTTCTTGTCACTTTTTCTCTTTGCACACCGATTTCCTCCATTTAATTTTTAACTTGCTCAAATGCTACTGTACCTACATACTTACTTATATACTACTTACCTACATAGATCAACACATATTCTCATCTTGGTGCACAAGTAGTGACAATTATAGGGACAGATACTTCTCTCAGTTATCTGGTATAAATGTAGAATAACCACATTGAAGGTATTAGAAGAATTCTATGGATCACATTTTCATTAACCCTGCTCTCTGGGCCAGATTCAAAGTCCATGGCAGACTTTCCATTCACTTCAGTAGACTTTGTTTCAAATTGGCAGCCTAAAGGGACCTTAAAGTGTTTGTAAATGTAATTTATGTCCACTTTTAGGTCCCTTTATACTGCCACAGTGTTGTAAAGAGCCCTTGGTGCAAATAAGAATACATTTTTACCAGATAAACGAGAGCAGAGTTTTACCCACAGGCACCTACATTCACATATCATGTAAAATACACAAAAGGAAACAAAGTAGTTTTAAAACCCAGTACGTTTTGATATGTAGCTTTTGAGCCACATTTCCCCATGAAGAAAGAAATGCAGTATAGGCGGGAGCAATGTCAAACAGACTCAGAGACCAGAGATCTGCAGGAAATCCTAGTTCCTACATCATGAGTCCAGCCTCCAGCAATAGTAGCACAACCATTTATTGGGTACTATGGGTTGCATTGCTACATTTGAGTACAATATTGCACCCTGTGACTTCAAGTGGGGGAAAAGTTGCAGGAGCCAATGAACTATTTGAGAAACAGCAATCCTGCTCTCTTGCGAATGTGCCTAATAAAGAAAGGAAGATTAAAAAGCAGAAATGAGACAGACAGACAATGATTTTTAAATGGAATATCTCTCAAAGTTCTCCATGAGATGTCAGCAGGTTGTTGGGCCAGTCCTGCGAAATGCTAGACTTGGTCTACACTACTGAGTTGGTCAATGCAAGGCAGCTTACATCGACCCAATTATGTCAGGTTCTACACTACAATGCTGCTTCCGCTGAAGTTAGTGGCCCGCTACACCAACATAATCACTCCACCTCCATGAGAGGCGTAGCGCTTATGTCAATGTAGTTAGGGGGAGACAGTGTCCATATAGACACTGCATTTCTTACCTCCGTTGTTGGCTGTCAGCCCAAGTGGGTCTGACAGCTGAAGCCCTCCACCCCGCCCCAGCGCTGACAGCCCAAGCTGTCAGCCAGGCTCTGGATGAGCCCTGTGCTTGGCTGACAGCTTGGGCTGTCAGTGCTGGGACGGCAGAGGGGATGGTTATGAGACTGCTGTCAGCGGCGGGGGGGCCAGCCGTGAGCACCATGTGGGGCTGACAGATGAGGCTGTCAGGCCCAGGGCTGCCGTACTCCAGGTGCTGGTGTCGCACAATACCCCACATCAGCAGTTGGAAGTGATCATAGTGAGGACGCACACTACCAAAAGAAGGAGCCAGTGTGGTTGTGAACCACTGCTTCAATTACCGTGGTGGCTGTGCATCGACTTATGTTGTCTTAATTTTGTAGTGTACACAAGCCCTTAGTCCCTACTCAGCTAGAATCAAGAGCAGACAAAGTCTTTAAAAGAACTCCTGTTTTTATGCCAGTGACATCCCTAGTAATGAAAACTGAGGAAAGAGAAATGGTAAAATTCTAAATTGATAGATCTGCTTGTAATTGGAGTTAGTTTCATTTAGTCAGTCATGTGAGTAAAAATGTGCAAGATTGGGTCCTTCAGATCATTAGAAAGACAGCTGTAGTTAAATATGTGAATGAATAAGTTATGGTAGTGGTTATTTAAATAACCACTCTTCATGACTCTCATTATATTAATACAGGCTAGATTAAAGAATAAATATTTTACCTAATACATCTTTAATCAAATATTAAAGGTGTAGGAAAATGAGTCATATTAATGACAACAAGATTCCATGTGCCTTTTTCAAAGCATTCCTTTTCTAACTTTAGTTCAGAAGCTTTAGGAACCCAGATTAAACAAAAGAACTGATAATTTGGTTGCTAACTTCTTTACCAAGAAGCTGCCATTTGATAATTAGTTAAGAACTGTGTCACTAACCTGTAGCTGTTAACTTTGGAGATTTAATTAAAGAAGATTATTTTTAAATGTGATTGTATTCATTTAACCATTAACAGTAAGAAATTGAGGCTAAAGCAGATCTCAGAAATCTGAATAGCATCCAAATAATGACTATTATATTAATGACAGTATTTGGTCCTGCCATGTGGGCAGGGGACTGGACTCGATGACCTCTCGAGGTCCCTTCCAGTCCTAGAATCTATGAATCTATGAATGTAGATTGTCTTTAAAGGAATTTTAAACTCTGACCCTAGATATAAATTCTCTCTAAACAATGTTACATGATTTATGTATTGTGGCTGTGACACAGAAAATCAATAATTTGTTCTACTAAGTCTGCTAATAGAAAAGTTTACATTACAGTAATATGAGACAGGCAAGCAGAGCGGTATATGCCAGAGAGAAGCTCATTTCCCCTTGGGAATTATGGTAATTGGTGATATTTTCCCTAATTTAAGAGGGAAGCATGCTAACATGAAATGAATTACAGGAACTCCGGTTTCAAAGGCCCCAGGAGAGCAGTAAGATCAGATCTTGAATTGCTGCCTTCGTAATATCTGCTGTTTGAGTTGTAATTGAAAAATAAAGGGGGAGGTTGGAGTATCTAACATAGCAGTGCCAAACTTGTTCAACATGTTGAATTCCATTTTAATTAGGGTATACATTTAAGACTACATGTTTCCTTCATTCTACTGCAGGGCTCCCACTGATATCAATGGGTGGTTTGCACAAAAATCAAGGGTAGAATACAGCTTGATGACTATGCACTACTCCGAGCTATTCTTTCAGGTTGTCTGCAGACTCAGGCAGACATCACCCTGTCAGCTACATTTGGTTCACATTTGGAAGGTTTTCTTTACAACAATGAAAGCTTCAAACTTCCTTTTTTAACAGAAGCTGTAATTCTACAGAATCTGAATATGGCTTGTTGGCCACACAAATACATCAGCGGGGCTGGATCCTTCCCAGACACTGGGTAGTTGACATCCCTGATTGAGAGGTTTCAGACTATGGATTCAATATTGCTGAATGTTTCTTTACTCTCATGGCCACCTCAGCACAATTTAGAGCAGCTCCGAGCTCTAAGTTGTGCTGGGCCAGACCACCTCCCCTGCCAGCCCCAAGATCAAGGCAATTCAAATGTGTTGGAAAGCCATCTTTGCCTTCCTTTGAGTCTTGGGCTGAGCAGAACTTGGCCAGACCTGAGAATGTAGTCCTTAACATTTAAACTTCCCATGAAATACAAATACTAATTCTCTGTTATTTCATAATCTGACTAATTACTTTTTAAAAGATTTTTCCATTGAATGTCTCTATTCCTAGTTCAACAATAGCTGTAGATGTATCTGGTTCTCTAAGATTTGATTTTGCATTGACAAAATTTCTTCACTATAGCAAAATGGCAATTCTGCTATAGTTAAGGTTGAAAGTCACTTAATATTTAAAGAATGACTATTCTAAGTGCTCTAAAATCCACTTGCTTACTTGGATTGCACTCATGGATGTGCAAGATGGGGTTAGTGGTTCAAATTTGGGTTCATTTGAGCAATGGGTTCCCAAGATACAGTCTCCCTAAAAAGGAACCTTTAAATTAGTACCAAACTTTTGCCTTCTCTACATGTACTATTGTTGATCTACATGTAAGCAGATCTTGTTATAGGTTCTCTTTTCTGCCAGCAACTCCCAAATTATGGTATCAATCTCTATTGCTAGTGTTACTCCCAAATTTAGGCTTTTGGGTGCCCCTAGAATAACTTGCCTATTGCCCCCTTAATCTGCTCTTCCTGGAGTTTGGGTATCCAGGGTAGCTAAGGAAACACTTGAAGGACACAGATGTAACCTTCCGCTAAAGTGATTGACACAAGTTGTATATTTTCCAAAACAAAGTATCTTTTTATTAATGTAAGTAATAATCCCTACTATAATGTAATCTAAAATCCTAAATAAGATACAAATCCCTTATTGCAAGTTAAAGAGCATTTAAACCACAATGGCATACCGTTTAAATGATTCTAAGCGATGTGCTCTATTACAGGTGATCAGTCTGCAATAGATCACTGACAACAATTCTTAACTTATATTTTAAGTTTTACATAAGAAAATTATAATTAACAACAATTCATTTACACATTCACTCATACTAAGTATACTATACTTATGCTAAACAATAGTTAAAAATTAGCTTACTGTCTGGTGATTTTGCTGCATTGTTACAAATGTTGCTGCTACTTGCTACTGAAGTGGCTTTTCTCAGCAGTGTTCTTCTCAGGATTCTAAACTCTCTCTCTATGGAACTCTTCGATCTTCTCAGCAACTCTTCTGTTTGCTTGGTAAGCCCTTGGATCTTTCTTCTTGCTCCTTTCCAGCAGCTCTTCTCACTGGTTCCTGACTGACCTCTTTGCCTGCTCTCCAATCTCTTTCTCCCTCAAGTGTCTTAACTTCCTGCCTTATATACTGTTTTATCAGAGGTTTTTTTATAGTGCTATTCTTAATCCCTATTGAGCATACTTACTAACACACATTATCTCATCTTCAGACTCTACATGCTCGTTGCCATATATTATCTCATTTTGCACATGCTCACTCATTTTGTTTCTACTTCATAGCCATGATTACTTCATCTGACCCCACTGCTTATGTTCTAGGCCATATACTTTGTGGCCATACCTCGTTTTATTCTGCATTAACTGGGCATGGTCCAAATTTGACCTACTTAGCTGATTTTTGTAACAAGCATGTTCATGATCTGCAGCTTCCATTTTAGAGTGGAGTGACTCCTGCTTATTCAGAATAGAGATTAGTCATACAAAATGGAGGATAGAGAGTTTCTCTAGTAACGCTAGCAACTCTTTGATACCATTGTTTGCGAGTTGCTGCAGAAGAGAAAACTTATAACAAGAACTACCTTTTTGTAGATCAACAGTAGTATATGCAGAGAAGACTTAAGTTTGGTATTAATTTAAAGGCACAGTGACAATTCTGCTAGATTTTATGTTATTATAAGAGTTCTAAAACTTTACACTAATATTCTATGTATTTTAGGGATCCATATAGTCTGCCATCTGAACAGGTTTTGAAATGAGTTTGCTTCCTTGTGTCTTGTATGCAGTCAAGGTGACATCTCTTCTAATTGGATTTGAGTCATCAGATACTGTAGTGTAGGGGTAATCTAAACCAAATTAGACAAAATAATTATGGACTGACTCTCCCCAAGGACTGTAATGAATTGGGAATCTTGGGAATTTCTCCTTCATAACTGATCCTCCAATAGTGCTCAGATACTATAGGGATTAGCATTATATATGAATTAGAATACCAGACATTTTTTACCAAAGTCAGCAAGACATTTTTTCAAAGGGATTAAAATATCCTGTGTGGTGTTGTCTCTTGATCCAGCAGTAACGGAAGAAAATGTTATTTTTATTCATTGATGAAAAGCTCTTCTCAATTTATTTTATATTCTTATATTTTGCGTTTTTTATTGATCTTGTCTATTAACAAAGTTCAAACAATTACAGTCACCCAATAAATTAACTTTTCCACACAACTCCAAGAATATTTTTGTCCCAGGAACAAGACACATTTCCGTTACTTAGGCCTGACAAATACATTTTTAAAAGTGCCATTTTTATTTTCTGGTCCAGTACAGCAGTCACAGTAGTTTCTGTTATCATTCACCACAATATGAGTGTGTCCATCTCTCTGTATACATATATAAACCAATTTGTCTTAACAATACTTTGAAAATAAAAAATTAGGGCTGTCGAGTAGGGCTGTCGAAAAAATTAATTGCAATTAACCATAGTTTTAATCACACTATTAAACAATAGAATACCAATTGAAATTTATTAAGTATTTTTGGATGTTTCTCTACATTTTCAAATATATTGATTTCAATAACTTTATATTATTTTATTACAAATATTTGCACTGTAAAATGGTAAACAAAAGAAATGGTATTTTTCAATTCACCTCACACAAATACTGTAGTGAAATTTCTTTATCATGAAAGTGCAACTTACAAATGTAGATTTTTTTGTTAGATAACTGCACTCAAAAACAAAACAATGTAAAACTTTAGAGCCTGCAAGTCCACTCAGTCCTACTTCTTGTTCAGCCAATCACTAAAACAAACAAGTTTCTTTACATTTACAGGAGATACAATGTCACTTGAAAGTGAGAACAGGCATTTGCATATCACTTTTGTAGCTGGCATAACAAGGTATTTATGTACCAGATATGCTAAACATTCATATGACCCTTCACGCTTTGGCCACCATTCCAGAGGACAAGCTTCCATGCTGATGACACTTGTTAAAAAAATAATGCGTTAATTAAATTTGTGACTGAACTCCTTGGGGGAGAATTGTATGTCTCCGGCTCTGCCATATATTTTATGTTATAGCAGTCTCAGATGATAATCCATCACATGTTGTTCATTTTAAGAACACTCACAGTAGATTTGACAAAACACAAAGAAGGTACTGATGTGAAATTTCTAAAGATAGCACTCAACCAAGGTTTAAGAATCTGAAGTACCTTCCAAAATCTGAGAGGGACGAGTTATGGAGTATGCTTTCACAAGTCTTAAAAGTGTAACACTCCAATGCAGAAACTACAGAACTCGAACAACCAAAAAAGAAAATCAATTTTCTGCTGGTGGCATCTGACTCAGATGATGAAAATGAACAGGTATTAGTCCGCACTGCTTTGGATCATTATCGAGCAGAATCTGTCATCAGCGTGGACACATGTCCTTTGGAATGATGGATGAAGCATGAAGGGACATAGGAATCTTTAGCACATCTGGCATGTAAATATCTTGCAACACCGGATACAACAGTGCCGGGTTAAATGCCTATTCTCACTTTCAGGTGATATTGTAAACAAGAAGCAGGCAGCATTCTCTCCTGCAAATGTAAACAACTGAGTGATTGGCTGAACAAGAAATAGGACTGAGTGGACTTGTAGGCTCTAAAGTTTTACAATGTTTTGTTTTTGAATGCATTATTTTTTGTACATAATTCTACATTTGCAAGTTCAACTTTCATGATAAAGTGATTGCACTACAGTACTTGTATTAGGAGAATTGAAAAATACTATTTCTTTTGTTTTTTATTGTGAAAATATTTGTAATCAAAAATAAATATAAAGTGAGCACTGAACACTTTGTATTCTGTGTTGTAATTGAAATCAATATATTTGAAAATGTAGAAAACATCCAAAAATATTTAAATAAATGGTATTCTATTATTGGTTAACAGCTTGATTAATCACGATTAATTTAATCGCTTGACAGCCCTATAAAAATTAATGGTAGGTTTCAGAGTAGCAGCCGTGTTAGTCTGTATCCGCAAAAAGAACAGGAGTACTTGTGGCACCTTAGAGATAAATTTGTTAGTCTCTAAGGTGCCACAAGTACTCCTGTTCTTTTTATAAAAATTAATGAATACTGAGACTAAATTCAGGTTATTGACGCAATCAAGAAAAGGAGCCTCATTTAATCATGTAGTTTCACACTGTACTGTACAGATATCTCTTAATTATTAGGTAAGCTTCTATTAAACACCATTAAATTACTTTAATGAGGCTACTCTTGTGAGTGGGAGTATGGGTGTCACAGTCTGGCTCTAAGTGTATCTACTGATGAGTCTGAGTCACCTTTTGTGGATTGACAGGTAGTTTTGCAGCCCGAGCCTGCAGGTATTCAGTCTTTTTGAAACATCTGGTAAAAGAAAATGTTATTTGGTTACAAGACACATTTTGTAAATACTGTTAAAACTTGTGCAATCTGACATTATTTCACACATCTGCTAAGTAACACTAGGTGTCTGAGCAATGGAAATTCATTACAATGACATGAAAAATTACAGCTTATGTGCCTGTACGGTGCATAGCATAACGGATCCCTGATCTCTGATTGTGACCTCTAGGTGCCACCATAATATACTACTACTACTGCTACTTCTCATAATAATAATAATAATTTATGATCAATTAATCACTTTAAATTGATTTCAGTATCATGTGTGTAAATTCTCCATAATTACAACCTCTTCCTTTTTACTGTACCGTGGGTATATACGGTACGTTTCTATTTTATGTATTAAAAAATGCCCTTCTCTGGGGAACACAAGAAATATAACGTAAATTGAAATTGAAATTAAATATATATATATGTATATTTAATTTTACAGATGGCTATGTCCCGAGACGCAGTTTAGTGGAGAAGTAAGTACTAAATGATCTTCTGGAAACTTGTCATAACATATTCAGTTTTGCTGTTAACTACTCATTGTACAACTAAAAGTGCAAATAAAATATTTTATTGTATGAGTTTATTGCTAGATTGGTTATGAAGCTTATCCTTCCCACATTTGTGTTTGAAATTATCTACGGAACCACTCCTGTATTATTGACTAAGCACTGAAAAATTCAGGACTCAGCACTGAAAAATTACACAAAACACGTCTTAATCCATAATTTGAATATTATAATAACCATTATTTAACTGCACATTAATTAAAATGATGGCAATTTCAAATGTTTAAATATATTAGACCAATTTCTCCTCTAGTTTTCTTCTGTATAATTCCACTGGGGCTGCACAGGTGTAACCCAAAGCAGAATTTGGCTCAGTATTTCTGCTTCCAATACACAGTCTATTGCACTGGGTTCAGCATTTAGGGTCTGATCCAAAGCCCATAAAAGTAAATGGGAGTCTTTCCATTGACTTCAGTGGTGTGTGGATCAGGCCCTTAAACACCAAATTAGATGACAGCTTTAGGCCTCAACCCTGCACACACTTATACATGCACTTAACTTTAAACATGTGAGTTGTCCCGTTAAACCCAATGGGACTATTCAATTACATAAATAAGTGCATAAGTAAATAACTTATTTTGAAAATATACTCTTTGGAGAGTATGTACTATTTGTAGATGGACATTAGCTAAATGTGTTGTCTAGCATTTACTTTCTCCAGTCCCGTTATTATATTGCTGAGCATCTTTTGAGAAAGTTAAGGATATGATGATTCCCTCTACTACTGTTTTCATTTATTGGTTAAAAAAATAAAATTAAAATCAATGACCATTTCATTTTAAATGAACATTTTGTAAAAGTAGCCACAAAAATGATAATTTTTTAAAATCATAATTTTTTCTTACATTATTGTGTTTGAAAAAAGCCATTTTCTAAAAAATGTTATCCATGTCTATTCTTAAGTTCCTTGAGTATGTTGTCCTCTCCACCTGTGTTGATTTCAGAATGATCCTTCCAAATATAGAAATATCTGAAGTCTGTGTATAAATACAGTATTTCCTTAACCATATTTAATTACTTGATATGGGTCTAGACCATGCTACCTGATTTTGTATGTACTTGCAAATGATAATATATATTATATGAGTTTTTTAAGTTAAAATATATTTTTCTCTTTCTAAATTCACAGTGATGGAGATATCTACGATGATATTGCTGATGGTAAGTTGCACATTTCAAACAATATAGTAATTGTTACATGTAATGTAGCTGAAATGAATCACTTTTTTAAATCTATGTAGTAGTAAATTATTATACAATACTAATATTTTTGCATTTTCTTTCCTATTCAGGTTGCATCTATGATAATGATTAATCTTGAATACTGGTAAAGTGTGAGCTTCATTGGGGGTATCTCCTCTGGATTTCCAGTTGGCATAAAACATCACCAAAGCTGATTAGTCACAAGCTATGGCTATCATCAGTGATTACCCTTCTACATGTACCAAATTTTGGTTAACCTGTGTCGAACATTAGATCTTTTGGATTTATTGCTTTGAATGGCACTTTCTCTTTGTCATGTATCAACACAACTAAAATTTGGGTAATCTGAACTGAAATTAAAGTTTTCATCAAATGTGTCCTTTCTGCCTCTGCCACAGTCCACTGGTCCATATAAAAACAATTCCTCAGGCAACTTCACCCAGAGATGCCAATTCACTGCTACAAAGGATATGTGGGTCAGTAGGCCCTGATGGCATGGACTGCCCACTTTGTGGAGGACAGCATCATGAAAAGAATTGTAACCACCAATGGTAGGCATCATTGTTGGGAAAGCAGGAAACAGAAGTGGGTGGCAAAGAAGCCAATATATCCTTGACCCAATATTCCAATTTTAATAATCAGGGTTAATGTGATAAACATGGCCATGTGCCTCCACTGCTAAAGTTTTATACTGTACCAGTAATAGACTGTAGTTCTCTAAAATGATCATTAAATGTTTCATGTGTTATTTTTGAATACATAATAATTACACAATAATAAACATAATTTATCGGGTTTTTTTATGTGTCTTATGTACAACACTCTGAGATACTAGCCATGGAAGGCTCTCCTTAACTATATAGTACATCATTGTTATTCAGCAGATTTTCAGGATGTTTATCCTAAGGTTTTACTCTCTGTTTAGTTTAAAGGGAAATTGCCAAGTCATTATTGTAGTTTAGGCATGAAAATCTACTTCTTATAATTGTATAATCTGATGGGACATAGCCTCTTCATTTAATATAGATACATAGTCTGAAATTGCAACATTTTGATGCTGAGATTTTTCTTTTAAATATTGCTTTCTTACACTAGAGTCAGCTAAATGAAGGAGCACAACTTAATTAACAAAACCTATTTCTAAAACTGCCAGCTTCATTGATGATGCTATTATACAAATAAGCAAGTCTTTATAGTAAAATAAGTATGTAATAATGATTAGTATTACTTTGCACTTATTAGTATCAGGATCAATTGAGAAAATACAATAATATTAACAATGAATCCCAAACATAGAAGAACAAAATGTTTAGAAAACGAGATTTTATTTGTAGCTTCTCGGGTCTTGTCTACATTTGGAATTTCGGCCATCAGTAACCAGCTAACACCAGTGTAGTAGGATTAGTGCAAAGCCCTAATGAAGACAGGCAAAACTGCTATAAACTATGACTTGCAATAGTGCAGTTTACCCCTGCTTGAAACCAAAGTAAATAAAAGTTACTGCTTATAGTAGTTAAGCCTGCATACACCAGGGTGAAATCTTGGCTCAGTGGGAGATTTACCACTGATTTCAGTAGATCCAGGATTTCACCCTAGGGCTTGGACTAGGACAGCTACAGCAGTTATTGTCCATAATGAATCTCCTCTGTAGACAAGGCATAGAAGGATATCAAGTATAAAATTAAATAGAACAAATTTGAATGATGTTTAGTAGCAAACATGATTTAATATCACATAACCACCTGTAAGCCTTAGTCTAAATAATCTTTAAAAATCACAGATTTTTATACTCTGGAGCCAGTTTTGAAGTTTTGCACTCAATTAGAGCCTCCAGTTCTGCATCTGGATGTTCACATCAGTACACAGGCACACAAATACCTATTTTAGGCATTGAAGCACCACTGTTAGCATCCAAATTTGAAATCTGGCCTCTCTTAAGTACCATGAAGTTTTCAACTATTTAGCAGCTGCAGTCTGTTTTATTTTTCAAAGGCACTGAAGACAGTGTATCAAAATAGGGATGTGACAGAAGGCTCAGCTGGAATGCAGACACTGAAATATAGGGCTACCTGCCAGCTAGTGGAAAAACATTTTCATACCTAGCCACCATTAATTACTCACAAAAAAGTTTGATTTCCTATGTAAATGCCCAGACTTGTTCCTTTTACAGTTAATGACATGACTTCAGTGAGAATGGAATCAGATCCCAATCATTGTGTACAATTTACCCAATGTAGAGGACAAGTACAAGGACTTAAGTGGTACATAAGCCTCTTGTTGTTCCCTTGTACAGGTGTGAATTTCACCCTTTGTGAGTAGTGAGGCTTTTAACAATACATTTTGAATATTTCTTCCAGTTTCCAAATATTCTTAATATCTTTCATAACCATAATATAACAGATGTAGATAGTATATAACTTTATAGATCATAATGTAACATGGCCCGTTCAGACTGATTAAAAGTGTCATAATATACTAGCAAATCACTGAAGTAACTTATTTTTATTTTACCACTCTCTGGATACAATATTTTTTCTTTCTCTAAATGAAAGTGTGCACTTCCAATGAGAAATGTGGGTGCACTGCCTTCTGCCAAAATTGCCACTGAGCAGCAGACTATATGTAAGTCAATGTTACGATTGATGTGACAGCATACTACTACAGATGTGACCTTACTTTGTTAGTAATGACTTTTTAAAATGTTTAAATGTAAGCAGGAAAACTTTCAGATAGAAAAGTCTATGCCTATATTATTGATAAACATAAAGTATGGAACAGCATAATAAAGATTGTATCTTGGTCTTTTTTCTTATGTAGTCTATTCTGCCATCTTTAAAACTTCCCAAAGGAAGGCGAAAGGTGCTGGTAGTCTGCTCACATTCCTACCCTCATAATCCCAAACTCCATCCACAATCCTGGAGTAGCTGGATATGTCTGCTAAAGTATTCAACCGTGAAATAGTTAACAAAGTTGACATTAAAAAGGAGGTAATTAAACTTCAGCGTTAACACCCAGTTGTGTCAAATAGGGTCAGTCTGCTTGCATCTATCTAAGGAGCAAATGTTGCTCCCCGTGCCATGTCCAGTGAAAAAGCTGAGTATCAAGTAGTGCTAAGAGAAAAGGAATTCTCCTTCCAACTCAGTGGTTTTGGAGCCATTTATCTGCTTTTACTACAGGCTATGGATTGTATAGTAGCAACTGATTCTCTGTGCATTCCTGAACAGGGGGGTTATTTTTCAATCCACATAACTGCAGCTTCTTTGGCTATTCCCCACACTATATTAATAAACCACATCTCTATGGGGAGTCCTCTTGCACAACCCTTCCTACCACCAATCCCATAGAGCCGAGTGCTTTTAGGGCCTTTGGTGATGCGGCAAATTTACTCTTGGGAGCTATAGCTTCAGTCTGTTTGCACATTTGAGCACTGTGTCTGTTCATGTTCAGATGGATATATTTGCAATCAAAGAGGTACAAGCTTTAAAAAAATTGTAAATGAAAATTTAGATTCTGAAGGAGCTGATCGGGCCAGGAGAAGGGTGTGCCCTTTCTATAGTAACCTAATCCAACCCCTAATACATGTACATCATAGCTCCAACCTGTACCACAAAAACTCTGCCTTACAAGAAAATCATTAAAGTTAGGAAACGCCCAAATTAAGCTTGTCTGTGCAACTTTTAATTCTGCCCTCTTGTGGATATGTGTCTTATTTTCTTTAATTGTGCATTACATGACATACTATTTTTTTCCACAGAATCCCTGCCGCATTCAGTGCATAAGTTGAAACTAAGGGAACTGTTCAATCCTCATCATTCAATTAGTGGCCCCTGATTTATTTACCGCACACTTTCCAAACCCTGCACTGAATACAGAATTATTTATTTCCTCTGGGTTTCTCTATGGCTCTCATCACAATAAAATCTGAGATATTCATGAATATTAATTAATTTATCTCACAATTATCTTGGTAGATAGGAAAATATTATAATCCCTATTTCTGAGATGAGTAAAGGAGGTATAGACAGAGGAAGGCCAAGATTGTCAAAAGTGTTCACTAATTTTGGGTGTCCAAATGACTTCAATGTTAAATATAAGGTAATCACATGCTTAAGTTTTTCACTGAATTGGGGTCAGTTTTATGCATACCAGTCACATAGCATATCTGTTTATACTTGGGTGGCTGCAACCTTATAAAACAATTGTATTTAAACAACATCTTAGAATTTACAGGATATTCTAGAATGCAACAAAAAATAGGGGAAAATCCTAAAATTGTATTATCTACATTCCCCGGGCCCTGATATCAACATAGGGTTTGTTTGTTTTGTGGGATTTTGCTGCTGTTTGAATAGGACATTTACAATGTCCCTTAGATAAAGCAGCAGCCTGAGAGCAGCAATATTGCCAACTCGGTAAGCACGAGCATTATGAGGCAATAAAAAACAAAAAAACAAAAAACCTCAACCTGTTTTTTTTTTTCTGAGTCTTTTTTGGCTTGACTTCTGATTTTCAAACTCTTAGCAGGAAAAGCTCTTTGCTTCTTCCATTTGTATGCATGCATTTTAAGTGGGAACTATTTCCAAAATATGCACACATAAACGGAGAGTCCTGTCTCCTTTTCTTCCTGATGGAAGGGCCACATTCCCTAGCTCCCCGTTCTGCCAGCTCTCCAGGCACCACTTTGGACACTCTCCCCAGCTCGCTCTTCTACTTTGGACACTATTTCCAAGTCTTTTGCAGTCTCCTGTTTCTGTGTTGATTTGAAGAGGTGCTATCTCTTTGGCACCATACTCCTTTCCCTCCCTGCCAGGGGCGCTGCCCCATGCTGTAGGCTTCTCTGTCCAATTCTTCTCCCTGTCTCTATCCTTTGCTCTCTTAATTTCTATCACTATTAATTGTTCCACTGTCCCCTGATTAAATAAAATAAATAAATTAAATAAATTCTTTGACCATGATGCTCTGTCCCCTGCTCTTCTGCTTCTTTGTCCCTTGCTTTCTTGATCCCTCTTCACTGCTCACCTGCTCCTGTGTTCCTGGACCCTGCACATTCATATTTTTTATGGCTGTGCTGTTTAAAGACTCTTTTTGTGCAAGATTCTTAACTCAGTGGGTGACAGCAGCAGAGGCTCCATGATTCAGCAACCACTAAAGAGGACTATGATTCTACTATTTTGAGTTTCATTCCACTTATCCAACAGAATCTGAAATTAGGCCAAATGCACTTTACTTCTCTCACTATCATGTGCGGAACTTCCTTCAGAGTTCAAACAGGGAGGCTATAAGGCAGGGGTCGGCAACTTTTCAGAAGTGATGTGCCGAGTCTTCATTTATTCACTCTAATTTAAGGATTTGCGTGCCAGTAATACATTTTAACGTTTTTAGAAGGTCTCTTTCTAGAAGTCTATAATATATAACTAAATCATTGTTGTATGTAAAGTAAATAAGGTTTTTAAAATGTTTAAGAAGCTTCATTTAAAATTTAATTAAAATGCAGAGCCCCCCGGACCAGTGGCCAAGACCTTGGCGGTGTGAATGCCACTGAAAATCAGCTCGCGTGCTGCCTTTGGCACATGTGCCATAGGTTGCCTACCCCTAGCTAGAAGGTATAAGGTGTAAGAAAAGCCATAACCACATGTCTCACTGGGGCCAGCTGAAAAACAATACAAAGTATCAGGTGTTTTCTTTTGCATCCCATTACTTTTTTCTACCCTTTCATTACTAGAGTGGATGGTCACAATAAGCCATTTTGTACTCACTGTATGAAGGTTGTTCTCATGTTGTATGTTGAGTCCAGTAAGCATACTCAGGGAGTTCATCCATTTCATACAGTTATATGAATGTAAAAGAAAATTGGTATAAATATGTTGTTAGCATTTTGCCAGTCACTACCCAAGCACATAATCAAAGGCTTCTGCAGTTGTGACTGCAACTTTCAGAAAAATAGACTCAAAATTTAAAAGAAAATTGTCTCTGCAGTCACTAAAGTTTTGAATCAGGTGATTTCCAATTTGGGTCAGTGAAGAGCCTCATTTATATACATCCTCCTCTCTGTGGCAACACTTTAAATCTCAAGCCATATAATAGTTTTGTTTCTTAAAGTCTTTTGCCTCAGAGCAAATTTCCATTATTAATATGTCAACCATAGGCAGACTCAATATCTGCAGCTTTTCAGAGCGTATGTGATACAGAATGCCATGAATAACTTTACATAAATGGACCGATAAATGCATGAATGCATTAAGCAACAGTTAACCAAACCACACAGTAAGTTAGCAAGACCTGTTGTATCACTTGAAAAGCTTTAAGCTGTTTTTATATTTTATACTGCATGGTTATGTGCATTTTTTAAATTATTTTTTCTCCATAACTAGACAGTAAAGGAATACTTATATTTTACCTGGTTGCAATCAGTAAGGACTGTATATTGTTCCTATTTTAAAGAATGACAAACTTTGAAAGTGCTGCCTTGATTTCACATACAATTAGGTCATGCTGTTTTGCTGAATCTGAGGCATGTCTCTTTTAAAGGGTTTAAACTAAACGCACACAAAAAAGCAACAATCTTATTCTGGAATAAGAGTGTCCACGTGGAGCATTACACCTGTATAACGATAGCAGTTTAACTATATTGGTGTAATTATACTTGTTTAACAGCTAAAGCTTTCTCATGTGCACGAGCCCTCAGATCAATGTCATCATTTTTTTCTTCCGCATTACCTGTTAAACAAGAGGAGAGCGGGCAGTACAAAAAGATCCAAGTAGTGCTGTTCCCAATCCTGAGAAGGCTGCTTTTTGCAGGGCATGAGCTTCACAAGTCACTGGATTGGGAAGCAGACTCATTCTGCAGCATGCTTCTGTGGAGACCTGGCAAATATCCAAGTGGAAGTTAAAGCTACTGTACTTTTCATCATTTACTCTCTTTGTAATAACTGAAGCTTAAAAATAAAACCTCAACCTTTTTTTTATTTCGCAAATATTGATTTTCCCCTTGTCTTCGATGGAGCGGAAATAAATATGGCTCCCATTGGTTATGACACTGCTTTGTGTGTCATCATCATAGGCGATTTCTGGTTTTGTTAGCAGAGTGGAGTTCATTGGTTAAACTGTGTTCCCTCTGCTGACTGACTGACTTGTTCTGCAACGACAAAGCAAAACATTATCTGACAGTTAAAAAGTTACTCTTTTGTAACTAGCCCTATTTTTTGGGAGAATAGTGGTGGAGTTCTTTTTAACACAAGTGAGTGAGAGCCTGTATGGCACTGGTAATGGGATTAATAGTTTATAATTTGTAGCTCACAGGTTCAAACAAGGGTGCTGGAACAATGTTTATAATGGGAGTGCTGAAAGCAAAAACCCTGTATTTGGTTGTTACCAACCCCCAGCACCCAGAGTTTCAGCACACCTGAGTTCAAATACAGACCAGAGGTTAGTAGTGACTAAATGCCATTACATGGCATTTTAGTGGCCTGTGTGAAATAAATTAATCCTGGTACATTTCCTAGTGAACACAATTTCATATCATGAAACCATTATCACAATTGCACTCTTTTTTTGCCATTTTCAGAAAGGCCCAGGATTGGCTGGATACGGAAATAGAAATTACCATATTTGGAGAGTGAGGAAGTTATGTGTAGTATTTTTTATAAATAGCATATATCCCTCAGGTTATCTGTTTGATATTAACGTGCCTGTAGGCCACCAGTTAAATCAAAGGAGGCTATAAAGAGGGAACCCACAAGAACTAGGCTGTCAATTAATCGCAGTTAACTCATTAACTTAAAAAAATTAGCCGCACTGTTAAACAATAGAACACTAATTGAAATTTATTAAATATTTTGGATGTTTTTCTACAATTTCAAATATATTGATTTCTTTTACAACACAGAATACAAAGTGCTCACTTTATATCATTATTTTTGATTACAAATATTTACACTGTAAAATGATAAAAAAATAGTATTTTTCAATTCACCTCATACAAGTACTGTAGGGCAATCTCTTTATAGTGAAAGAATAACTTACAAATATAGATTTTTTTTTGTTACATAAGTGTACTCAAAAACAAAACAATGTAAAACTTTAGAGCCTATAAGTCCACACAGTCCTATTTCTTATTCAGCCAATCGCTAAGACAAACAAGTTTGTTTACATTTACGGGAGATAATGCTGCCCGCTTCTTATTAACAATGTCACCTGAAAGTGAGAACAGGCATTCGCATGTCACTTTTGTAGCCGGCGTTGCAAGGTATTTATGTGCCTGATATGCTAAACATTTGTATGCCCCTTCGTGCTTCAACCACCATTCCAGAGGTCATGCTTCCATGCTGATGATGCTCGTTAAAAAAAAATACGTTAATTAAATTTGTGACTGAACTCTTTGGGGGAGAACTGTATGTCTCCTGCTCTGTTTTACCCACATTCTGCCATATATTTCATGTTATAGCACTCTCGGATAATGACCAAGCACATGTTCGTTTTAAGAACACTTTCACAGCAGATTTGACAAAATGCAAAGAAGGTACCAATGTGAGATTTCTAAAAATAGGTACAGCACTCTCGACTCAAGATTTAAGAATCGGAAGTGTTATCCAAAATCTGAGAGGGACAAGGTGTGAAGCTTACAGAACCCAAACCTACCTTCTGCTGATGGCATCTGACTCCGAAAATCTACGTTCTGCTGGTGGCATCTGACTCAGATGATGAAAATGAACATGCGTCAGTTCGCTCTGCTTTGGATTGTTATCAAGCAGAACCCATCATCAGTATGGATGCATGGCCTCTGGAATGATGGTTGAAGCCTGAAGGAACATATGAATCTTTAGCACATCTTGTGACACCGGCAACAAACAGCGCTGTGCGAACGTCTTTTCTCACTTTCAGTGACATTGTAAACAAGAAGCGGGCAACATTATCTCCTGCAAATTGTAACTAAACTTGTTAGTCTGAGTGATTGGCTGAAGTAGGACTGAGTGGACATGTAGGCTCTAAAGTTTTACATTTTTTTAATGCAGTTTTTTTTATACTTAATTCTACATTTATAAGTTCAACTTTCATGATAAAGAGATTGCACTACAATATTTGTATTATGTGAACTAAAAAATACTATTTTTTTTGTTTTTTACAGTGCAAATATTTGTAATAAAAATAAATATAAATATATAGTGAGCACTGTACACTTTGTATTCTGTGTTGTAATTGAAACCAACATATTTGAAAATGTAAAAACATCCAAAATATTTAAATAGATGGTATTCTATTATTAACAGCGTGATTAATCGCAATTAATTTTTTTAATCACTTGACAGCCCTAACAAGAACCAAAACAATGGCAAAGATAAAGCTCCTTGAAGAAACGAAGGCAAGGGGAACTAAGGAGGAATATCCCCTGTTTGGCTTCATCCAGGCTAGAGTAGATTATCCCCTTCCTCAGGCTGAACCTAGGATCAAAGATATAAAAAAGACCCAAGTGTGTGGGCCTTTTATTGGTTTTACTCTTTGCTCTATGTGTTTTATAGCTTTGAGGAGTGAATAAATAATGCATTGTTTTCAAGATGCCATTTCTGTGTAACTGCAAAGTTATACTGTCACAGGCTCCTGGAGGAAAACAGGTGCGAAATGTAGTTCTCTCAGGGGTGCACAGTGCACTCAAGAGGGACTAAGAGTCTAAGGTGCAATTGACACTGTAACCCTGACGCCTTCTCTCACATTTACAGGCTAAAGTGTGAGGTATATTGACAAAGCTGTATGAGTCAGTGAGAACTACATTGCCCCAGTTCTATGGATAGATCAGACTTTGATATCCAGAGCTCTCAATCCCATGGTTTACAGAAGAATTAAGTTAATTTTTAAAAGTTAACAAAGAAGATGGAAGTCAATTTTAATGGTATAGTCATATTTTTTGTATCAAACATGCTTGCCAGAATCCCTGTAAAGACAAGACGATTTTCATATCAGTGCTCAGTTTACAAGCAAAAGGATTTTTTTTTAAAGATCTGCTGGTCCAGCAAGTTCAGCTTGGGCTGTGAGAGTTGTTCTGAGGTTCTTTCTATCCTATACAATTACAATAAAGGTACTGAAGGCCTTCAGTTACATTTGTGCCATTTGTTGCCTTCAACTGATTTGCACAGGTGTGTAACTGACTGAAATTCAGTAAATAATTCTGTTGATGATGTGTGAGTAGAATACAACCTGTTGCTCATTCAATTTTTGCTGTGTTGGCTCTGCAAACCAGGGCAGCCCAGAGGATCAGGGGGCCTGGGGCAAAGCGGGGGAGCTTGTACTTACCGGGTGGTGCTCTGAGTCTGCGGCGGCAGCAGCGACATTTCGGCGGCGGGGGGCCCTTCAGTCGCTCCGCATCTTCGGCAGCACTGAAGGGCCCCCCGCCACCGAAGACCCGGACCGCCGCTGGGTGAGGAAAGGGATTCTCGGCCCAGGGAAGATTGCCCCACTTACCCCCCCCCCCCGGCGGCCATGCTGCAAACAGTAGTCAAAACTCATTTTAGTCACTAAAGTTAGGAGGAGGAGATGTCAGTACTGGTTGAAGATCTGATTAAAAAAAATAAGGAAAGGATGATGATCTATTGAGTAAAAAGGTGCCATTTTTATATAGACACTTTTCAGAGTAAAGCTGCACTTTGAGAAGTGCAGAGCTCACCTGAGGAGACTCATGCTATTATTTCAAATTTATGTGCTCATAGTTTAATGTCGTGGCTTGTGTGCTAAGTCTTGTAAACTCTTCTTCTGTATAATAAACAGCTATTTTTCACAAATAGGTGGATTTAAAAGTCAAATGTTTAAAATATAGAGGATATTTTCTACCAGATTATAATGTTAAGGTAAGTGAAATTGTGGATGTAAACTGCTTGACATTATTCTTTTAATAATTGCATTATCTTGCTATACTCCCTGCAAAAGTGGTAGAAGAATCACTTACAAATGCAGTTTATAGCTTGGTCCCACATAATTTATATATGAAATTAAATTAAATCTTTCCAGGCCCTATGGGCCCCACCCAAAGCCTACTGAAATCCATGTAAGCATTCATTGACTTCAATAAGCTTTGGATCAGGGTCTGCTGTTGGATGAGATTAGTCAATTAAAAAAACAAAAATTCATAGGAACAAGTCATGTCCACTGATAGAGATTGATGGACTCTGGAGATTGAAATAAATCTTAAGTGGCTTTAGTATGGCCACCAAGGCTCTGTTGAATCACTGGCAGACACTGCCTGGGGTAGATGAGATTGCTTGAGTGATTTCATTCTTCTATGTATGATCTCAAAGGGAGGTATTGGAACATTGTCTATTGACCCAAGAGCTCTCTATTTTAGGGTTCTCCAAAGTTGCATTGTCACCAGGGTAAATTATGAAAAGTTTTGTGTGGCAATGCTATTGATATGCACCTTGTCTAAATTTTGTTAAACCTGGATGATCGCCTCTTTTGATTTCTAGGTGTACAGTGGGAAAAAGGGCTAGGATGAAAAGAAGCACAGTGAGAGGATGGATATTGACTCTCCTGCTATTGAAGTATAGCCATAATTTCCCAAAGTTCAGAATACAGGATGCCTCTAGCCTTCCAGTTGTCCCAGGGGTGCCGGGTAGACTTCAGAGAGAGGACAATGGCTGGTAATCTGCTTAGTTAGTAGTATCAGCTGCAGGGCACAAAGTTATTATCCTAACTCACGGGTTCTCAAACTGGGGATTGGGAACCCTTAGGGAGTTGCGAGGTGATTACATGGGGGCTCACAAGCTGTCAACATCCACCCCAAACCCTGCTTTGCTGCCAGCACTTATAATAGTGTTAAATATATTAAAAAGTGTTTTTAATTTATAAGGGGGGTGGGTCGCACTCAGAGGCTTGCTATTGTGAAAGGGGTCACCAGTAAAAAAGTTTGAGAGCCACTGTCCTAACTTCTTATTTGCTTGCAGATGCAATTCAAGGTGTTCCCCTTGATCTATACAGCTCCATATGATTTTCTATCCTGGCTGTGTGGCTTTCTTTCCATTAGTGATCACAGCAATTAAGATCACTTGAGACCAGGGTTGTCAACCCTCCAGGATTGTCCTGGAATCTCTAGGAATTAAATATTAATCTTTAATTAAAGTTCATGTCATGTGATAAAACCTTCAGGAACACATCCAACCAAAATTGGCAACCCTACTTGTGACGTTCAAGGTAGCAGAGATTGAAATATCAGGACATTGGTGTTCTTATGTGTAGAGCCATCCATTGAGAACTTGCTTCATCTGTGATCCTTCAGAAGCAGAGTTTCCTGACCTTCAGCGCATGCTGTAAAGCACTTCTACTTATTTAGGCTTTTGCCTGAATAGGGCACGCATGAGGGTATAGAAGGTGTGGAGTTTTTGTGATGGGAGTCAAAAAAGTAATGTCACTTTACAAACCCAAGCAACATCTTTAGATGGGGTGGCTGAACAGTTATGTAGGAAGTTAGCTTCCAGCACGCAAGCTCTCCGGAAAAGAAGGCATTTTGCCACATATTTTACGAAGGTGTAGAATTAGATTGAAGGCAGCACAACAGGGTAAGTAGACAGGGGCCATCTGGAGTTTTCTAAACTGTTTCTTTGAATCTTCCATTTTGGGCCTTTTCATCAACACTTTCATTTTCACCACTTAGCAGGTCAGAGGTAAAGCTGCCGGAGAAGTCTGTTAAAGTTACAAGGCTGCGAAAGTATTTTAAACAGCAGCAATCCAGTCTAGTGACTTGTTGGCAATACTGACTTTTACCAATTGTTGTGATTTTTGTTGTGAGGCTGGGGACAGTAGGTGTTTTTAAAGCCCTAGCTCCTGGAATTCAGTGAGAATTCCAGCTCCCAATTTAAAAAAAGAAAGAAAAAGGAAAAAGAGCTGCCAGCCCTCATGGTTGCAGAGGAGCGTGAACATGTGTTTCAAGTGTACCCAGTAGACAAATCACCCCAAAAAGCACTTAACACCCCCCCAAACATTTATATAAAAAAACCCTCACCATTTTAAGTCAAATCTCAGGATTTTTGAATGCTGGGGGTTTGCAACGTTGTGAAAGACTGAAGTGGCTGGAGGAGGGAGGGGAGCAGACAGCACACAAAGGTTTGGGAGCGAGCTAGGCGCTACAAAGAGGCCCCCAACCCTGTTGGCAAAGCTGGGGGGGGCAGGGAACCCCACATCACTGAAGGCGGCTGCCTTCACGGGTAAATGATGCCAATGTGCAGAGGGTGAAGAGACTCCCCCCTGCCCTGGTGGGAAAAGGGGGCAGCGAATGGAGAAAACGCCCCCTGGAGGGTGCTGAGGGAAAGCCCCCTAGCCGGGGCGGGGCGATGTGTGGGTGTCCTGCCCGCCTCCTCTCTAAAGGCGGGGCAGGGGAGCGGAGGGGGAGTTTAGCCAAGGCCCCTCTAGCACGCCGGGGTCATTCACCGGCGCCAGGCCCCACCCCGCCCCTCGCCGCCGCGCGTTCCCGCGCCCCCTCGCGACAGGCCGGCGGGGGCCGCGGGAGTCGGCGGCGGTTCAGTCTCCTCGCGAGAGAGGGCGAGGTTTCCGGTGTTGTGACTGCGGGGCCGTAAACATGGCGGTGAGCCTCCGCGCCCGCTCGCTGAGGCACCTCCGCATCCGAGGTAAGGAGCCCGGCTAGGCCCGGCGGGAGGCGCCGCTGCTGCTCCCCCGGCCCCATCACTCCCTCCCCGCCCAGGCTAACGGGCTCTTCGCTTCTCCCCCCCACACAGGTCGGAATGACAGCGGCGAGGAGAACGTCCCGCTTGATCTCAGCCGAGGTAAGCGGGGCCGGGGGGCGCCCCGTGCCGGGCCCTGGGGAGGCCGGGCTGGGGGATCGCTGGTGCGCTGGGAGTCCAGCTCTATCCCTACCCCATGGGAGGTGGGTGAAACCCTGCCTCTAAGGCGGGGCCAGGGGAGAGGGGCTTGGGCCGGGGGAGCCATGTCCCGCCCCGCCCCTGGGCGAGGGGCTTGGGTGCGTCCCGGGGGTCCGCCAAAGCCAGGGGAGGTGACTGCTCTGTGGGAAGGAGGGGCCTTGCCATAGTGATGGCGTCCCAGGTGAGAGCGGAGCTCCGGCTAGTCCGCTGTCCTGGTTGGTACTGTCGGGGGCGGGGGGCGCTAGACTTCTAGTCAGGGGATCCGTTTGTGCTTCGGTGTGTAACCAAACTGCAGTCACATAGGGATGCTATTTTCAGTCTTACAGTCTGGACAGCTGTTGCAGTGAAGGGGCGGGGTCTGGGGTGGGGTATTGCTAGGTATGTAGAGCTCTCCTCCGCCACCTCTGTTTGTGTCGGGGACGGGGGGACGGGACCCGATGGGTTATTGGTAGATGTACGTTTACCTCCTTCCTCTGTAGTTGTTTTTTAGAGGCCTTTCTTCAGGGTCATTATTTACTGGCTGCAGATGGGGCTGTTTACAGCTTTTGGGGGTTGGACAGTTCTATTAATTTAGACAAAAAGAACAGGAGTACTTGTGGCACCTTAGAGACTAACAAATTTATTGGAGCATAAGCTTTCGTGGACTGCAGCCCACTTCTTTGGATGAGTACTCTAAACTCCAGTTGCCTTTCCAGAGGCTCCCTCATTACTCCCTCCAGCCCAAATCTCACCCTAAATCAACCTGCAGATCCACCTCATTTTAGCAGTGTTGTATATCAGATAGTGCTTGGAATTGCTTCAGCATTTTCTAATGAATGATTTTGTGGCTGTGATAGATCATATAGCCATCTCTTCCCATATGTACCTGGTTTGTTCTAGTATGATCAGTTGCAGTGCTTAAGACAAGGGCTGTCAATTTATAATTAACTCAAGTGATTAATGCAAAACAAACTAACTAGATTAAAAAAATTAATCCTGATTAATCACAGTGTTAAACAATAATAGAATACCAATTTAAATTTATTATAAATATTTTTGGATTTTTTTTTTTACATTTTCAAATGTTGATTTCAGTTACAACACATAACACAAAGTGAATAGTGCTCACTTTATATTTATTTTTGATTATAAATATTTGCACTGTAAAAATAAAAGAAATAGTATTTTTCAATTCACCTTAGATAAGTACTGTGGTTCAATCTCTTTATTGTGAAAGTGCAATTTACAAATGTAGAATTTTTTTGTTTTAATTTTAATTTTTACATAACTGCACTCAAAACCAAAATAATATAAAACTTTGGAGCCTACAAGTCCACTCAGTCCTGCTACTTGTTCAGCCAATTGCTAAGACAAACAAGTTTGATTACATTTATGGGAGATAATGCTGCCAGCTTTTTATTTACAACATCACCTGAAAGTGAGAACAGGCGTTCTCTTGGCACGGTTGTAGCCGGAGTTGCAAATAAACATTTTTATGCCCCTTCATGCTTCTACTTGAAGATTTTCTTTTTTAAAATGCAAATATTTCTAATAAAAATAATTAGGGCTGTCAATTGCAGTTTCGCATGTGATTAACTCAGAACACATTAATGTGTTTTTTTTTTTTTTAATGAGCATTAATCACACACCAGGGTGCTGTGCTCAGGGGGTGCTGCTGCGTGCCTCTGGGGCATGGGTGCCCATCCTCTTGCCACCCTGCTCTACTGCTGCTCCCTGTCTCCTCTCCCCCTGCGCCCCATGGAGCCATCCCTGGCTAAGCTGCTGCAGACCAGGAGCCTGCTTCCTGTCTGCTGTGCAGAGCTGGGGAGGGGGCCCTGTCCATGTTCCCAGTCACTGCTGAGCTGGGGTCGGGGAAAGGGGGAACCTGTCTGCTGCTGGCGCGGGAGTGAGTGCTACCAATAGCAGCTGCTGCTGGCTGAAAAAGTGTTCAGGCTCCTGAATACTCTGCTTAAAGTACAAAGCACACAAAAATATTTAAATAAATGGTATTGGATTATTATTAGACAGTGCGATTAAAATTGTGATTAATTGTGACAATATTTTTAATCTTGTGATTAATTGCAATAATTTTTTTTTTATTGTTTGACACTCTACTTAAGACATATTTATTCTGGACTTCCTGTCACCATATTAGAACTTAAAAAAAAACTTCATCTCGTAATTACTGTATGTGTTAATTTGTTTCAAAGTTTACTGACTGGCTCTTGATAAACATACGTTCTTTTCTGTGACAAAATATTACGATGCTACAAAGACACTTGCTACACATTAATACTCCTGAAGGCATTCTGAGCCAAAAAAATTTAAAAATTCTGCGCACAATATTTTAAAATTCTGCAAGTTTTATTTGTCTATTAATAAATGCAGAGGCTCCAGCATGGCATTGGGGAGCACAGGCCACTGGCTGCACAAAGGTTGGCGATCATCCTGCAGCCTCCTCACCCCCCACCCCAGACTCAGTGATGAGGCTACACCCGACCCTGACACAGCACAAGGCCTGGGCCTACCCCAGAAATGCGCTGGGGCCCTGCCCCTCTGTGCCAGGCACACCATGTGTGGGGCAGGCAGGATGCAAATGTGGGGGGATCCAGGTGTGGGGTGAGAGGATTCTGTGTGGGACAATCCGGGTACAGGCAGCTCAGTGGGGGGGTGGGGTCTAGGTGTGTGGGGGATCTAGATGCACAGAGGCTTGGGGGAGGGAGGGTTCCAGGTGCAGGGGCAACGGGACTCTGCAGGGGCTTCCAGGTGAAAGTGGTTGGGGTTCAGCAGAGGGGTGTGGGGGTCTCAGCAGGGGGGACCAGGTGCTAGGGGAGTGGGGCTTCGGGGGGGTTAGACCTGTTGAAGCTAATTAGGGGTCAGTGGTGTGGGGTCAGGATGTGGGGACTCAGGATGGTGCAGGGGGGTAGGACTCATCATGGGGTGGGTTTGAGTGCAGGTAGCCCAGTGGAGGGTGGTCTGGGAGTAGGGGTGGGAGTTCAGAGGCAGGGATTCTGGGTGCAGGGGGCTCCAGATGTAGGGGTTGAGGTTCAATGGGGTGAGGTTCAGGTGTGCAGGGCTGAGGGAATTTGGGTGTATGGGTGAGGCTTGGCGGGGGTGTTTGGGTATGGGAGGTCCGGATGCCGGGGGCGTGGGTGGATGGGGGAGCAGCTCCCTGTACAGCTGAGGAATGATGGGGTCAGGAAGCAGGGGAGGATGCTGAGCTTCCTGCAGCTGGGGAAGGTTTCTGGGGTGGGTCTGAGACAGCCCCAGCCACTCTTTGCAGGGGAAGAGGAAGTCTTGTCCTCTCCTGCTGCCTCCAGCCCAGCTGGGACTAGCACCTGATCCTGGCTTAAGGTAGGAGCCATTGGCTGGAGCATCCCCAGCCCTGCTGTGATTTACCGCTCCGCTGTCTGCTCCGGATGCCTGAAACGACGTACCTAGGCAGCTAGGGAGTGGTGTGTGACTGCTCTTGCAGCTTCCCTGTCAGAAAGTCATTTTTGTGCAGGGGTGCAAAGAAATCAGTGGGAGACATGAATTCTGCGGACATGCAGTGGTGCAGAATTCCCCCAGGAGTAACATTAATAAGCCATGTGCTAGGCAAATACAAAACCACTGCCTAGCTAACACATTGTTAAACTTCCATTGTTGAGGACTAGTGTATATTTTTATCTGTTTTTTGGGTTTTTCTCTGGCTGTTGGGAAACAAATTGCCCTGCTGGCAGCATTGATATTTCCCCCCAAGTTTAAAGGCGGAGATGTTCTTATCTAAAGTTCTTGATCTGTGGAAGAGAATGAGGGTTGCATTTTGTATATAAACCTGATTGCATTGAGTTGATGCTTGTAATATAAATGTTTTGCTTCAGAAGATCTTAATGTTGATGCTGTGAATAGCTGCATGTTCACAAGGAGGTAGGGTGGTGGGGAAGTGATGGAAGCAGAGTGTCAAAATAGACTGTGCACTATAATGAAAATAGGATACTGGTTAGAAAAATATTTCAGGAATTATAGCAACAGCTATAAGGTTTTCCATTTCATGTGTAATTGTATTAGAGAAACAGAGTAGCTCCAGGTTTACATAGTAATTTTAAAAAAAAAAAAAGGGGGGGGGTAATTTTTGCTATGACCCCTGTTTTGAGAAGTTAGTAATAAAGCAGTTCTACTTACCTTTAGGTTGGAATTTGACATACCATGTCTCAGGCCATACATAACGTACTTACAAAATAAAATGTCACCAAGATCAATTATGTTTTTTAGTTCTGGAAAAACAAAGTTCTCATACTTTTTTGCACCTGTCTAATAAAAAATTAAAGAGGTTTTGTGGTATTTTGTTTTTAATGCTGGCTACCACACATATAATGTAGATTGCTACTTGTGGTGGGTAAGTTCTGTGAACAAAATGAGCCATTAAGTTCCCAATGCTGCAAACACATTCATGATTGGTACTGCTGAAGTCGGAGTGGCTACTTGTGTATAAAGTGAAACACTTGCATGGTTGCTTCGTATGGCCAGAAACTCTTTGTGACTCTGTACATTCAGGTTTCACATGTTGTACATGCACTTAATAGAGAGAGCATACAACATCTAATTGATTTCAGTACATTTGATCTTAACACCTCTGTTAGTTCTTGTAATGCACTTCAAACAAAATGTATACTAAAAACCCAATATGAAGTTGCCATTGGCTGAGGATGTGAAACAACCTGGCAAAAAGTTAAAACAACATATCCAAGGGAACTGTAGTAAAAGAATTTTAACTGATTCATTCATATTGACTAGTAAGATTCACAGACAAGATCCAAGTCAGTTAGCAATTCTATTTGGCAATGAGCTGAGGCCACCACTTTCCATTCTGGGCCATTGGAACAGTGAGGCATTCTGGCTGTGTGTGCAACTGAATATCTGATACTAATATAATGGGGAGAAAATGCCTTGTGCTTTGGCAATTTTTATTTCTGGAGGTGTTTCAGTTCTATGATTGCAGCATCATGTCAGACCACTGTGAAAACCATTCTGTGCTCCTTGTCAAAGATGTTTTCTTGCACTAAAAATGCAACAGTATTTGACTCTTCTGTAGGCCCTTCATAGAATCATAGAAATGTAGGGCTGGAAGGAACCTTGAAAGGTTATCTAGTCCAGCCCATGAGGCAGGACCAAGTGTATCTAGACGATCCATGACAGGTGTTGGCCTAACCTATTCTTAAACCTTCAATGATGGGAATTCCAGAACCTCCCTTGGAAACGTATTCCCAGTGATTTAACTATCCTTTATAGCTAGAAAGTTTTTCCTAACATCTACCCTGAGTCTCTCTTCCTATGCTGATCAATTCTTGTCCTCTCTTCAGAGGATATGGAGAACAGTTGTTCACTGCCCTCTTTATAACAGCCCTTAACATGTTTGAAGACCCTTACCAGGTGTCCCCTCTGTCTCCTTTTCTTAAAACTATAAATGCTCAATTTTTTAACCTGTCCTCATAGATTGGGTTTCTAAACCTTTTATCATATTTGTTGTTCTCCCCTGGACTCTCTCCAGTTTGTCCACAGCTTTGCTAAAGTGGACACTGGATACAGTACTCCAGCTGAGGCCTTACCAGTGCCAAATAGAGTGGGAAAATTACCTCCATTGTCTTAGATGTGCAACTCCTGTTAATGCACTCCAGAATGATGTTAGCCTTTTTTTTTTTTGCAACTGCATCACATTGTTAGCTTATAGTCAATTTGTGATCCACTATAACCTCCAGATCTAGCCAGTTATTTCCCATTTTGTAGTTGTGCATTTTTTCCTTTTTAAGTGCAGTACTTTACACTTATCTTTATTTAATTTCATCTTTTGATTTCAGACCAGTTCTCCACTTTATCAAGGTCATTTTGAATTCTAATCCTGGGCCTTCAAAGTTTTTGCAGTCCCTCTTAACTCAGGGGCATCTGCTGATTTTTTGTAAGCATGTTTTGTCCTAGTCATTAAAGAAAAAAATTATATAGTTCCAGACCTAGACTGATCTCTCTGGGACCCCACTAGATATGTCCTCCCAGTTTGACAATGAACCATTGATGACTACTCTTTGAGTATGGTCTTTCAACCAGTTATGCAACCGCTTTATAGAAATTTCATCTAGACAACATTTTTCTAGTTTGCTAACGAGACTGTCAGGTAGGACCATGTCAGAGCATTACTAAAATCAAGTTATCCTGTCTAGAAACCCTTCCTCCCCTGTCCACTAGGTCAGTAACCTTGTCAGAGAAGGAAATTAGGTTAGTTTGGCATGATTTGTTCTTGACAAATCCATGTTGGCTATTCCTTATAATTCTGTTGTCCTCTAGGTGCTTACAAACTGTTTGATCATTTGTTTCAGAGTCTTTCCAGATATCAAAGTTAGGCTGGATAGTCTATAGTTTCCCAGGTCATCTTTGTTCCCCTTTCTAAAAATAGGTACTATGTTTGCCCTTCTCCAGTCATCTGGTAAGTCACCTATCCTCTTGAATATAATCGCTAATGATTCTGATATTGCTGCTGCTAGTTTAAGTACCTAGGATGAATTAATCTGGCCTTGCTGACTTGGATACATCCACCTTATTTAAATAATCTTTAACCTGTAATTTCCTTATTCTGGTTTGTGTTCCTTCCCCTTGTTGTCTTCTTTTAAATATCTGGTCACAATTAATCTTTAGTGAAGGCTGAAGTAAAATAAGCATTAAACACCTCAACTTTCTGGATGTCATCCGTTATGAGCTCTCCTTCCTCACTAAGTAGTGGACTTACACTTTGCTTCATCTTTCTCCTTTTCCTAATGTATTTATAGAACTTCTTATTGCTAGCCTTTCTGATTTTTGGCTCTGCATACTCTCCCTTTCCCCCTAGATTTTCTTCCCATGGGACCTTACTTAACAGTTCTAAGTTTGTTAAAGTCTGTATTTTATGTTTTTGTTTTCAAGTCCATTGTCCTTGTTCTGCTGCTCACTCCTTCTTTTCCTTAAAATTGCTTTCCTTAGATTGTTGATGCCAAATTGCCTTCAACCCTCAGTTTCACAACCAATTACTCTCTCTTAGTCATAATGAAGTTTAAAATGGCTGCCCCCCTGGTTACTTCCTCCACTTTCTGAAACAAAAAGATATCCCCAATACATTCCAAGAACTTATTGGACATCTTGTGTTTTGCTGTATTACTTTTCTAACAGATATCTGGGTAGTTAGTCCCCCATTACTACCAGGCTTAGTGTGTTGGATATTTCTATTTGTTCTAAAAATGTCTCATCCTCCACCTCCTCCTGATTTGGTGGTCTGTAGTAGACTGCTACCATGATTTCATCCCTATGTTTTCCCTTTTATCTTTACCCAGAGACTTTCAGCTGGTCTGCCTCTCACTTCCTTCGGGACCTCCGAACATTAGTATGATGTACCATAGGCGCCAACTCCGTGGATGCTCTGGGGTTGGAGCACCCGGGGGAAAAAATGGTGGGTGCTCAGCACCCATCGGCAGCACCCCTCCTATCCCCCAATGTTTGCTGCCCGCCTGCAGGCCCCACTGAACAGCACCTCCCCAACCCTTCCGCCTGCCGCAATCAGCTGTTTTGTGGCATGCGGGAGGCTTTGGGAGGGCGTAGTGAGGGCATGGAATGCTGGGGGAGGGGTGGAATGGGGTGGGAAGAGGCGGGGCAGGCCTTGGAGGAAGGGGTGGAGTGGGGATGGGGCCTGGGCAGAGCCAGGGCTGAATACTCCCCGGCACATTGAAAAGTTGGTGCCTGTGTGATGCAACACCTCCTCCTTCCCCCCCCCCCCCCCCCCCCCCGCCTTTCCTTTGTGAACAAGTTATAGCCCTCTATACAATAATTCCAGACATGGGATGTAACCCACCAAGTCTCGATGGTGTCATAATTCATAATGTAGCTTATGTACTAATGCTTCCAGTTTTTCATGTTTGTTCCCCATACTGCTTGCATTTGTATATAGACATCTAAGAAATTAGCAGACTTTCCCCACCATTTTCATTCTTGTTCCTGTGACTGTATTGTACTTTTCCATTCCCTCCAACCCCCAACATCTAGCCGTCTGATCCCTACCTCCTTTTTATTTAGGACAGGTCTACACTAGGAAATCAGGTCAGTATAACTATGTCACTCAGAGGTGTGAAAAATCCACACGCTAAGTGAAGCAGTTAAACCATCCTAACCCACAGAGTATCTTCTCAGGGAGAAGGATTACCTATGCCAATGGGAGAACCTCTCCCATCATTGTAGGTAGTGTCTTCACTGAACCACTGCAGTGGCGCAGCTGTGCTGCTGCAGCAGTTTATGTGTAGACAAGCCCATAGTTTAAAGCCCTCTTCGCTAGGTTGGCAAGTCAGTGACCAAAGATGCTCTTCCACTTTGTCATGGGGAACTCCATCTCTTCCCAGCAGTTCTCTTCCCTGGAACAACATCCTGTGGTCAAGGAAGCCAAAGCCTGCCCATCAACACCATCTGTGCAACCAGACATTCATCTCTAGGATAGATGTGTCCCAGCAGGGGCCCTTACCTTGATCCAGGAGGATGGCTGAGAACACCACCTGCACCCCTGACTCTTTCACCTTCGCTCCCAGAGCCGTGGAGTCACTGCAGATCTGCTCAGGATTATACTTGTCAATATCATTAATGCCCACATGGATGAGCAGTGTGGGGTAGCGGTCAGTGGGACAGCTGAGTCTCTGCAACCTTTCTATGATGTCTTAGGTGCAGATTCCAGGCAGGACCCTGGGCCATAAGATCAGCAGATAGATGTCTCTGTCCTCCTCAGAAGCGAGTCCCTGGTCACCATCACCCTATATCTCCTCCTGGGTGTGGTGGCTGTGAGTCTCCCAGCCTTAAGGGCAGGTTGCTCCTCTTCCTCAGTCATTAGGGTCTTATTCTCTCTTCCTGTTGCCAATATAGCATACCAGTTCTTGACCTGGATGTGGTCTTGGGTGGGGGATGGAGCACTATCTACTGCCCGAGGTTGCCAGTTGCCCCCCAGTAGAGCAGCTAGTTCTGCTTCCTTCTCTGATGCTGCTATAGTCTTCTTTAATTGGCTAGCATCCACCAATCTGGGCATTTCTGTATGCATTTCATCGATGTCGCTCCCAGATGTGACATAGATGACCCACCTCCTCCTGTAGCCCTCGTACCTGCTTCCTGAGTAACTCCACCAACAGACGCCTCTCATGCTGGGTGGTCCCCCCTGCCTGACTTTTCTTAGCTGGAACATGCAACTGCGTTCTGTGCAAGTCAAGACCAGGACCTGGATAGAAGCCTCCAGGGTCAGGATGCCTTGTTTGGCTAGGACCCCCACGTGTGCAGGCTGAGGAAGAGCTAGCAGTGGGGCTGACGATATACCATTTTCCTCCCAGTGTGAGTTCTTCCTCGTAGAGTACCTGCAAGTTGAGAGCCATCGCTCTTTGTGACGTAAGTTACACCGACCTAAGTGTTGGTGCATACAGCGGTATGTCAGTGGGAGAGATTCTCCCAACGACATAGCTACAATTGCTCACAGAGGTGGATTTGTTATGCAGATGGGGGAGTTCTTTCTTCAATACCAGCGCTACAGCGGCTCATCTCCACTGATGCAGTTAATATTTTAACTATTTAAAATATTGTTTTGATAGTCTTTTTTTTAAAAAAAAAAAAACTTTTTATCATTCAGAGAGAACTAAATATTAAAAAAAACAAAACAAAACTGTTGAAATAACCTGAAATATCTGATTAAGAAAAATAATCCTTATCCATTTCTATTTCCAAGGGGGTCTCATTATTTGTAATACATTTAATCGGTAACAACCTGTTTAGAACAAGTTTTAACTTACAATTATTTGGCTAAAATGGCTCTCAAATATATGGTTAAAGACATGGCAGTTAACTGTGCTTTGCCCCTGCAAGAGGCCTAGGCTGGCACCTCATTGTCTTTGAGTAACTAGCTTTGATCCAGTGTTCATAAAGCAGTCAAGGTCCCCAACTATGTCTGTCATCACTTGGCTGGCCTTCCTTCCTCCCAGCTATCTGTGTGATAAGACATCCCAGAGTGCGTTGCTTCACGTGAAGCTGGTGTAGCTTTCTGGGCATATCCTCTGGGCACTGTCCATTGCTGAGATGCTATGTAAGAGCTGCCTAGCATTCCCAAAATGCAAGAGATTTTCTTTTATTATGGTTTTACACTGCGTAATGCAATATGGTTCCAATCTGACGGGGGGCTCTTGAGAGCTACTGCACAACAAAGTCATAGTAATGCACTTTATGATCAGGATTTTTACCCAACCTCCTCCCAAAGTCCCCCTGTTGTGTAAGTCAAAAAAACTCTCTCTTTGGATTTTGGCTTATGTTAACAAAGAACATAAAGTTTACATCCAGCCAGAGGCTTGGATGGTCCTACGTCAGGAACACTCATCCTAGCTCCTGTCCTCTTGTATCTGGATGCAGTAATGAGCCACCTTCCTAGGTGAGTTTACCTCAGTCCTCGTACCTCTCTCCCAGTAAAATTAACACTTGCCAGAAGGGTTGAGTGAGGTATACTATGTTAATTTACTGCATACCCCCCTGAAAGAGTTCAGGTGACGAGTTTCTCTTCTGTTTCTGGCTAAGAATAAGTAACAGATGTTGACCTCAATCATTGTTTTGTACTTCAGGGGGTGTCGTGGCCGCTGCCAACTCCACCCTGTCAGAGCTCAGTCCTGAACCCTGGTGGCCTCCAGGCAGAAGAAACAGCTAGAATGTGAGACTGGGTCTGAGAATTTAAGAATCCTTTCTAATAGTTTTGATAATAGCATTTTGTGAGTTACATGGAACCTTGATTGAAAAGGGAGGTCACATTAAATGCTGACCCCATTCATATGATCATAAAAGTCAATAGGGATTAAATTCCAAACTAGATAGCTAATCTAGATGTAGAATAGCACCTGTATTGAAATGGGAGATTACTGTGTTGGGTGTTCCAACCATTTTCGAAATACCCAAATCAAGCCCATAGAGTTTAAGGCCAGAAGGGATTGTTGTAGTCATCTAGTCTTACCTCCTGTATAACAAAAACCATAGGACGTCCATGAATTAATTCTTGCTTGGAATCCAATTGCTGCATTGTATGATCTGCAATGTGGTCAGCTCCTGGGAGCTCTTTTTTTTTTTTTTTTTTACATTCAAGGTAAAACCACATTGAAATTTTGCATATTTTACAAGAGATGCCAAAGGGAATTCCAGAAGAAGCCTAAAACCAAAGCACTTTCTACCATCCTCAAGGCTTATCCATTAGAACTATTAATAGGCTACCGTAACGTATACCTTGGTTACATCAGGATTAGACTGTCACAAGGCACTCTGCTTGGAGCTATACCTAAATCTACCTGGAATGGAAACTGAGTTTGTTGGGAGAATGCGGCAGCTCTTATAATGTGATGTATTTCACTTGGCGACACGACACCTGTGCTCTGTGATCTGCATTGGCTGCTTCTTAGGCTATGTCTACACTTGCAGAGTTTTTGTGCTGTCAGTTTCAATGGTGATAGTGAAGCGGTGAAAGAAAAGCGCTGGTTTGTGTACTCACTCACTTCCACCGGCATCAGAGTGTGTTTACATTTGCAGCACTTCTATCACTGATGAGAGCAGAGCACTGAGGGCAGCTATCTCACAGTACAGCTCTCTCCATTTTGATGATGGGTGTTATGGGAAGGGGGGTAGGGGTGATCGCGGGGCATCCTGGGGCCCTGCACAGCCTCCTCTCCCCAAACACTGATCAGCTCCAGTAGCTCAGCATTGCTCCAAGCAGGGGATTGTTTGCTCCGTGAAGCAGGCATTGTTACCTGGCTAGATAAGTGAGCACTTGCCAAGAAAACAGGAAGAGGCGTTTCAAAGTTACTGGGGCTTTACAGGGTGTGGGGTGGATGTCTGTTTACCAAGCAGCAGAGCTGCTGGCCAGACTGGTCACCTAGGCACTGTGGGATATCCTGCAGAGGCTAAAAGCTATGTAAATAGGACAAATGTGTCTTCACTTGCACATCACTACAAAAGCATCACCAGTAAGAGCTGTATGCCTCTTGTGGACGTGGTTTTCTTTCTGCGGTGAAACTTCTGAGTTTCCACTGAGTTGCCACTTTAAATGGCAAGTGTAGACATGCCTTTAGTTTCAAAGCCAACACTTCTTCACTCAGAGTTATAAAACCTTAAATAATTGGGACCTGTCTGAGATGACCACCTCCCATACTATCACAGTGAGGTGGACTGATTAAAATCAGTACGCAGGAAACCTTAATTTAAATAATTGTTTTTTAATTATTTTGCATTTGTACTTTTTAGTTATTTTCCTAAAGAAAGTTTGAATCTCATTAGTTGGTAACCATTAAAGCATTAATTTGCAACTACATATAACTTTTACACTAAATTTGGAGATCCTTTATGCAAAATAGGAGGATATCTTATATCTATATGTATTTATATAAGCAGTTTATATTTATTCAGATTCTTAATTTTTATATTTTTCATTAGTTACAAAATGGTGGATGAAGCATTTCTTATTTACTAGATAAGTTATTTTGTTTGACTGGTGTCAAGTGGTATTTAGATAATTGAATTTGAAGTTAAAAATGCACAAAACAGCATTTTAATTGTTTTATAAAACAGTCTTACATGTACTCGATATATAAACTTTTTAATATGCTGGTTTTTTTCCTTATCAAAACATGTTTTGCATTTAAAACTAAGGAAGTATTCTCTATAGTTAGTGAACTGAACTGATTATTTCTGGTCCCCATGTCCTTCAAGGTTTTTGAGCCAGTAGATCTCACCCTCGCATATTTACTTTTAATTCATAGATTGGAAGAGGGAAAACAAGCTTTCCTACTTTTTCAACTCCCTATTGATTTCACAGCTCTGAATGAACTAGTAATTGAACTGAAGTAGTTGAGTAAACCACAATGAAGAAAATACTCTCTGTTTACCGGCAGAAGAGGCTACTGCTGTCAAAATCTGGGTTAGCACCTCAACAAACTCTTGTTCCAGGTTTTAGCCAGTGACTTCCAACAATGCTTTGACTTTCTTTAAAACTTGTCAGCAAATATGTACTGCATAATATTTGTTTATTTAAATGATTTTAATACATTAAAATGTAGGCCTTAACATAGGTTGTCAATTTCAAATTTAATTGAATTAAAAAGTCCTGTTATTTTTCTGCTTAAATCGGATTTTTAAATTATAAAAAAAAAAAAAAAATCCTAAATTTTTATCTACCCTAGCCACAGCTGTAGTCAACAGTGGCACTAGAACCCCATTCTTACAAAAGAGGACATTTTCCTTGAGGAACCATCATCTTGTAATTCTTCTTACCCTATTTATGTCTAGTTTGTAATAGCCTGAATTTGTTGTACTTGAGCATACTTCAAAGCCACTCTCTTTCCTCAAGATTATGGGGAAGAAAGGAGCGCAGTAATGCCTGTTGATTATAAGTGATTCAGAGTAGTGTTTGGCTTTGATTTTTCACGTCTGGACGACTTTCTTATTTTCTGGTTTGGGGGGAGCAGAAGCTGCTAACTCTAATCTGTGACATTGTGCTTTTAATGATCTCAATGGTGCATAGGGCCTAAGATCAACACTTATTTATTGGTTGTAAATAAAATTAAAATGGATTTGAAGATGCTTCTATTTACTAACTCCCTTGCCCAGCTAATTCTTCATTGCCATGAGCTTGCGAACTAGCTGTCTTCCATCTGCAACATGAGACAACAAATAAGAACAAAGTGACTATGGGAGCTCTAGCTTCTTTTCCCATGATTAAAACTGTTTAAGAAAGTGGGCATAGAATTGGCTGATGGAAACCCTTTCTCCCCTTTCTTTTTATCTTCCTCACAGTCAATTCTCACCCCAATACATGTAGTTAAAAGTAAGACAAGCAAACAAAAATCAGTAAAACAACCTAGGCTGTCTTCACCACAGACTCTCTTAAATTGGGGAAAACATATACATGCACATTCATACAGTCTCTCCATACAATGACCACACACAAAGATGCAACAAAATTAATATTTGGGGAGAATGGAGGACAAAGGGAATTGCAGCATTTCCCATATTAACTTGTCTACATAATACATCTTGTATGGTCTTATTGTAGACCTATAACCATATAAAATATATTAATCTACACATTTAAAGGGAAACATGAACAGAAAATACATGGACAGCAAGACTGAATTAACATTAAAGGGACATTGTCCACTTAAGAATGCTGAAAGAAGTATGGCTATTTTACTTAATATTGTTACAAGAAAAACCTAGAGATACTTAGCTTATATCTGTGTAACTAAACTGTGTTCAGAGTATTTGCATTTGCAGCAGTACAAGACATACACCTCTACCCCAATATAACACGAATTTGGATATAACGTGGTAAGGCAGCGCTCCGGAGAGGCGGGGCTGCACGCTCCAGCGGATCAAAACAAGTTTGATATAACACAGTAAGATTTTTTTTTTTGGCTCCCGAGGACAGCGTTATATCGGGGTAGAGGTGTATAATATTTCAATCCATGTGTCTATCAGCATTGCGCTGCATCATTTGCAGCGTACTGCAATGGGGGTAAGTATTGCAAGGTACTATTTGCTGCTTCTAGGCTCATGGCAATTCTGGATAACCTTTATGGTAGATTGTGAGATGTGTCCCAGAGTTCAGTTGGTGGACTGGCATCCACACCATTTCCAGCATGCTGTTTGGAGGAGGCACGGAGGAATGTTGTGCGTTTTGTCCACGAGTCTGCTTTGAAAAATAAATCCTGTTATATAGGAGCACCTGCTACAAGGCATCAGAGGCAGCAGCACAACGGTGGTGGGAGTTTTTAAAATTCCTTATGGACTCAGAGATGGCATCCACGTGGATGTTTTTCTGTGATATGATATGTATTTGTTGGAGAACCACTCCTGGACCAAGCCAGCAAATGTGGAGTGGTGGGATGGGATAGTTTTGCAGACCTGGGATGACTAGCAGTAGCGTCAGGCCTTTAGGATGGGGAAAGCGCTTTCCTGGAGTCTTGGGCTGAGCAACCCCAGAATGCTCAGATGAAAGCAAACTTTCAGTGTGGAGAAGTGAGTGGTAACTACCCTTTGGAACTCAGCAGTTCATCACTGGGAAATCCACAGTTGGATTTACGGAGATATGATAAAGTTTTTCAGTATGTGCTGCTGCATCATGTGATCATGGAAAGAAGTATATAGGAAATTATTGTTGGAAATGAAAATTAGGGTTACCTAGTTGTGCTGGGGCTATTGAAGCGACCCATGTGCTAAATTTGTGGTGTGGTCCCATGCCAAGGCCTCAGTTTATCAGGTAAAAGGGGTGCTTCGTTATAATTCTTCTGCTCTTGGTGGATCACTGTCACAGGTTTGCCAGGATTAATTTTGGATGGTCAGGAAAAGTCCATGACTAGGGTTACCATATTTCCACAACCAAAAAAGAGGACACTGGGCGGGGGGGGAGCCCTGCCCTAGCCCTGCCCTAGCCCTGCCCCCATCCACTCCCTCCCACTTCCAACCCCCCCTGCTTCTTGTCCCCGGACTGCTCCCTTAGGACCTTACCTGTCCCCTGACTGCCCTGACCCTTATCCACTTGCATGGGTGGCAGGGTTGTAGAAATTTTGGTGGTGCCCAGAAACCCCCCCCCCCCACCACCACTACCTGCCTAAGGCTCTGGGAGGGAGGGTGGGTGGGGGGAGGAGGTCTGGGGTGCAGGTCCTGGGCTGGGGTTTAGAGTGCAGGAGGGGTGCAGGGTGCAGGCTCCGGGCTGGGGCAGGGGGTGGGTGTGCAGGAGGGTGAGGGGTGCAGACTCTGGGATGGAGTTTGGGGGTGGGAGGCGGTGCAAAGGGAGGGGGTGCAGGCTTTGGGAGGGAGTTTGAGGGCAGGAGGGAGTGCGTGGGCAGGAGGGAGGGGGTTTGGGAGGGAGTTTGGGGATAGGAGGGGATGTAGGGGTGAGGGCTGTGGGTCTGAGGATGAGGGGTTCATGATGCTGGAGGGGGCTCAGGCTGGGGCAGAGGTTTAGGGTGCGGGGGGGATGAGGGCTCTGGCTGAGGGGTTTGGGGCGTTGGAGAGGCTCAGGGCTAGGGTGAAAGGGCAGGGTAAGGGCAGCCTGTCTTCCCATTAATGGATGGGGGACGCTAGGACACAGGAGCGGCAGACAGCAGTTGCTGCTGGCTCTGGCAGTACAAGCAGGCAAGGGAGAGGCAGGCAGGGGGGAACACACGGCGGGGGTGGGGGGAGACACGCGGAGGGGGGGTGGCAGGTGGAGGCCGGGGACCCATCCAACACTTCCGCCCTCTCCTCTCCCCCCCCCCCCCCCCCCCCCGACTCCTCTTACCATTCTGGCTCCACGTGTAGGCAAAACACGCTGCCCGGTGGGTCGGTTTGTGTGTTACACAGGGCTGCAGACAGAGGGAGGGGGAGCAGGGGACGGCTCTGGTTGCTGGAGGCCAATGGGAGTGGGTCAATCGGCCCAGCCGCCCAATCATCAGCCGCACTCTGCATGGAAGGGAGGGAGAGAGGAAAAGCCCCCGGACATTTTAACCTTGTTACCAATTCCTCCCGGATGGCTATTTAGAGACGCAAAAGCCAGACATGTCCGGGGAAATACGGACAGATGGGTAACCCTATCGATGATGCCAAAATATTCAAAAATTCAACGTGTGTTTGCAAGATTGCAACAGGGAATCCTTAACTGTGTATGGGTAGACGTGTTATACAGTGTTGTATAGCATTTTAAAAAAGTTGTTTACTGCTGTCCTGTGGTGTAGATTGGTGGATGGAGGCCCTTGTTTTGAGGGGAAGTGGGTGAAAGGGCCTCCCCAGCACTCTGTGTTCTAACCTTGCACTGAAGCAAATAATTTGTCAGGAAATGACTGTTCAGGAGGTGAGCTGCAGTTTACTTCGGTATTTATGCCCTCAAGCAACTTAGTGTTTCCTCATCAGTTCAGTTATCTGCTATTGTATCTTCCTGTCCTTTTCTCTTTGATGCAGGAACTTTCAAGAATTTCACTCCCTTTGTCTAGTCCTCTGGTATAGGTAGAATAACCAAGTCTTCCTTTTTATTCCTTTTCTCCCCTCTCCCCACCTTCCTTAGGTTAGCAAGTTTCTCAGTGACTCTCAGAAGTCCTCTGTGCCATAGCCTGTTGAGGGCAGATGCTATACAAAGGGACAGACCTTAGTTAAAAAATAAGGTAGCTATGTCAACTTAATATTCTCAGAAAGACAATGTCTAACAAACACACAGAGATGGTAAGCTGCTTTTCTCATTTCTGGATTTGGGGATCGTGAGGAATAGCTGGGCCCATTCTATTGAAAAGGTGATTATTAAATAACTGATTATACCATTGAAAGTCCTAACCCTGGAGAATATTACCTTGAGCACATATTCCCAAAGGCGATGAAGGCATTGTTCATGAGGGTAGAGGCAAGCCTGATAGATGTGTTGTCTTGCTGGTTAGCTGAATGATCCCAGAGTTGTTACTGAAAAAAGGGATTACTAATTTTACAGGATTTCCTTGCAAATCATCTTTGCTTTGTAATATTCATGCCAAATGAGAGTGCCCTGTACCAATTGTTCTCTGAAACAATGCCAGATGTGAGAAAAGTCCACCTTAAAATTAACTGGTTTTTAACCCTGTGAGACATAAGCTTAAATGTCTTGAGGCTTTGATCCCTATAAATCACTGAATACCTTTTCTTTTACCTCATGCACCATAATTTCAGTAAGAAAGTGCCTTGTACTGTAGTGAATACGTGCTGTTTAGCCAAAGATGCCTATTTAATACCGTAAATAACTTTGCTTGTAATGCTGCACTAGCATGGTGTTTAATGCAAATGGGAAAATGCCATCAAATTACTGTGGATTGTAGGTGCTGGCAGATAAAGTATGATGTAAATGCCTTAGCTCAATTGCTCATACTTTGAACACTCAATAAAAATGCTTGCTTTTTTTAATACTGTGTTTACATGTTTTAATAGTGGCATATTACTTATTTGTATTACTGTAGCGGTTTAATTTTTTTGCTTGCTGTTTATCAACCCTTTTGTGACATGTTTGGGTGTGGATTTTGAGTATTTTGGTAATGAAAGAAGGAAAGCAGTGGCTAGGAAAGTTAGACAGAGAAAGGGTGACAGATAGTGGAGAGAGGGAAGGTCACATATCTGCAAATAGGAAGGTTTAGGAGGAATATTGGTTGTATGGGATGGTGGAGCTATGTAGATGAGAAAAAGGAATTGACATTTTTTTACCTGTTCTGGCTGTTACTTGTTACCATATCTGACTGTTTATAAGCACTAGTGGTGACAGCCAGTCATACCTGGAAGAAAGTTGCACAAAGCCCGGTCTGGTGCTTCCATTGTGTCCACCAGAGTCCCTCGCATGACCTGCATGTCAACCTGGGTTTTGAACAGGTCCTGGTTCTTGGATAGGGATGGGCCAGTCTCCTCATTCTTGTCATGGCTGTAGATCTCCTCTTCAATAGCGGCATTGTCCACCCAAGTGATGGAGTTTTGGAGAAGCTCTTTTCAAATTCATTATAAAAGGGGAAGACTTTGAGTGATCCCAACAGTACTGCTGTGGTCCTTCACATGTCTGTTGTCTTGTCTAAGGTCCTTTACTCTTTTTCCAGCACTCCTCTTGTCTTTGGAGTAGGTACACTTAGCCATCTGCTTATGTAGCTGCTGGTAAGTCATGTTACTTCAGCAGTTATTTGACAATTAGAACTGCACATGTTCTTCATCCCACAGAGCAATTAAGTCACTGGCCTCTGTATGGGACCAGGTAGATACAAGTCATAGTGATGAAAACACAAAGTTTTGGATTCTCATGCATAAGCAGTATTTGTATCAGGGTGGATAAAAATCAATGATTTTTTTTTTTTTTTTTTTTAAAAAGGGAAAAATATATTTTTTTTTTATTTGAATCAGATTTTTTTGAGGAAAAAACCTATCTAAAGATAGTTTTAATTAAGATACATTATAGCTCAAAGATCTCTCATCATTGAATAGGGGTTATTAATTCTATAGTATGAGACAATATGTTCATGTAATGTTTACGAAAATCCACCTTGATTTGTACTGTAAAAGTGGCTTATAAATTGGACCTCATGCTTTTGCCAGCAATATTTGAATAGTCTTATACTTATGTCCCAGAGGACTGCAGAACAGTTCAGTGTAGATAGCACACCAGGCAGGTCACCTCACGTGTGTAAACAGTGGAGAGGACTACTTGCACTGGTTTAGTTAAATTGGAAGTGGGATGCATCCACACTGCCATTAGATGTATTTAACCTCCACTGATACAGAATTGCATTGGTTGTGAACTGAAGTACCACCCAGGGCCGGCTCTAGGCACCAGCAAAACAAGCTGGTGCTTGGGGTGGCACATTTTTAGGGGCGGCATGGCCGGCGCGAGAATGTCGCCTCTGCCGCCCTAAAAATGTGCTCCAGCCACCCTAGCTCACCTCCGCTGCTGCCGCTGCTCGTGTGCCACGGCGTGCAAAACAGCTGATTCGCGTGCCGCTGCTCGCCCTCCCTCCCAGGCTCTCAAACCTGGGAGGGAGGGGGAAACTCCGAGTGACCATGGCGCACGCGCCACTTCTCCCCCTCCCTCCTAGGCTCGAGAGCCTGGGGGGAGGAGGCAGGGCTGGGGATTTGGGGAAGGGGTGGAGTTGAGGCAGGGCCAGGGGGTGGGGTAAGGGAAAAAAAAAAAAAGAAAGAAAACGGGGGAGGCGGCCAAAATTGATTTTGCTTGGGGCGGCAAAAATCCTAGAGCCGGCCCTGGTACCACCTATTGATTTTTGAGACTAGAGAACCATTGGTTAATATTTCAATATAGTAGCTCTTTCTGCATTGGAATCTAAATATAAAGTAAGTGTTCTTTGTTAAAATTCCCATGTAGGTTTTAGTTATGAAACTTAATAATTAGTTTTTTTGTTTATTTGCAAATAAACAGGTCCAGCAGAGACCTTTGTATAATTTTTTTTTACAACAGACAAAATATTTCTTGCATCTCAAATAGCTGAAAGGATTTTCTTAAAACTCCTCTGCTTTCTCTGCCCAGCTCCAAAAGGGTGTGTTGGGGGCAGAAGGGGTAAGAAACCAACCCCTAGGCCAAGACAGATACAGGCAATTTTAAAGAGGAGTTTTCAGGAAGTTTATATGTATGTTAAAGTGCAGATTTATAATACAAATTCTGAGCAGGACAAAGCCTCTACTATAACAAAGGTGCCTTTAAATGGGTCCAACCAATGGGTCTGATCCTGCAAAAACACCAGCATGTGCATAACTTTACTTAAATGAGCAGTCCCATTACCGCAATAGGACTGCTTATGTCTGTAGAGTTATGCACATACATAAGGGTTTGCATTGGGAGTAAGAGTTTGCAGCATTAGGTGCAGGAAAGCAATGCTAATAAACTTTAAATGGAGTAAGTCAGAAAGAATATCCCAAGAGAACTAATTAACACACGACTTTAAAGTATACTTTATAAAGGGTTAGTTATTTCTCCAAACAGGTCACTGGACTTCAGTTTCTTCTATTCTTCTCCAGTGAAATCAGTAGCCTTTACTTCTCCTTGATGCTGTGGGTAACTGTTTTGAAGTTCCATTGGTGTGGGGAGAGGAGAGGAGGAGGAAGTGCCAATTGGATCTGTCTTCTCTTCCCCTATCATCTGTCCCAACTCCTATCAAAGCAGGAAATTGTTTTCCCTACTTCTCTGAAAGGGGAGACAAGTTTAGGAGGCAGAAATGGGACTGGACAGTCACAATTCTTCCTATGTCTGATGATGCTTCAGTGTTGAGCCAAGGAGAAACTGGGCCTGTCTTGTCTGCAGCAGGATGAATCAGAGCCCAGGCAGTCCATTTCTTTGAGTGCACTTGAGGAGGTGGTGCTAGTATGCAGTAGGTCCACCACAATCTAGGGGTTTTCTTGACCCAGTTGCTTCTCCTTCTACGGACAGCGATTATTTGCATCTGGGTAGTTTCTGGTTTGTATCTCACATGCCTCCATTAATACAGGATTTTGGAGGTGCTCTGGTTCTCTGGCCATTACCAGCTGCAGAGGGCCTTGGTAAAAGTACCCCTACAGCACATTAAGAGCAGACTGTCTGTGTGCTCCATCACCTACTGCTGATGCTGAGAATTCGTCATATGACATAGCATATGGTATGGCTTATTTCTGGTTTTGGGATAGTGATTGCTTAATCTTCAGAGGTAAAATTACCACCTTTTAAGTTATTAGTAAGAGCCATTTAAGTTGAGAGCATTTACCTGTTCAGAAGAAAACTCTGTTAATTTCTAAACAAAGCAAAAAAAAATCCTCCATCAGCACTAAGAGTTTCATTCTCAAAGCAGCATTCCTGAACTTTAGCATTTGTTTCAGCCATTCGGGATGTCCTTTACCTGCCCAGGAATGGCCTTGATTCAATTTCCCCTTTCTGTTCTCCAAAATGTAAAAGTATTTTGAATGTTAACTACGTGGCAGCCTGAGATCACATGTACAACTAGTCTTCTGGCTTTTCTCTATGCTTCTGTTCAAGGTAAATACTGTTGATATAAAGTTGTCAGCATTTCCATTATAAAATCCTGTTTTTTTAGGAGTTTATAACTTAACTGTTTAAAAAAAAATAAAATTTTCTGGACTTCCTATGAATTTGGCATACAAGGTCCCAACCTGAGAATACTTAAAGGAAAAGAAAAGACTAGCTTAGGATGCCTTCTATACACATGTAACAAGTTTTAAAACAAAATAAAAAGGAAGAAAGTAATCTGGCAAGAGATTGGATATTTTAAAAGACAAAAATGACCATAATTGTTATGTTGTAAATTGGCTACTGCATATCATGGTATATTTTTCATATAGATTTTAGTTATTCATGCCCAGTAAGTTTTACAACTTATTTTTAAATTTACAAAGTCTCATACAGGAGTGATTTATCTCTTCTAAATCTATATTTATAGAGTAGACCAAGATTTGCAAAACTAGACTTGGATACCTATTGACAGGAAGACTTAAGCCTGCTAGTCAGAGTTAGATATAAAAGGTGAGAGCAGGGGAGGCCAACAAGGGAGGGGCTGAGGCAGTACTGTTTCCACCACCTTCTGTTGCTGGGACATCTACAATTGTCACTGGGCCTTACAAAATTTGGAGCATCCAAGTATCAGTCTCTAGTTTATAGGCAGGTTATGAACTTGAAACTTTATTCCCGTGTAGCTGATATAGAGGGCATTTTTAATCACTTTTCTTCCCTGCTTCCAGAATCGTCTGTCTGCTGTGAAACGAAGTTTCTCCTAGTCAACTTCTGTTTTGGGGGAGGTTAAACTTGCTCCTATACAAGTCCAGTTCTTGCTTCTGCCTCTGTTCATAGCTTTCCCAAGCATCAGTAGCAGGATGAAATTAACATGGTTATCAATAGTTTCCTTGCTATCCTGAAGGCAGGGCCGGCTCCAGGCACCAGCTTAACAAGCAGGTGCTTGGGGCGGCAATTAAGGGGTGGCAGGTCCCTCACTCCCTCTAGGAGTGAAGGACCTGCTGTTGAACTGCTGCCGCTGACCGTGGCTTTTTTTTTTGCTTGGGCCGCAGAAATGCTGGAGCCAGCCCTGCCTGAAGGATTAGGAATAGCAAGATTGAAACTAATCAGTCTTGTTTTTGTTATTGGTTCTCAAATTATGTCACCACCCACCATGGAAATTTACTCTCCAACTCATGGAAGACCAGTGGTCTGCCAGTAACAGCCCTTGCTTCTGGTTGCTTTCTTGAAGTGTCTGTCTTTTTGCATGAGTACACAGCGATACAAACAAACAGGAGTGCATTAATATCTCAACAGCCTATAAGCAAATAAAATACTGCAGTGCAAAAGGTATGTGGGTTACACAAGCAGAAGCCTTGTATTGTTAGTGTTTTTGTTTTGTCTTCCTGGGGGTAATGGTTGGGTTTGGTGGGGGAATTATGTAACAAGGAGAGAAGGAGCAGTGTGTGCAACCAGAATGGAGCAGCACTGGTGTCAAATCAGGATACTATGAGAAGAAAGGACAACATTCTTCAGATTTTAACACCTGGAGACTGGGAGGGGGGAAAACCTGCCATGCCCGCAAGTCCTAAAAAGATTCTGTAGGGAATATTTTCAAGAAAATACCTGTACCTCTAAGTAAAAAGGAATATATGCCAAATGTAAACAGTGCAACAAAGAGATGCAAGACTTGGCTGTCAGAATGAAACAACATTATGAAAAATGCTCTTCAGAAGGCAGTGACTTTGAAGATGAAGTGCATCTCTGAACAGTCTGGGTCAACTGGTTAGTAAAATTATTTTTGCATTATTATGGACTGCCTACTGTGTTTTACTATGATAAATGATAGCTTAGATTATTGTCATATTTGTGTTTTGGGTGGATTACTTATGAATTTAAAAATGTTTATGTTCAAAATATAATTGGTATGTTTGTGGAGTACAATTACCATTTTTGCTCTTACGGCTGGACTTTTCAGTGTTTTTTTTTTTTTTTTTTTTTTGCTCAGTATAATCAAATATCCCAGGTGAAGCTTTTCTGTTTAAAAGTAATGTTTTTATTAGGCAATTTATGAATTTTAACTGTTTTCAGACTGTTTGGGATGTTGCTAGAGATAAGGATTTAAACAGACTTAGATAATCCTTATGATTTATTTATTTTTATTATTCCCTATAATACTTCGTTTAGATTAAATTATATCATTTAAACAGTGTTACAAACATCTGCAGTAGGGGAGAATCTTTCATTTACAATGTCTTTTTTTTTTTTTTTTTAAAGCTGTCATTGAATAATACTCTGAGTTAGTGACTTAATTTTTTTTTAACCATTTTTGTTTCAGGGTCCATCTTAGACATCAGAGGTTATGAATGCCCATTATGTCTACAGCTTGAGTCATCTACTGGTATCACCAACAGTGTTGCAAGTAAGCATACATCAGATGGTAGACAATTTGTGAAGAAAATCATGACAACACAGATGGAACTATCACACCACAATAGTCAACATCAGACTAAAGAGAAATGTGGAAGATATCCTGACCATACTGAAACATATTTGCATAGCCTTGAATAAATTGCAGAAAGATTGTTGATTCTGTTGCAATTTTGAAAGAACTTGAAGAGACACCGAAGAAAGAAAAAAACCAGCAACAAAGTTCTGTTGCAGGCTATAAAGAAGCAGATGGATCAAGTGCCTACTCCTCATTTTCTTGCCAATATTTTCAACCCAGAGTACCAGGGTAGATGCCTAACTGCTAAAGAAGATGATTCAGCTATGACATTGGTGACAATTAGATGCACATCAGTCATGCCAATTGTAATAACCATTTAAGCAGCTAATGTTTTTTTAAAAAAAGTTACACCATTGGACCGGTGGATGTCATTAGCTAAGCACATGCGCAGAGTTTGTTGAAGTACTAAACCAGCTTTTGACAGCAGTAGCCTCTTCAACAGGCACAAAAAGAATATTTCTTTTCATTTGAACTAATTCAAAGTTGGAAAATTGGGAGTTGAAAAAGCTGGAAAACTTTTTTTTTTTCCCTCTTCCAGTCTATGAATAAAAACGAGGAGAGGACAGCCTATGTAATTTAGGAGACTGTTCTCTCATTTTCAAGAGACTTGAGCAAGTAGGGACTTATTCTCCCATTACTTTTACTTAGATGTATTTGAAAAGTTTCCCAGGCTGCCCTGAAATAATCAGTTTAATTCAATGAGTACAATTAATCTCTCTGTTTAATAAATCATTTAGTTGTAACTATGTAACATATTTTGATAAGATGTTTATGTATCCAAAACACCTCCGGTTATTTTGTTTTAATAAAAATACATTTTATATGCAGTTTTATGTCTTTAATTAAATTCCAGTTACCGTCCTAATGCTCTTGACGCAAATAATGAGAGAGAAGTTAGTTATTCATTTTTCTAACATACTAAAAATGCACAATTTAGTAAGAATTTGAAAATATTAAGTTATATAATTGCTTAAATAAATGTGATATAGTGTACCCTTCTAGGTTAAAAAAAAAAATGTACCAAATGTAGTATAAAGATTCTACTTAACCATTAAATCATGTTGATTTACAATTATACTGCCAATGAGAGTGCCCCTTTTTTAGAAAATATCTGAAGTACAAATGGACAGAATTGATTTGATTTAAATCACTAGTCAGGAAGACTCGATTTAATCCATGGTTTTCTACATAAAATTGCATTCTTGTTGTTTGTTATAATCTTAATACAGATTCTTCACAACTCAGAAATTAGATGTAGGTTTCATTTTTAGAAGGTATACACTATATATACATTTTTAAACAATGATTTATTTTGAAAACTTTTCAGATTAGTTTTACAGCTGTATCAGAGAATGAATGATTGTTTGGGTATTTCATTTACCAAAGGTAATTGAAGCAGATAGTTCACCTCCCAATGACTTCAGAAATATCTCCAATTCAACAGACGGGTACCCAGAAATCACCTACTAAAGGACAGGCCCAACCAGGAAAATAACAGAACACCACTGGCCATCACGAACAGCCCCCAGCTAAAACCTCACCAGCGCATTATCAACGATCTACAGCCTATCCTGGAAAACGATCCCTCACTCTCTCAGACCTTGGGAGGCAGGCCAGTCCTCTGCTTCAGGTTGGGAGGTTGTCGGTAGGCAATACTCACTAGCAACTACACACCACACCACAGAAACACCAACCCAGGAACCAATCCCTGTAGCATACCTTGTTACCTACTCTGTCCCCATATCTACTCTGGCGACACCATCAGAGGCCTCAACCACATCAGCCATACTATCAAGGTCTCATCTGCATGTCTACTAATGTTGTATATGTCAACAATGCCCCTCTGCCATGTACATTGGCCAAACCGGACAGTTCCTACTTAAAAGAATAAATGGAAACAAATCGGACATCAGGAATGGTAACATACAAAAGCCAGTAGGTTAACACTTCAATCTCCCTGGACATTCTATAACAGATTTAAAAGTCACTATACTTGAACAAAAAAACTTCAGAAACAGACTTCAAAGAGAAACAGCAGAACTAAAATTCATTTGCAAATGTAACACCATTAATTTGTGCTTGAATAGGGACTGGGAGTTGCTGTCTCATTACAGAAGCAGCTTTGCCTCTCCTGGAATTAACACCTCCTCATCTATTATTGGGAGTGGACTACATCCACCCTGATTGAACAGGCCCTGTCAACACTGGTTCTCCACTTGTGAGGTACTCCCTTCTCTCCATGTGTTATATAATGCCTGCATCTGTAACTCTTACTCCATGCATCTGAAGAAGTGAGGTTTTTTACCCACGAAAGCTTATGCCCAAATAAATGTTAGTCTTTAAGGTGCCACCGGACTCCTTGTTGTTTCCAGTTCAACAGGTTAATCATTAATATTTTGGAGGATTTTCTTGCCATGCTGTATTAGGAGGAGAACATCACCAGACAGACATTTAAATTGTTTTATTTAACTAAATCAACAGTTATGGATTCTGGATTTTTTTTTCTTCAGCAGCAAACATATAATTTAACAAAAAAGCATATGTCCCTTGCTTCTCACATTTATCTCCAGACTTTTTCTCCTTGTCCAAATCTATTCCGCTTCTAACAATCTTGTATTCATTGAACTTTTTGAAACTTTGCACTTTTAGAGAGAGGTAAGGGGTTGATGCTGTGTACACAAATTTGCAGAGGGACAATAGAGTTGAGGTCTGTTATTTCTCACCTCTATATATTTATTTATTTTTTATTTAAAAACATTTTTGCTGTTAACAAACATGTTACCTCTGGAGACACAAATCTACAGTTTGAGAACTGCAAAACTAAGCATCTCTGATGGTGTCTTCTACACTGAGCACCGAGTCCCATTGGGTATATAGAAAAAAACCTAAATCTATACAGAAGCCTGTGGAACCCCATAAGGTTGTGTCCCTAATCCATGAACTATTGGAACTCATGTACAAAACTTTTCTTAAACATTACATGAATATATTGTCTTATACTATAGAATTAGAATTTAAAATCCCTATTCCATGATGAGAGATCTTTGAGCTATAATGTATCTTAATTAAAACTATCTTTAGCTTGGATTTTTTTATTTTAAATTGGATTTTTGAGGAAAAACCTATTTTTAATTTTTTTTAATCAATGATTTTTTTATCTACCCTGCAAATGGAAAAGCTGATTTAAATTGCCTTGATTTAAATTAATTCACCTGTTAATCTTTTTCTTTGTCCCAGTTATCTAATAGAAGTACCTCTATTTCACATAATGCTCATTTTAATAGTACAGCTCTTTAAACTAATATATTAATTGCAATTTAGAATCCAGATTCACCAGTGATCTTTGGGAGCTTTGTACTGCTCCATCACATCAGCGTGAGGGGGAAATATATTGGGGGGAAAAAAAATCCAGTATTTAAAAATCAGTTTAGTTTAATCAGGGATCCCAAACATGAAAATGCCTTAATCCTAATCCTATAGTTATTTCATTGTCACTGCAGGGCAGAGTTAAGTGTGTTTGGGTCATTAACTGTGTATTTTTAACATATTTGGATTTCTTTTAAGTATAATCTAAAACCCAGGAAATGTAGAGTTTTATGCTTTTTATTTATTTATTTATGATTGCATCCCTGGTGTGTGTGTGTGTGTGTGTGGTTTTTTTTTTTTTTTTTTTAATTCCATCTTTTATGTCTGGAAATCATATACTCAGTGTAAAGTCTTTAGAGATTCTTTTAATTGTGTGTACAGTGTCTAGCACAGTGGGGTTCTGATCTTTGTCCCCAATCAAAGTACAAATAAACAATCCTTAATCTATTCACATCTATGAAAAGGGCAGCATGGTGTGTCTGAGAACAATACCTATAATTCTTAGAAATCGGATGCATTGCCTACTTGAGCGAAGGAACTCAAATTTTTGGAGTAGTTTCTGAATTCTGGACTTCACATGCATGTGGGTGTGAATTCAGAGTGCTTATTATCATTGTGAATAGTTGATTTCCTTCCAGACATTACCTCAATAAATTGATAGCGAAGATTATGCCTTCATTCACATGCAGTGCCTCAGGTTATTGTTTACTGATAAAACATTGTTTATTGACTTTTTAATGAGTCTGATTTGTGACGATCTTCCAAACTTGCATGAGCACCTTGATGATAAGCTCTGAGTACTTGTGAAGAACTTTCACTTTCAAAAAATAATTTGTCTATCTACTTAACTCTGACCAAAGATTGATTCCATTGAATGTTTATAGTCAAATTATTCCTTATGTTCTGTTTAATTTCTGTGGACAGCATCGAGTTTGGAAGGCTGTTCTCAAAGCCTTGTTTGCAAACAACTGCATTGCACCCACAGACTTTGAGTAATCTCCATGTGATTCAAGTATAACACAGTGGTTGTCTGGGGTTGTTTATTAATTCTGTGGTCCTTTTAAAGTGAGAGGAAGAAAAAAATTATATAATTTTTAATCAGAATTGTTAAATGAACTTCTGTATGCATTGTAGTTGTACGTTAGTCCCAGGATATTAGAGAGACAAAGTAGTCCAATAAAAGATGTGCCCTCACCCATTTTGTGTCTCTAAACGAAATTTTGTGAGGCGAAAGGAATTCCTGACCTTTAGTTTTAGTTACTTGAGAGAAGACCTTAGGGAAGTTTCTGTTTCGAGCTCACTTTTAGCACTATAGACCATTTGTTTTCAAACTGTGAGGCATTCCCCCCCTGGGCAGGGTGCAGTGAGGTTATCGGGTCAGGGAGTGAGGTCTCCACAGCTCGTGGTCCTTCCCTGCACTGGCTGCTTTTTGAAGTAGAGCTCTGTGATGATATCCTGAACACGCTAGAGAATGGAATCTGACTCGTGTTATGATTCTGGTGGGGTAAATGCGGTATCTCCATCCTCAAGTGCTTAAGTCATGAGAATTTTGTAAAATATGGATGCTTCTTGCTTTCTGATTTTGCATTTTTAGTGTACGATGTTTGTTACATTTTCAAGCTTTTCTCCATAACCAGGAGGGCAAAAAAAGTGTTTTTTGTTTTTTGTTTTTTTTAAATGAAAACTTGATTCCAGGAACTAGTGTTTCAGGAAAACTAAACATTGTGAGACTCATGATAAAATCGTGAGAGTTGGCAACACTGCTAATCATACCTTCCTACCTTTTCCTACTATTTATAGGAAATTTCAATCCATTATTTTGCAAATATATACACACACCAGTTCTGGACTTTCCCCCTGCTGCCATGATATAAGAATTTACAGGGATGTCAAGGAGAGAGTCCTGCACTGAATCTTGGATCTTTGATTCAAGGGGAATTCAGTTAGCTGCAGAACCTCAGATCTGGTTAGGGTGAGGATATATATCTCAATTGCATTTAGGAAAAGAATGGTTAGAGCCAGGCTGAGCCAGATTACTTTCCTTAAATTGTGTTCACTCTGTATTGTTTTACCCCACCCCTCACACTGATATTTCTCTCATCTTACACGTTTTTTTTTTAATTCAAGTTTATTTCTGGTAATGATATGAAAATGAGCCATACCTCTTTTACCTACAGTAGTTAGAATCCATTCTCTATGATTATTGATTGAAACTAAGGTTTGAGTTGATGATGCTTGACCTACATGCTGACTACTTCATATTTCTCTCCTGAACTAGTGTATTCTGAGGTGTTGTTCTGTAATTTTTTATCAGTCTGGTCCTTCTGCAGTTGCATATTGCTGGTATGAACAGATTATAATGGACCAAATTGTTTTGCTCATTTTTGTAGTTTAGTAAGTAATAGAAAAGACCTCTTGTCCTTTCAATTTCCTGCTTGTATTGTAGATCGTATACTGGAGTCCCTTCTCCAGAACAGCAAGATTGTGCTGCAATGAGATCTTAACTGGGGGATTGTTTCTCCCCCCTCCCACCCCCGTTTGATGGTAGGGATTTTGGAAAGTATCCAGGACTCTGAGTTACATGAAAAGTTTTTGGGATACTTTCTGGTCCCTCGGTAAGCTGGAAAATGAGTTTAGGAAGATTTCTCTCAAGATTTGCAGTCTATATGAATAAGAATTATTGTATCATTAGAGAAATAGAAATGTACTTGCCTATAATTCAGCCACTCTGAAGGTATAACTATACTCCTATTTGCCCATCTGCCTTCCTCTCAAAGTTTAAACTTTTTTTTTATTGGCTTAAGTCTGATCATTTAGGGAGTTCTTTGCTCCCCATTTATCAGAGAACTGAAGCTGATCATTTTAGAAGGCTTGGAAGTATTGGCAGCTGAGTGTTACAGGTCCAAAAGCTTTTGTGAGCTAGGGAAATTCCCACCTATGCCATGCTAAAAGCAAAAACCAAATGAATAGGTGTCAGCTAAATTATATTTTCAGAGAAGACAAATAGCAGGCTGTTAAAGCCCTGAAATTAGGGGTTATGACCTAAACTGAAAGCAGTACCATAACTATACCCTGGCAGCATTCTCTTTAATTTTCCTTTGTTATGGCTTTGACAGCTTGAAGCATCTAAAACTGGATAAAGTGCTAGAACAGGGGTCAGCAACGTTTGGCACGCGGCTCGCCAGGGTAAGCACCCTGGCGGGCCGGGCCAGTTTATTTACCTGCTGATGCGGCAGGTTCGGCCGATCGCGGTCCTCACTGGCCGCAGTTCGCCGTCCTGGGCCAATGGGAGCGGCGGGAAGCCGCGGCCAGCACATCCCTCGGCCTGTGCCGCTTCCCGCCGCCCCATTGGCCCGGGACGGCGAACCGCGGCCAGTGAGGACCGCGATCGGCCGAACCTGCCGCGTCCGCAGGTAAATAAACTGGCCCGGCCCGCCAGGGTGCTTACCCTGGCGAGCCGCGTGTCAAACGTTGCTGACCCCTGTGCTAGAAAAATAAACTATACAGAACAATCCTGAACTTGGATCATGATGGACCTGCCAACAGATTCTCTTCCATCTTTAAATTGTATGATCCTCTGAAAAGTAAATGCTTTTGATGTGGTATCCAAACACATGTGTAGAAAATTTTTCTATCAACCTCCGTTTGTTTAGTGGGTTTTATTTGGTTTAACCCTGATGCATAACATTCTACCATACACTCCCTCCCCAAGCTATCCTTTGTGTTTGACCAGTTATCTGATTGATGATGCTTACTGACTGTTCAGTTGGAAGTTAGACTGTTTGGAGTAAAGGTTGCATCTCCTAGTGGTAGGGCAGGCTAGTGCCGTGTTCTTCTACATCAGTTCAGGGTATGTCTTGAGTAGAGACTTGTCCATTTATTCAGATTTTGTGATCTGCAGTAAATCTCTTTTTGAACAACAGAGACCACTAACACGTTTGTGGAGTTATGGGGGATTAGGGCAGTCATTTTCAAACTCATTTGCACAGCGCTGGCTGGTCAGAAGGTGCTTGCTGTCCTTTTTTTCCAGCTGCAAGTTTAATTAAGACAGTAGAAAATGCATTAAATATTTCACTAATAAGTCTTTTCCACTCTGTGATAGGATTACTTGAAAGGGCTAATGTCCCATGTTCTCAGTTGTAGCTGGTCTTGGTTGCTTTAGAAAAGCAGTTCCCTGAATCTGGAGATTACTATAGATCCACCCCCATGCAAACTCCTTCTTGTTGCTGCTTCCTAGTGGATGGGGATGTAATGGTCCGTCTCCAGCTGTGGTATGGCCTGTGGTTGGTTGGGAAATATAAGGTATTAATATCAGAAAAGTTATGAAGGTGAATATTGTATTGAATGTGGTACAGCTGCTGTTAAACAATTCATGCCTACAATTTGGCATCATGGAAGAATAGCCTCTGGCTAAGGCACTGCACTAGTATTTGGGAGAACAGGTTCACTTCCTAATTTGACCACAAAAGTCCTGTGTGACACTGACCAAGTCACTCACTCTGTGCTTTAGTTCACAGTCTGTAAATAAGAAGTAATACTTCCCTAACTCTTAGAGGTGCTGAGGATAAATTAATTAAGATTTGTGAGGTATTGTAGTGTTGGAGAATATATAAATATCTAGATTTACCATTTGCTGAAGTTTGCTTAATAACAGGGTATTGCTAAAATTTTCCTTTGAAACAGGAGTGTGTCCACTTCTTGGGCTTGTGCCGCTTACTCTGGAAACTCAAATATGATATTGTGGTTCTAGGCAGAAGCCAAATCAGAACTCTTTGAAGAAAAAAGGCTAGATCCTTAACCAAAAGCAGGAAAAATAAACAGGGTACCTATTATGTTTGGGAAAATACGTGGTGAATGCTTGTTTTTCTGAATCGTATCTACCAATCTGTTTCTTTTGCAGAACCGTATGATAACTTGAGGGAGATTCTCCAAAATGTGGCCAAATTACAAGGTGTTTCAAATATGAGAAAACTAGGCCACTTGAATAATTTTACTAAGGTAAGAACTTAACTGGTACAGCTTGTTTAGTGGTCAGATATTTTAATGATTATATTATTTGTACTATACCAGATGTTTGTTAGGAGCCTCACAATAGTTCCTGCCGCAAAGAGTTTACCATTCAGAATTTAGATGTGACACCATGGCAAGAGAGAACAAACAAGATCATGCATTAGTTCACTTACCTCTTGATGGCTGCATTTTTGTTTCTTTAATTCACTCATGGGTTGTGTGACAGAAGTGAGTTTTAGTGGAGATTTGAATTACATGAGCAAAACTGGGATAGGTTTGAGAGGGGAATGGAGTTGCATGGAAAAAGGAATGGAGATGTTTCGGGGGTGGGAGGAAAAGGAGATAGAGGGAGTGTTCCCAGAGATCTGGGGAAAGTGAAAGGAGACGAATTCAGATATAGGCAGACTTGTACCTTTTAGGCTAGGTCTACACTATGGGGGGGGGGGGGGGGGCGGTGTCGACCTAAGATACGCAACTTCAGCTACGTGAATAGCGTAGCTGAAGTTGCGTATTTAAGGTCGACTTACCTGGCTGTGAGGACAGTGGCGAGTCGACCGCTGCTGCGCCGCCGTCGACTCCGCTTCTGCCTCTTGCCGCGGTGGATTTCCAGAGTCGACAGCAGAGCCATCGGGGATCTATTTTATCGCGTCTTCACTAGATGCGATAAGTCAATCCCCAATAGATCGATTGCTACCCGCCGATCCGGCGGGTAGTGAAGACATGCCCTGAATGTAAGGCAGAAATGCACAGAGCAATGGATAGCCAGTAGAGCAGTTCAGAGAGAAGAGTTGTGGCTTGGTCTTAACAGGAAGCAGAAATATTTCAAAAGCAGAATTTGGGTAGACTAGAACGGAGAGGGTTAGGTAAGAAGCCTTTTTTCCCCCTACTTATATTTACTGTTGGTTCACAGTGATATGATTTATAGTTTTGTCACTTCAATACAGGTGACTGGTGCTTAAATGCCAAAATAATGAGCGGTATATAAATGCCTTGGTAGTATATTAGATCCTGATTTTGTATGGAAAATTGACTCATTAAAAGTTTTAAAAAATGTAATTAGTGTCTCTTTTGATCAAGCTAATCCCTTTCCAGTTACATTGATTCCATACTTACTCATGGTACTTCAAAACTCCTACTTTTAAGGGGGTGATTATATGAGCTTGAAAATATAGTCTCTTGACTGAAAGTTTCAGTGAGTGTTGTTGGGGAAGGAAAAATCTGACGGAAATTTCATTCAGAAATCTATGATGGAAAGGATTATGCAGATAACTTTTTAGTTGTTCTACATTAAATACCAAAAAAAAAAAAAAAAAAAAACTCCTGATAAAAGGAAATGAATAGGAATTATGACACATTTTGTATTTCACATTATGTATATTTGAGTTATATCTGCTATCTTTAGTGACTAAAATACTTATTCCTGTCACTGTAAAATCAACACAGCTAAGGAAATGATCTGGATTCTATTACTACATGTACATCAACTATTTTTTATTAAGTTCCAACCAGGGGCGTGCACAAGGGGTGGGGGGCAAACAGGGGCACAGCCCCTCCCTCCGAAATCAGCAGGGGCCCAGAACTCCACTGGGGTGGGTAGAGCAAACTCCTCAGCCCTGGGGCTGGGGAGGGGGAGAGAGCTCCACTGGCCCTTGGGCAGCTCCACCTGCTGTAGTGGGGAGAGCCAGCTCCTCGGCGTGAGTCCGGGGCAGGAGATGACAGCTCCTCTGGCCCCAGGGCTGTGGGGGAAGGAGGGAGAGCCAGCGCCAATGGGCCGTGGTGGGGAGAGGCAGCTCCTCTGGAGGCAGGAGTGGAGGGTGGAGGGGAAGGAAAGGCAGCTCCTTCAGTCGCAGGGGCACAGAAAGTGCCCCTCCAAAAGCAGCCAATTTTTTTGTACCTGTGCATGCCGCTGGTTCCAACTACAGTGCGGGTTGTCAAATCTGCTTCATTCTCATGCAGAGCGGTTAGGCTACATAGAGGACAACAGACTCCTTGAAACCTGTCCAGAAGCCAATCCAAAGTCTTTAAAGTGTGCATTCTCGAAGTAGAAACTTGAATTGAGTGCCTGAACTATGCATCAGTGCTGTCTGCATCAATGCAGTCAAGCAGATCAGCTTCACCCATAGTTCCCTTCACTACAGCAAGAGCTCTTCATACCACAAATGAAGTTACATCTACCTGTGTACTAAGCACAGAAGATGCTAAATGAGCCAATCGTCCTCAGTACCACTGACAAATCTCTCTTCCAAGTCAGCTCTGAACCTCTTGTCACCCGCTTCATGCAGGCTTAGTCTTTAGAGAGAATTTGGAGAGTCTGCAGAGTGTACTGAGATTTTTGCCCCTTTGGATAATTCTCAACTATTCTTGTCCAGACTTCCTTTTCAGAAATCTGTCCTGAACCAGCTGTCCCATCCAGAGCTCCTTTTCGTGACACACGCATCAAAAGTTCTTCCTCTTTATTTTAAATAATTTACACTAATTTATCAAAGTCAAAATAAAAGAGCCAAATAACACCCTTCCAGCTCATCAGAATTCAGAAAAATACCCTTATTGCTGCATCCCATAAGCAATTGCAACTTTCCTCTCATAGAGGGGCAGAGTTTCTGCCTTCCCTTCAGAAGAATCTGGGACAGTTTAGGGGAGGCTATTTAATGCCAGTGGTCTATAATGTCCAGTGAATTGATTCACACTGTAGTGGGGATTGAAGAATTATAATTTACCCCAGATCAAGTGGGATTCTCTCAATTCAAAACCAGAAGTGTTCTGTTTTTCCTGTTCTCTAATATCTGGGAGATTAGAATTATCCAAGTGTACATGCTACATAAACAAGAAAGACCTTTTACGAGTTTGAGTTTGATAAGAACAAAAAATTCTTTTCTGTCCTAAAAATAGATTTTTTTTCACCCTCTGGCAGAGCTACCATCAATCACAGAAAATCCTGGTGTCTGTGGGCAGAGTGGGTGCCACCAAAGAACTTTGTGAATAAAAGGATAAAAATAATTCAAACGGGGTTTTGATTTCTTATCTACTGGATTTAGAATCTGTAGTTTCAGTGATTACAGCTCACAAGTACTCCCTCTGCACCAAAAAGAAGTGTTGTAGATGAATGGAAGGGTTCAAAAACTCCCAAGAAGTATAAAAACAGACTTCTCTCTGACACCGCTTGTGATGCCATCAAATTCCTACCATACTCTTTTAGTGTAATAAAAGTGGCTTGTTGCAACTTGTGGCTCAGAGCAGTTGAAGTGCACTGTGAATTTGGGCTTCCTGATTGAAGGCCAGGCCCCAACCACACTTGTAAAAGAATTTTTAAACCTTTTCTATTCTCTCATCTCATTAAAAATGTTAGCGATGCACACCCTGATAGACATAGGGACAGTAATGATGGATCCAGTCAGAAAAAAGACATAGATTTCTACTTTAAATTTTTTTCAAGTATCAAAAAAGAGTTGAACTTCTGACCTGTCCTGAGCTTTCAAATATAAATCCATTATATGGGCACTATACAAACGCATAATAAGAAACAATCTACCTGATGTGCTCGCAGTCTAAATGGACTTGACAAAGAGTGGGAGGGGAAACAGGCATGGAGAGGTGAGGTGACTTGCCCAAGGTCATCCAGCGAGGTTAGCGGCAGAGCCAGGAACAGGATCAAATCTCCTGAATCTGAGTGCAGTGCACTATCCACTGGACTAATGGAGATATCCCATCTCCTAGAACTGGAAGGGACCTTGAAAGGTCATTGAGTCCAGCCCCCTGCCTTCACTAGCAGGACCAAGTACTGATTTTGCCCCAGATCCCCAAGTGGCCCCCTCAAGGATTGAACTCACAACCCTGGGTTTAGCAGGCCAATGCTCAAACCACTGAGCTATCCTTGTTATTTATATTGTACTGTTAACTGCCTCAATCTATTCCTTATGTCATAAAATCATTTTTGCAAATGCTTAATGTGTAATACCTAGATGTCTGAGCATCATGGAGTCTTTAGCACACAAATGTGAGCTGGGCCATTTCATACTTAATATTTTAAAATATGTATAGTGCTTTACAGGCAGATCAGAAGCCTTACCTCAGTTTCCTAGACTTATTTTAAATTTTGTTTAACTTTGACATGAAAGTGAGATTTCCCATAGAGACACTAGCGATCCTGAAACTCATCGGGATATAGCTTGGCTTCCTTTAGAACTATTATTTTCACATCCCAATTCCTATGCCAGCTGTGGTTCTTGAGAATTGCAGCTGAGGACCAATACTTTGTAGCCATGTTGTGCAGTCTCTTTCCTGTTCTTTGATACTGTAGTTACCAAACTTCGCAGTAATTATGGTCTCAAAATTTGAGGCTCGAGGCATCCAAATATACTGTTAGTGTCTTCGGTTGCACAGATATCATCCACAGGCCGAAGGACAAAGATGGTTTCCTTCCACCTAGTTCAGAATTCCGTGAAAATCTAGTGGGCAGGAAGATTAGGAAAGAGCAATTAGTGGCAGAACTGTAAGTAGACCAACTTCTAACACTGTTTTGTACACTGACAGATCTTTTTTTCCCTTGACAAATATATATGAAATATTTGGCTCTTTACAGAGATATTGTATATTTATTGAAAATATCATATAATTGTTTTGAATGAAGCTAGAAACAATGTCTTGAAACTTTGAAATAAGATGAATGACATAATTGGGGTTAGGTACTCAGGTTTTCAGTGTCTTGCAAAAGATTAGACTTTTTTTAAGTGATTATAGAATTCCAACCCACTGAAAATAGCCTAAATATTTCTGCTTTTATGTCAATTTGGTATTCCTAAGACTTACTTTTGCAAAGTGTGTACTTTTTCTCTTCAAAAAGCAGTTTTGACTTATTTATAAAAAATGAAAAAACATATTAGATATGAGTGTATATGTGAAATATTTTGAAGAAATAGTTTACTGCTAAGGTGAATCTTATAGATCCCCACACTTGAGACTGTCTGCTGGATATGACTGACAGAGCTGAGTAACAAGCCAAGAATTTAGAACCCTGGGCAGAGCCACAGTTATGTGACCCTAGAAAACATACTGACCCAGATACCAACTGCCAGTTTCTTATTTATAGGCAGTGTTATTGTAGCCATGTTGGTCCCAGGATATTTAGAGATACTAGATGTTTACTCTTTAATTCATTATGCTTTCCTATCTTCTGGTTTTATTTTTCTTTAGTAAGGAAAAATGAAGGTGTAAATGTGGTCTATTTTAGATGTACAGTAGAAATGATTTTCTATTTTAATACTTGATTATCTCTTCCTGGAACAGGTGACTTCTGGGCATATTTACCATTTTATGTTCAAAGAATCAATGAATAGGATGAGATGAGGCTTACCTTTATTTCCAAATCAGAGAATCAATATTTTTTCCTGTTTGCTTCTGTTTATATATAAACTGGACACGATACTTCACTAGATGCCTCATCAGCACAGAGTAGAGCAGAAGAATTACTTCTCGCATCTTGCTTACAACACTCCCGCTAACACATCCCAGAATGATGTTTGCTTTTTTTGCAACAATGTTACACTGTTGACTCATATTTAGCTTGTGATCCACTAGGACCCCTGGACTTTTTGCACGGTACTCCTTCCTGGGCAGTCATTTCCCATATTGTATGTGTGGCAACTGACTGTTCCTTCCTAAGTGGAGTACTTTGCATTTGTCCTTATTGAATTTCATCCTATTTCAGACCATTTCTCCAATATGTCCAGATCATTTTGAATTTTAATCCTATGCTTCAAAGTACTTGCAACCTCTCCCAGCTTGGTATCGTCTGCAAACTTTAAGTACACTCTCTTTGCCATTATCTAAATAATTAAGATACTGAACAGATCTGGACCCACAACTGATCCCTGCAGGACCCCACTTGATATGTCCTTCCAGCTTGACTGTGAGCCACTGATGATTACTCTCTAGAAATAGTTTTCCAACCACTTATGCACCCACCTAACAGTAGCTTCATCTAGGTTGTATTTCCCTTGTTTGTTTATGAGAAGACCATGCGAGACAGTATCAAAAAGCCTTACTAAAGTGAAGATATATCACATCTACCGCTTTTCCCCCCCCCCCCCATCCACAAGGCTTGTTGACCTGTCAAAGAAAGCTATTAGGTTTGGTGGACATGATTTCTAATGAAGATTTATGCCAAACAGGATTTTTTCCCCCCGTTTAATTTTAAAATTTAGAACCCAGAATTCTGGGTTCAAAACTACACTCACTCTGTATTATCATAGTCACTAGTGCTTTGATTTGCAGTAACTGTGGTGGTTTAGCTAAAAGATGCTAAACACACATACAAAAAAAACAAAACACACCTTTCGGGGCTAAACTTCAAAATTGATTGATTTAATTGTTTTCCCTGGAAGAGTTAAACTATTTTATTCAAAATGTTTCAGAAAATTCAGTTGTCCTCTCAACAATACTTGTTGTAAACTAATACTGGACTCACTATCAATTTCATAATATTGACACATTATGGATCAAATGTCTGATTGTCCTGCACACTTAAAGTATTATCATCATGATTTGATACAAGCCTAAATTTGCCCCCAGTGTTTTAGAACTTTAGTTGAGGGCAACAAATTCACCCAACATCTACAGAACTGAGAGTGTTTCTCAAATTAACTGCTTTTCAGTTGTAAATCTTTGCTTCTCCGGCCAACTGAAACACAGACTCACCCACCAGTTTTGTGCTTGAAACCTGCATTTGGAGTTCAGCTGATCAACAGATACAGTAACATGTTTTGAATGGAATTTCTTAGCCATACGTGCAAGAAAAGGGACTGACCATTCCAATCATCTGGCATGCTCCCGCTAAATATCCTCAGTCATGAATATTTTTTGTAAATATTTAAGTAACTGACAGTTTCTTATGTGGATCATCAAATGCCAGGACTCACTAAAACTCAAATTAATTTTATAATCAGTACAGTTCCAATACAGGAGGAATTTAATCTAAATAAATTCTACCAAGCTAGTGTCTATATTAAACACAGTATCATAATAAATACTTATGCACAGAGTATTTATAAGCAACCTTAATACTGGCTATAGCTTAATTTTGAGTACTTGATTTTGCAACGTCAATAATTACTCAAAAATAATTCATGATGGCAAGATTAGAGATTTAACTATAGCAATACAATTTAAATATAACAGAAACAGTGACCAGATACTTATTCCTAGGTTTCTTCTCCCCACTAAGCAAGCTCCGACAGAGCCTGTATTGTCCATTACGATGATGGATCTAATGCATTACTGTTAGTAGAGGACCTAGAACATGTAAAAGACTATGTATTATAAACATAAGGGCAGATCAGATCAACGTATAGCCAATATCTAACCTAGAAAATTAATGCAGTCACATCACCATACTGACTTGTCAAGAGAAGGATTGAAAATTAATTACACTTTTAGATACGGATTTTGCCAACAGATAAGGGTCCACCAGTCACATTTACATCACTACTGATTCAAACTAAAGAAAATGCCTTACAGTGATAGGCTTAGTGCACAGCTACACTAGAGAATTTACAGCACCAGTTAGCCGCTCTAAGACATTGGCTTAGCTATTCCAGCCGCCGCAAGTGATGGAAGCAAGCTCTCCCGCCAACACAGCACTGCCCACACTGGCGCTTATGTCAGTGTAACTTATATCACACAGGGGGATGATTTATTCACCTTCCTGAGCAACGTAAGTTATGCTGACACAAGCTGGAGTATAAACATAGCCTATAAACAAAACGAGAGGTGACTTGATTACAATGTTGCACCTTCAGAGAGAGAAAATACCAGGTACTAAAGGCTCTTTAATCTAGCAGAGAAAGGTATAATAAAAAATTATGCATGGCTTTAGCATCCAGACAATCAAATTAGAAATTTGGCACATTTTCTTAACTGTGATGGTGATTAATCATTAGAACAAACCACAAATAGAATTGTTAAATTCCCAATCCCTGGGATGTCTTAAAATCACAACTGAATGTCTTCCTGGAATAAATGTTTTAGCAAAACTTAAGTTACAGGGCTCAATACAGGGTAACTGGGTGAAATGTAAGGCTTGGGATAGAGCGGCCACACTAGATGATATAATCTATGGTCCCCTTCTGGCCTTAAACTTTATGAATCTATGAATTCTCAGTTGCCTAAGAAATAAGGATCTCCTGTGAAGAAGAATATGAAAACATACTTTGGCTACAGAATTAAAGCATTTAAATACTTTTTTTGTGCTTTGTTAGATCCATTTGGGATATCCTCATGAGGATGACATGACCTTTCATAGTATAATCCACAAGTATTTATTACTCCTGGGGGCATTCTGCGCCTAAAAATTCTGCACACAATATTTTAAAATTCTGCAAATTTTATTTGTCAAAATAACACTACATAATCTGGGAACCACATTTCATGAAAGATGTGGACAAATTGGAGAAAGTCCAGAGAAGAGCAATAAAAATTATTAAAGGTCTAAAAAACATGATGTAGGAGGAATTTTTTTTTAAGTGAGTTTGTTTAATGTGGAGAAGAGAAGATGGAGGGGGACATAACAGTTTTCAAGTACTTAAAAGATTGTTACAAGGCGTAGGGAGAAAAATTGTTCCCCTTAACTTCTGAGGATCGGATAAGAAGCAATGGACTTAAATTGCAGCAACGTTTGTTTAGGTTGGACATTAGGAAAAGCTCCCTAATTGTCAGAGTGGTTAAGCACTGGAATAAATTGTCTAGGGAGGTTGTGGACTCTCTGTCATTGGAGATTTTTAAGAGCAGGATAGGCAAACGCCTTTCTGGGATGGTCTAGATAATACTTAGTCCTGCCTTGAGTGCAGGGGAATGGACTAGATGACCTCTCGAGGTCCTTCCAGTTCTACAATTCTGTGATTATAGCAGATTTTCAGCCACATAAGGTTAAAATCAACTTTCTGTTTTAAAGCTTAGACTCTCTAAGTGCTCTGAAATCCACATGGCTTCTCAGAATATCTTGAAATGTGGTATGCAGGGTAGGATTGGTGATCCCCATTTACCAAGGGATTTCTGAGATAAAGCCCCTTGGAGTGGGGAAAAAACTATTAAGATTGACACATTCTGCAAACACTCTTCTCCTGTCCCCAGCCAAAATTTGTCTCAGTCACTGGACATTTACCCTGCCTTTGGGGGGCCAATTGACAAAAGAAGCAAATTCACTGACATACTTGATTACCACTGGACGACATTAATTCTGTGTTATCTCATCTCATGCTCTTCCAGAAAGTTGAGTTTAGCAAATCTCAAAGGCAGAAAACCATGAAATAGAGTTAAAGTACAATTCCACAAAATCTTAACACATACCTACACTCTGCCTTTGCGTTGTACTAAACAGGAGCTACCTGCACCTCCTCTACACTCAAGCGCTTTGCCCTACTCAGAAAAAACCCTCACATCTGTTTAAATTTTACAACCCCTTCACCTTATGCATGCAGTACCACTTATCGCTAAATTTCACTTTTCATTAAGCCCATAGTCCACACTTATATTCTAGCCCCATTGCAAGAAGAAGCCCTGCTACTAATGCAACCTAAGCAACACAGTGCTGAAAAGGAGGTATACTAGATCTTTGAAAGTACTCGTGCACCTCTTTCCTTTAATCACGCACGGCGGTGAGGTGGGGGGTGGAGTCATATTCCTTCCCCCCCCCCCCATCACCTTATATAACAATCAGAACTCAGCCGAGCTGCTCCATCTAATTCCTGCATAATTCAACACAACTACACCTTACACAGTGAGTGCATCTGAAGTGCATGCGAATTATTACTAGTAGCCCAAGGAAGTCAAAGTTAAGGTTACATTGGCCTTTACCTCAATTCTGTACTTCTTGGTTTTAGAAGTTTTGAGTTTTGCTGAACTTGACTTTCTGGAGGTGCACGAGATACCGACAGGCAACCTGAACTTTGTTCTAAGTTGGTTTTTAGGCTTTGTCTACACTACGCACCTTTTAGCGACATGGTTGTGCCGCTAAAAGGTGTGCAGTGTAGCTGCTATTTGTCAGCAGGAAAGAGCTCTCCTGCCGACAAAGCACTGGTCACACTGACGCTTTTCATAGACAAAACTATTGTCATTTGGGGGGGTGGTTTTTTTCATGCACCTGAACGACAGAAGTTTTGTCATTCAGTTTCCAGTGTAGACAAAGCCTTAGTGATCAAGAGCTTACAGATCTCCCAGTGTCCATCGTGTACTTCCATTGTCAACCACTTTTTTTCATGATGCTGCTGCTCCGTTTTCCCAGCTCCACAGCACCACTTCTCTCATAAACATCCCTACTCTACTCCCAAACCAGCCCTATTCCTGTCTACAGTTTTACGCCAGGCTATCATTCTAATTGCAGGCTATTGATAAAGACATGGTATTGTCCTAGTTTCCTTTCTTCTCTGAGAGCTGGTCTACACTAAGAATTTACTTTGATATAGCTACGTCTCTCAAGGGTGTGAAAAACCCAAACCCCTGAGGGTATGTCTACACTACGAAATTAGGTCGAATTTATAGAAGCCGGTTTTATAGAAATCGGTTGTATACAGCCGATTGTGTGTGTCCCCACATAAAATGCTCTAAGTGCATTAAGTCGGCGGACCGCGTCCACAGTACCGAGTCTAGCGTCGACTTCCGGAGCATTGCACTGTGGGTAGCTATCCCACAGTTCACGCAGTCTCCACTGCCCATTGGAATTCTGGGTTGAGATCCCAATGCCTGAATGATGCAAAACAGTGTCGCGGGGGGTTCTGGGTACATGTCGTCAGGCACCTCCCCCTCCGTCAGAGCAACGGCAGACAATCGATTCGCGCCTTTTTACCTGGGTTACCTGTGCAGACAACATACCACGCCACGCATGGAGCCCGCTCAGCTCAGCTCACCGTCACCATATGTCCTCTGGGTGTCGGCAGACGTGGTACTGTATTGCTACACAGCAGCAGGTAATTGCCTTTTGGCAGTTGACGGTGCAGTATGACTGGTAGCCTTCATCGGCGATCTGGGTACTGGCAGACGTGGGGCTGCATTGCACACAGCAGCAGCCCCTTGCCTTTTGGTAGAAGATGGTATATTATGACTGGTATCCATCGTTGTCGTGCTGCAGTGGCTGTCAATCATGGGCACCTGGGCAGTCTCGACGATGATGGCTATCAGTAGTAGTATGCTATTTTCTGCCAAGCGCCCAGTATTTTCTGCCAAGCACCCAGAAGATGCCGAGGGCTATCAGTCATGCTGCACTGTCGTCTGCCAGCTTAAGATGTAAAAAATAGATTTGTTCTGTATTCATTTGCTTTCCCCCTCCCTCAGTGAAATCAGTGGCCTGCTAAACCCAGGGTTTTGAGTTCAATCTTTGGGGGGGGCCATTCTGTGTGACAGTTGTTTGTTTCTTCCTGATGCACAGCCACCTTTGTTGATTTTAATTCCCTGTACCTGTACGCCATGTCGTCACTTGCCCCTCTCTCCCTCAGTCCGTCCGTCAGATACTAGTTTCGCGCCTTTTTTCAGCCCAGACACTATAGCACTGGGATCGTGGAGCCTGCTCAGATCACCGCGGCAATTATGAGCACTATGAACACCATGCGCATTGTCCTGGAGGATATGCAGAACCAGGACATGCTAAAGCAAAACCAGGACCAGCCGAGGAGGCGATTGCAGCGCGGCGACGAGAGTGATGAGGAAATTGACATGGACATAGACCTCTCACAAGGCACAGGCCCCAGCAATGTGCAAATCATGGTGTTACTGGGGCAGGTTCATGCCGTGGAACGCTGATTCTGGGCCCAGGAAACAAGCACAGACTGGTGGGACCGCATCGTGCTGCAGGTGTGGGACGATTCCCAGTGGCTGCAAAACTTTTGCATGAGTAAGGGCATTTTCATGGAACTTTGTGACTTGCTTTCCCCTGCCTTGAAGTGCCAGAATACCAGGATGAGAGCAGCCCTCACAGTTGAGAAGCGAGTGGCGATAGCCCTGTGGAAGCTTGCAACGCCAGACAGCTACCGGTCAGTCGGGAATCAATTTGGAGTGGGCAAATCTACTGTGGGGGCTGCTGTGATCCAAGTTGCCAGGGCAATCAAAGACCTGGTGATATCAAGGGTAGTGACTCTGGGAAATGTGCAGGCCATAGTGGATGGCTTTGCTGCAATGGGATTCCCAAACTGTGGTGGGGCGATAGACGGAACCCATATCCCTATCTTGGCACCGGAGCACCAAGCCACCGAGTACGTAAACCGCAAGGGGTACTTTTCAATGCTGCTGCAAGCCCTGGTGGATCACAAGGGACGTTTCACCAACGTCAACCTGAGATAGCTGGGAAGGGTTCATGACGCTCGCATCTTCAGGAACTCTGGTCTGTTTCGAAAGCTGGAGGAAGGGACTTTCTTCCCGGACCAGAAAATAACCGTTGGGGATGTTGAAATGCCTATAGTTATCCTTGGGGACCCAGCCTACCCCTTAATGCCATGGCTCATGAAGCCATACACAGGCAGCCTGGACAGTAGTCAGGAGCTGTTCAACTACAGGCTGAGCAAGTGCCGAATGGTGGTGGAATGTGCATTTGGACGTTTAAAAGCGTGCTGGCACAGCTTACTGACTCGCTCAGACCTCAGTGAAAAGAATATCCCCATTGTTATTGCTGCTTGCTGTGCGCTCCACAATATCTGTGAGAGTAAGGGGGAGACATTTATGGCGGGGTGGGAGGTTGAGGCACATCGCCTGGCCGCTGATTATGCGCAGCCAGACACCACGGCGGTTAGAGCACAGCATGGCGCGGTGCGCATCAGAGAAGCTTTGAAACAGAGTTTTGTGACTGGCCAGGCTGCGATGTGAAATTTCTGTTTTTCTCCTTGATGAACCCTCCGCCCCCCCCCCCCCCCACCGGGTTCACTCTACTTCCCTGTAAACCAACCACCCCACCCTCCCCTCCCCTCCCCCTTCGGGCACCACTTGCAGAGGCAATAAAGTCATTGTTACTTCACATTCATGCATTCTTTATTAATTCATCACACAGCTAGGGGGAGAATTGCCAAGGTAGCCCAGGATGGGTGGGGGAGGAGGGAAGGAAAAGGACACACTGCAGTTTAAAACTTTAACTCTTATTGAAGGCCAGCCTTCTGATACTCGGGCAATCATCTGGGGTGGAGTGACTGGGTGGCCGGAGGCCCCCCCACCGTGTTCTGGGGCGTCTGGGTGAGGAGGCTATGGAACTTGGGGAGGAGGGCTGTTGGTTACACAGGGGCTGTAGTGCCGGTCTCTGCTCCTGCTGCCTTTCCTGCAGCTCAGCCATATGCTGGAGCATATCAGTTTGATGCTCCAGCAGCCGGAGCATCGACTCTTGCCTTCTGTCTGCAAGCTGACGCCACCTATCATCTTCATCCCGCCACTTGCTCTGTTCATCCCGCGATTCAGCCCGCCACCTCTTCTCTTGTTCATACTGTGCTTTTCTGTAGTCTGACATTGACTGCCTCCATGCATTCTGCTGCGCTCTTTCAGCGTGGGAGGACATCTGGAGCTCCGTGAACATGTCATCCCGAGTCCGCTGTTTTCTTCTTCTAATCTTCACTAGCCTCTGTGAAGGAGAAATATTTGCAGCTGGTGGAGGAGAAGGGAGAAGTGGTTAAAAAAGACAAATTTTAGAGAACAATGGGTACACTCGTTCACGTTAAATTTTGCTGTTCACATTACGCAGCACATGTGCTTTCGTTACAAGGTCGCATTTTTCCTCTTATATTGAGGGCCTGCCGGTTTGGTGTGAGAGATCACTCACGCAGTGCCAGGCAACAGATTTCGGCTTGCAGGCAGCCATGGTAAGCCACAGTTTTGTGGCTTTTTTAACCTTAACATGTGGGAATGGTTTCAAACAGTAGCACCCTCATTTCCCATACCAAGCACCCGTTGGGTTGGCCATTTAAAATGGGTTTGCAATATAAAAGGAGGGGCTGGGGTTTCTGGGTTAACATGCAGCACAAACCCAACTAACCCGCCTCCCCCCACACCCAATTATCGGGGATGATCACTTCACCCCTCCCCCCCACCGCATGGCTAACAGCGGGGAACATTTCTGTTCAGCAGAGGAGGAAGGGGCACCTCGGAATGTCCCCTTAATAAAATCGCCCCGTTTCAACCAGGTGACCGTGAATGATATCATTCTCCTGAGGATAACAAAGAGCGATAAGGTAATGGATGTTGTCTGCATGCCAGCAAACACCCGGACCATACGCTGCCATGCTTTGTTATGCAATGATTCCAGACTACGTGCTACTGGCCTGGCGTGGTAAAGTGTCCTACCATGGCGGACGGGATAAGGCAGCCCTCCCCAGAAACCTTTTGCAAAGGCTTTGGGAGTACATGAAGGAGAGCTTTCTGGAGATGTCCCTGGAGGATTTCCGCTCCATCCCCATACATGTTAACAGACTTTTCCAGTAGCTGTACTGGCCGCGATTGCCAGGGCAAATTAATCATTAATTATTAAACACGCTTGCTTTTAAATCATGTGTAATATTTACAAAGGTACACTCACCAGAGGTGCCCTGTGTGCCCTCAGGGTCTGGGAGCACGCCTTGGGTGAGTTCGGGGGTTACTGGCTCCAGGTCCAGGGTGATAAACATATCCTTGCTGTTGGGGAAACTGGTTTCTCCGCTTCCTTGCTGCTGTGAGCTATCTACATTATCTTCATCCTCATCTTCCTCGTACCCTGGACGTGCTTCCCTGTGTGTTTCTCCAGTGACGGAGTCATAACACATGGTTGGGGTAGTGATGGCTGCACCCCCTAGCATGGCATGCAGCTCCGCGTAGAAGTGGCATGTTTGCGGCTCTGCCCCGGACCTTCCATTTGTCTCTCTGGCTTTGTGGTAGGCTTGCCTTAGCTTCTTAATTTTCACGCGGCACTGCTGTGCGTCCCTGTTATGGCCTCTGTACTTCATGGCCTTGGAGACCTTTTCTAATATTTTGCCATTTCGTTTACTGCTACGGAGTTCAGCTAGCATTGATTCATCTCCCCATATGGCGAGCAGATCCCGTACCTCCCATTCGGTCCATGATGGAGCTCTTTTGCGATCCTGGGACTCCATCATGGTTACCTGTGCTGATGAGCTCTGCTTGGTCACCTGTGCTCTCCACGCTGGGCAAACAGGAAATGAAATTCAAACGTTCGTGGGGCTTTTCCTGTTTACCTGGTCAGTGCATCTGAGTTGAGAGTGCTGTCCAGAGTGGTCACAATGAAGCACTGTGGGATAGCTCCCGGAGGCCAATAACGTCTAATTCCGTCCACACTACCCCAATTCCGACCCGCTAAGGCCGATTTTATCGCTAATCCCCTCGTCGGAGGTGGAGTCAAGAAACCGGTTTAAAGGGCCCTTAAGTCGAAAGAAAGGGCTTCATTGTGTGAACGTGTCCAGGCTTAATTCGATTTAACGCTGCTAAAGTCGACCTAAACTCGTAGTGTAGACCAGGCCTGAGAGACGTAGTATACCAACCTAATCCAGTGTAGACAGCGCTATGTTGACAGAAGAATTCTTATATCAGCCTAGCTACCCACTGTCCGAGAGGTGGATTACTACGCCGATGGGAGAATTCCTCCTATCGCCATAGGTAGTGTCTATACTGAAGTGGTACAGCTGCACTGCTGTAGTGTTTTAAGTGTAGACATACCATAAGAGTTGGAAAAAGGTTGGAAGGAGGGGGGCTAGGGGCATGGCTACACTCGAAACTCCAAAGCGCTGCCGCGGGAGTGCTCCTGCAGTAGCGCTTTGAAGTGCGAGTGTGGTCGCGGCACCAGCACTGGGGGAGAGCTCTCCCAGCGCTGCAGGTACTCCACCTCCCCGAGGGGATTAGCTTACAGCGCTGGGAGTGCGGCTCCCAGCGCAGGGGCACTGTTTACACTGGCCCTTTACAGCGCTGTAACTTGCTGCGCTCAGGGGGGGTGTTTTTTCACACCCCTGAGCGAGAAAGTTGCAGCGCTGTAAAGGGCCAGTGTAGCCATAGCCTAGGAGACGCAAGCTGAGCTTGTTAGGCAAATTTACCTGCAAGACTGCCCATTCCCCAGTATTAGTAGTAATGGCAGCACAGAGGAGGGTAAAATGGGAAAGGGAAAGGTTAGACTTGTAGGCAGATTTCACTTAAGATGTATCCTCCAAATCCTCAAAATTTCTCACTTGCACAACTTAACTCTGATCTTTATATTTCTTTCTTGATAAATACATTATAGATTTTTCTAGAAGCGTGTTTCTTAATCTTGCTGATTAGAGGTAAGATTTTTACATCTGTGTTTTTTGAGGAATTAGATGTATGAGCTGTTGGTGGTTGTAGGCTGGTATTGAAAAGGAGTTTGTTATGGCCTAAGGAGTCTGAGTGTGTTTGAGTATTATTATGTTTCGGAGTTAAGATATTAGATTGATCTAGATTGTAATGTTTGTAACCTGGATAGGTGATTTTCCATTGTGAGTGGTTTGATAGGAAATGCAAGTGTAAATCAGTTTTTTAAATTTTGTTTTTTAAATAAACTTCTGTCTCTTGGCAAGAGTTTTTATAATGTGAACGATTTTTTTGCTGTTTATTATTTATATTATACTCTTGGGCTTGAAAGTGGTAAGAAACCTCGCAGTAGGCAAATATGAGATTAAATTTATACACATGAATTTTTTTACAATTTTTATAATTTAGGATTCTACAAATGGCTTCTGAATTATATACTTGGAATCCAGTGGATATTTCCACTGGATTACAATCGCAAAAGTAGAGAAAATGCTGGTATATAAACCACTTGTAATTTCCTTCCCAAATACCATTGGGGTGGGGAGAAACCCAAGGAAAGTCATAAAAAAGTTTAACATGAAGGTTTCAATATTAACCAGCAAGAAGTCCGGAAATTTGAAGATCTTCTTGTGACCACATAAATGAATCAAAGATGGGTGGGTCCTCTTTAGGTTTGGTAATGGGTAAGGCTAAGATTTTGTCATGGTTATTTTTAGTAAAAGTCAGGAACAGATCACGGGCTTCCGTGAGTTTCTTTATTGCTTTGTGACCTGTCCGTGACTTTTACTAAAAATATCCATGATAAAATGGGAATGGGCTGGGCAGCTGCAGGGTGGTTAGGAGCTCCGGGGCCCCCACCACCTGTGAGGGTTCAGAGCTCCAGAGTCCTCCTGACCCCTGTGATGGCAGGGGGTTGCAGGGTCCCTCTACTCCCTCCCCGGTGGTGGGGAGCTGCGAGGATCCCCCTGCTGCCGCTACAGTGGGGAGCTGTGGAGGGCCTTCCCATGGCACCCAAGGTCTTGTGGCGGTCCCCCTGCCCTCTGTGGCAACCAGGGGACTGTGGGGGTCCCCCTTTGCGGCTGCTGCAGTCGGGAGACTCCAGGGTACCTCTGCTGCCCATGAAGGCTCAGTTTGGGGGCCTGCTGCTTCAGGCGGCGGGGATACCTTACACCTCTCTGTCGCTGCCAGAGGCGACAGGACCCTGCAGCTCCCAGCCGCCGGAGCTGAAGTCATGGAGGTCTTTGGAAGTCACGAATTCCATGACTTCCGCAACCTCAGTGACAAAATCGTAGCCTTAATAATGGGAAAGCAAGCAAATGTTCAGTCAGATGGCCAGCAGTATATAAGCATTCATGGTTTTTATGGGCTGCTAGTCAGTAGCATTAGGTAAAATTAAGTATGTCATGAAAAAATAAATGTAACATTTTCAAAATTGTGGTAACACTTGCTGATGTGATGGTTGAAATGCCATTATTTAGTGAAGACTATATCCTAAGAATTAAAGCTCCTTTTAAGGTGAGGGCAGAGGGAACTGGTGATGTGATCTCTTAACCATGTGCATGTCAAACAACCGTGCCTACCTTCTGACATCACTTCAGTAGATAAAGTAATGAGTATAGCTGACTCCAGGCCAACAAAATACTAAAGGATTTTGTTTGAAAATTCCTGGAATCTAAATACATACCTTTTCTTTAAAGTATGATGTATTTTTTTTTTTTTTTTTTTTTTTTTTGCAATTAAATTATCTTCAAAAGTCATTCCTTTTTAAAGCAAATAAATCTGAAGCTAACACATTCAAATGTCCCAGAATGGCTAGAAATCATAACATCAGATATGAGTTCTGGCCGGAAAAGTCCAAATTAATTTATCTGACTTCTGCATGAACAAAGATCCCTTGGTTCAGTTTTACCAAATGTAGGTTTAGTAAAAGTGGGGTAATATTTCTGCCAAATGGGAGGATTTTATTTTATTTTCATGCTCGCCTGTTCTTTGAAAAATACTCACGTGCTGCAGTTAAATATATTTGTCCAATATCTATTTAGAATATTGATGTTGACTTTTTTCAACTTGCTTATTACACTGGTCTACAATTTTTGCGAAGTCGTCTGTTTCAGAGATAAAATGTGCTATTTATTATGTATTTTGATGTGCTGAATTCAAATATGACAATTAAAACAACTGGCTACTGTTTCTAAGATATTTAAGTTTTTACATTTTAGGTCTATGTATATTATGTAGATAGTAGAGTTTTAATCATAAATTGTAAACCTACGTCTTTTCATGTGTTTATGGTTGCTTTACATGATAATATATCTCCTGTCCTGTTTATGTAACACTTTAAAAATCAGCAAAAGGGTTATATAAATAAAATTATGAAACAAAAGGCAAAAAACTATTATGTACATAGTTTATTCAGTGTCTACTCAGCGCTTCTTGGCTTGTCTCTTGTATTCATTAAATGGTGCATCTCTTGTCACTGTCCAGCAATAGTCTGCAAGCATTGATGGGCTCCATTTGCCCTGATAGCGTTTCTCCATTGTTGCAATGTCCTGGTGAAATCGCTCGCCGTGCTCGTCGCTCACTGCTGTGCAGTTCGATGGAAAAAAATCTAGATGAGAGTGCAAAAAATGTATCTTTAGTGACATGTTGCAACCAAAGCTTTTGTATGCCTTGAGGAGGTTTTCCACCAACAACCTGTAGTTGTCTGCCTTGTTGTTTCCGAGAAAATGTATTGCCAATAACTGGAAGGCTTTCCATGCCGTCTTTTCCTTGCCACGCAGCGCATGGTCAAATGCATCATCTCGAAGAAGTTCACAAATCTGAGGACCAACAAAGACACCTTCCTTTATTTTAGCTTCACTTAACCTCGGAAATTTTCCACGGAGGTACTTGAAAGCTGCTTGTGTTTTGTCAGTGGCCTTGACAGAGATCTTCATCAGACCCAGCTTGATGTGTAAGAGTGGTAACAAAATCTTCCTTGATTCAACAAGTGGTGGATGCTGAACAGTTCTTCTTCGAGTGCTTGCTCATATCCATTCCATTAGGTGTGTGCGCGCCGCGTGCACGATCGTCGGAAGATTTTCTACCCTAGCAACACCGGCGGGTCGGCTGTGGAGCCCCCTAGAGTGGCGCCTTCATGGCGCTGAATATATACCCCAGCCGACCCGGCGCCCCCTCAGTTCCTTCTTACCGCCCCTGACGGTCGTTGGAACTGTGGAGCGCTGCTTAGCTGTTCTCCACTCTCCCTAGCTTAGTTTGTTGTATCACAGTTATAGTTATAGTTATAGTTCTAGTGTTTATAGTTAAATAGTTAAATAGTTTAAAAGTTGTTCTAGTTGTTCTAAGTAGTTCAGGGGATTAAGGGGGTCGTCTCCCCCTTTCTCCCCCGGCCGCGGGGCCGGGCTCATGCCCAACGCTCCCGGCTTCAAGCAGTGCGCCTCCTGCGCTAAGCCTATGCCCACGAGCGACCCGCACGACTCCTGTCTGAAGTGCCTGGGAGAGTCCCATCAAACAGATAAATGCAAGATCTGTAAGGCCTTCAGACCAAGGACCAAGAAGGAGCGGGACTTTCGGCTCCGGCAACTCCTGATGGAGGCGGCACTTAGTCCGGACGCTCCATCTACAAGTCAGGCCCCGGCACCTCGGTGCGCAGTGCCCCGGCGGCACCGGCTATGACGACCACGCGAGTGGCGTCAGACAAGCCTCCCCGGCACCGGACCTCGTCGGCACCGCAAGCAGTGCCTCGGCGCCGGTCATTATCCCCGGGGCATAAAAAAGCCCATAAGACGGGGACATCCGTGCCGAAGACGCCGGCTCCCCCAGTGCCGGGGGTAGAGCCGCATCCGCCGGTGGAGCACCGGAAACAGGTGCCTCCAGCACCGTCGACTCCGGCGCCGAGGCCGTTGAGTCCGGTGCAGATAGCGTCTCCGCCGAGACCGGCGGTGATACAGTGCCTCCCGTCGACTCCAGAGACCTTCGCGGCGGCGAGAGACTTAATAGCTCTCACGGAGCCGGCACCGCCTCAACCACCGGCACCGACTGCACCGTTGACTCGCCCGGTCCAGTCGAGGGGGAAACCTGCCTTGATGCGCCCTCCATCGCAAGGGCTGGAACCTCGGCACCGATCCAGGTCCCGAAGCAGGTCCCCACGCCGCTCGCAGTCCCGGCACCGAATATCGCCTCGGCACCGGTCGTACTCGCCGCCAAGATCTTCTTCGCGGCACTGCTCTACGTCTCGGCACCGCTATGATCATCGGCACCGATCAACGTCGAGACGTAGTTCTCGGCATCGCTACGGTCGACGCTCGACGTCGAGAGGCCGCTCCCGGCACCGGGCATACTCCAGGTCCTCGTCGAGGTCCAGATCCGACTCCCGGCACCGACGAGGTCATCGGCACCGGTCGCGGTCCCGGCACCGATCGCCGGCACCGCGTAGAGATAGATCATCTCCGGACCGGCACCGTGCGGCACCGCAGCCAATGGGAATCGTCTCGACGCTCTCGGCACCGCCGTGGCCATCGAGATCGGTGTCCCACTCCTCGGAGGACCTCTCGAGATCGGCATACCCCCCTCAGGGGCAAGCCGAGGAACAGGACTTGGGACATTGGCAGGACACAGGGGACCATTCTCATGGCCCATCTCACTGGTCGTTTTGGACCCCGTGGGCGTACCATCAGGCGCAAGGGGCTCCAATTGCTTCGACCTCTCGCTCCGGTCACTCCATCAGAGGGGCCCCGGAGTCCACCATTTCTCGGCCTCCGCCAGGGGGCATGGAGGCTTCTGGGTCCGCACCACCTGACGCCCTGGACCCAGGCACAGGTGATGCTCCAGCCCAGGAACAGGGAGACCAGGACCAGCCCTTGGATCCTGTTCCACCGGAGGCATCTTCCTCTTCTTCTCCGGATGAGGTAGTGGCGGGCACATCGTGCACAGGCCCACCTCCAATAGATCTTCGGGCTCACCAGGATCTTCTGCGCAGGATGGCCCGTAATATGGACCTGCAGGCGGAGGAGATAGTGGAGGTGCACGACCCGATCGTGAATATCCTTGGAGCGGATGCCCCATCGAGGGTGGCGTTACCCCTGATCCGCACGATTCAAACGAATGCGGATACGATATGGCAAACTCCTGCCTCTATCCCACCCACAGCGAGAGGGGTGGAAAGGAAATACTTTGTCCCGTCTAAGGACTACGGGTACTTGTTTACCCACCCCCAACCGTGTTCACTGGTGGTGGAATCAGTGAACGCACGAGAGCGCCACGGCCAGCAGGCTGCAGCGCCTAAATCAAAAGAGGCTAAGCGGCTCGATTTGTTTGGCCGTAAGGTTTACTCAGCCGGAGGGCTGCAACTTAGAGCGGCGAACCAACAGGCGCTACTGAGCTGCTACAATTTTAACTCCTGGAACTCTATGGGGAAGTTTAAGGAGTTGATTCCCCAGGAGTCAAGGGAAGAGTTTGGAGCCATGGTAGAGGAGGGCAAGAAGGTGGCTCGGACCTCCTTGCAGGCCTCCTTGGACATAGCAGACTCAGCTGCGAGGACCCTGGCTTCGGGTATCGCTATGCGCAGGATCTCCTGGCTTCAGGTTTCGGGTTTGCCTCCGGAGCTGCAGCAAACCCTACAGGATCTGCCCTTTGAGGGACATGGATTGTTCTCGGACAAGACGGACTCTCGCCTGCAGAGCCTCAAGGACTCGAGAACAATCATGCGCTCCCTGGGGATGCATGTTGTGGGCCCTCAGCGCAGACCATTTAGGCCGCAGCCTCAGCGCTTCTACCCCCCCCCCCGCCTCGTCAGAGACAGGACTCGACCCGGAGGCGAGGGCGAGGTGGTAGAAGAAGGTGGACCGGCCCTCAACCCGGCCAAAACCAAGGGCCACCTAGACCACCTTCAGGCCCCAGGCAGAACTTTTGAAGGTGCGGTCGAGGACGGCGCCCCAGTCATCCCCCAGGATCCAGCCCCCTCCTTCCGGGATCGCCTCTCCCACTTCCACCGTGCTTGGTCCCTTATAACTTCGGACCGCTGGGTCCTCCGCACGGTGGAGAAGGGATACGCTATCCAGTTTTCTTCTATCCCCCCCTCCCACCGCCCTTCCCCGTCCCTCTTCAGGGACCCTTCTCACGAGCAACTTCTTATACAGGAGGTTTCTACGCTCCTGGCCATGGGGGCCATAGAGGAGGTTCCGATAGAGTTAAGGGGCAGGGGATTTTATTCCCGTTACTTCCTGATCCCCAAGTCCAAAGGAGGTCTGCGGCCCATCTTGGACTTGCGCGGACTCAACAAATTCGTAGTAAAGTTGAAGTTCCGCATGATCTCTTTGGGGGCCATTATCCCTTCCCTCGATCCTGGAGACTGGTTCGCCGCCCTCGACATGAAAGACGCATACTTTCACATCTCAATTTACCCACCTCACAGACGCTTCCTGCGATTCGTGGTAAACACGGTGCACTACCAATTTGCAGTCCTTCCTTTCGGCCTATCCTCGGCCCCAAGAGTGTTCACGAAACGTATGGCTGTCGTGGCAGCGTACCTTCGTCGGCAGGAGATACAGGTGTTCCCGTACCTAGACGACTGGCTGGTACGCGGTCGCACCAAAGAGCAAGTTCAAGCTCACGTCCACAGAATAGTGCACACATTCAACGAGTTGGGCATCCTACTCAACAAGGACAAATCCACTCTAGAACCTACCCAGAGAATAGATTTCATCGGCGCAGTTCTAGACTCCAGACGTGCACAAGCCATCCTGCCAGACAACCGCTTCGGCACCATCACGAGCCTCATTCAAGGTCTACAGGCCTTCCCAACTACCACGGTGAGGTCGTGCCTTACCCTGCTGGGTCACATGGCTTCCTGCACGTACGTAACCAGGCATGCCAGACTTCGGCTTCGCCCACTCCAGACCTGGGTGTCATCAATATACCGTCCACATCGGGACAGCCTGAACATGGTGGTCACGGTCCCGAACTCGGTCCTGACCTCCCTCACCTGGTGGCTAGATCACAATGTGGTCTGCGAAGGGATGCCATTTCACGCCCCACAACCCTCTCTGCATCTGGTCACAGACGCTTCATCTCTGGGTTGGGGCGCCCATCTCAACGAACACCATACCCAGGGCCTGTGGACTGCACCCCAGTTAGCCCTGCACATCAATGTTCGGGAGCTGATGGCGGTGCGCCTGGTGTGCCAGGCATTTCTCAATCAATTACGTGGCCGTTGTGTGTTAGTTCTCATCGACAACACCACGGCCATGTTTTACATCAACAAGCAAGGAGGAGCACGTTCGTCAATTCTATGCCAAGAGGCCATTCGCCTGTGGGACTTCTGCATCGCCCACTCAATCCATCTCACGGCATCGTTCCTCCCTGGAGTCCAGAACACTCTAGCGGACCGACTCAGCAGGTCCTTCCAGACGCACGAGTGGTCTATCCGTCCGGACATCATACATTCCATCTTCCGGAGGTGGGGGTTTCCCCAGATAGACCTGTTTGCATCTCGAGACAACAGGAAGTGCCACGTGTTCTGCTCCCTACAAGGTCGAGCTCCGGGCTCCCTCTCGGATGCGTTTCTCCTTCCCTGGAAAGACCACCTGTTTTATGCCTTCCCTCCGTTTCCTCTGGTCCACAAGGTACTGCTCAAATTGCGCAGAGACCAGGCACAGGTAATTCTGATCGCTCCAGCGTGGCCGAGACAACATTGGTACACCACACTGTTGGAACTCTCGGTTCAAACACCGATCCCGCTTCCATTATGTCCGGATCTCATTTCTCAGGACCACGGTCGGCTGCGTCACCCCGACCTGCAATCACTCCACCTCACAGCGTGGCTGCTCCATGGTTCACCCAGGCAGAGCGGCAATGCTCGCACTCTGTCCAACAGATTCTGCTGAGCAGTAGGAAGCCCTCAACACGGACTACGTACCTGGCCAAGTGGAAACGGTTCTCATGTTGGTGCGAACAACGAGCCACGCCCCCGTTGCAGGCACCTATTCCTCTCATATTGGAATATCTCCTCTCCCTAAAACAGCAGGGGTTGGCGATATCTTCAATTAGAGTTCACCTGGCTGCTATATCAGCCTTTCACCCAGGGGAATTCACGTCCTCGGTATTCTCTAACCCGATGGTCGTTAGATTCCTCAAGGGCTTAGACCGGACGTACCCACAACAGCGTCAGCCCGTCCCGACGTGGGACCTTAATCTGGTTCTCTCCAGACTGACATGTCCTCCATTTGAATCACTAGCCACCTGTTCACTTTTGTATCTATCCTGGAAGACAGCCTTCCTCGTAGCCATTACCTCAGCAAGGCGCGTTTCTGAACTCAGGGCGCTTACATCCGAGCTCCCTTATACAGTTTTCCATAAGGATAAAGTGCAGCTTCGTCCACATCCTGCCTTTCTCCCTAAGGTGGTTTCTCCATTTCATATCAACCAGGACATATTTCTCCCGGTCTTTTATCCCAAACCACATGCCACTCGCCAGGATCAACGTTTGCATTCCCTGGACGTACGAAGGGCCCTGGCCTTCTATATTGACCGCACAAAGCACTTTAGAAAGACGACGCAACTCTTCGTTGCAGTGGCCGACCGAATGAAAGGCTCACCGGTCTCCTCACAACGCCTATCCTCCTGGATTACGTCTTGCATCCGGACTTGCTATGACCTGGCAGGCGTCTCAGCACCGCACCTCACCGCTCACTCCACGAGGGCCCAAGCCTCCTCGACTGCTTTCCTGGCACATGTTCCGATACAGGACATTTGTAGAGCGGCGGTTTGGTCATCAGTCCACACGTTTACAGCTCACTATGCACTAGTGCAGCAGTCCAGAGACGATGCTGCATTCGGGTCAGCGGTTTTGCACACAGCAATGTCTCACTCCGACCCCACCACCTAAGTTGGGCTTGGGAGTCACCTAATGGAATGGATATGAGCAAGCACTCGAAGAAGAAAAGACGGTTACTCACCGTTGTAACTGTTGTTCTTCGAGATGTGTTGCTCATATCCATTCCAAACCCGCCCCCCGTCCCCACTGTCGGAGTAGCCGGCAAGAAGGAACTGAGGGGGCGCCGGGTCGGCTGGGGTATATATTCAGCGCCATGAAGGCGCCACTCTAGGGGGCTCCACAGCCGACCCGCCGGTGTTGCTAGGGTAGAAAATCTTCCGACGATCGTGCACGCGGCGCGCACACACCTAATGGAATGGATATGAGCAACACATCTCGAAGAACAACAGTTACAACGGTGAGTAACCGTCTTTTTTCCTCCCAGGCTCCAATGACTGTCAGAATGGCCAATCTTTCTTGATGTAGTGGGAATCTCTTGCACGACTATCCCATTCGCAGAGAAAACAGCAGTACTTTGTGTATCCAGTCTGCAGACCAAGCAAGAGAGCAACAACCTTCAAATAGCCACAAAGCTGCCACTGATGTTGGTCATAGTTTATGCACCTCAAAAGTTGTTTCATGTTGTCATAGGTTTCCTTCATATGGACTGCATGACCAACTGGAATTGATGGCAAAACATTGCCATTATGCAGTAAAACAGCTTTAAGACTTGTCTTCGATGAATCAATGAACAGTCTCCACTCATCTGGATCGTGAACGATGTTGAGGGCTGCCATCACATCATCTATGTTGTTGCAGGCTACAAGATCACCTTCCATGAAGAAGAATGGGACAAGATCCTTTTGACGGTCACGGAACATGGAAACCCTAACATCACCTGCCAGGAGATTCCACTGCTGTAGTCTGGAGCCCAACAGCTCTGCCTTACTCTTGGGTAGTTCCAAATCCCTGACAAGGTCATTCAGTTCACCTTGTGTTATGAGGTGTGGTTCAGAGGAGGAGGATGGGAGAAAATGTGGGTCCTGTGACATTGATGGTTCAGGACCAGAAGTTTCATCCTCTTCCTCATCTGACTCAAGTGAGAGTGATTCTGGTGCATCAGGAACCGGCAGTCCTCCTCTGTGGGGTACTGGGCATATAGCTGATGGAATGTGTGGATAATGCACAGTCCACTTTTTCTTCTTTGACACACCTTTCCCAACTGGAGGCACCATGCAGAAGTAATAATTGCTGGTATTATCTGTTGGCTCTCTCCAAATCATTGGCACTGCAAAAGACATAGATTTCCTTTTCCTGTTCAACCACTGGCGAAGATTTGTTGCACAAGTGTTGCAGCATATGTGTGGGGCCCACCTCTTGTCCTGATCTCCAATTTTGCAGCCTAAATAAAGGTGATAGGCTTTCTTAACCATAGTGGTTATACTGTGCTTTTGTGATGCAAAAGTCACTTCATCACAAACATAGCAGAAGTTATCTGCACTGTTCACACAAGTACGAGGCATCTCTGCTCACTTTGGCTAAACAGAAATGTGTCCCTTTGCAAAATCAAACCCTGACAAATAAGAGCACGACACTGTGTATGATTTCTAGAGCTGATATAGGGCAATTTGTTCAGCAGAGTGATGTAAGCTTCGTTATGATTGCATCATCCATGACTTCTAGGAATAACATGATGCAATTCATATCATGTATGACGCAATACCATCTTCAGATTGCATCATTCATTGTTTTGCCTAAAAAGCAAGTACTGTCCAAACCCAGTCATAGATTTATTCATAGATCCAGTCAAAGATGTATTTAGTCATTTCTGGTTGAAATTGAGATCCCTTCCCTTTATAACTCATTTATCCTCCTCCATTCCCAAGTCAAGGGTCGTATATACTGACCCAATAGTATATCTTGAAAACTAGAGCCAATCAACAATTTTAAGCATCATTTTCGTTCTCCGTGACCCAGAATTAGTCAAGTTTGACTACATTTATTTCAGAAGCATTTTGGCTGTAGAGCAGTGTTACAAGTCCAGTCCTCTTGAGAATGAGTTTGCAGGTATGAATTAGGAAGAATTAGTTTTGCAGGCTCTATGAATTTTTGCTGTTATAATTAAAATGCTACTAATAGGCTTGCAAGATTTTTTTTTTTTTTTTTTGTAAGAGCACATGATGGTGGCAAAAATTAAACTGACTTTTTAATGAAGCAGTTCACTAGGCTTGTGTAACAGAAAAGACACTTCATTTTTCTTGGTTCCATGCATTTCTCCTGTTCTGTAAAGATCATAATTACTATTAATTTTGAGTACTAACGCTACAAATTTTATATGTAAAGATGACATGCTCCTTGTACTAAGGATGTTGTGAACTAATTCAGATGCAAATTATATGTGCTGTGCCAGTAGGAGTTGGATGTCTTAGAGTCGAGCAGTGAACATCATTTTAGGGCTTAACAGAAACGTGTTCACAGGAGGGATTTTAATGTGGAGAGGTCTGATTGCACAAGGAAAGCTGTTGAAAATTTTGGGGGTGAAAAAGGAAGAAGGCGCATGGATTAGGTGAATGAACGGAGTGAAAAAGTGTAGAAAGAAATAGGAGCAGAGATATAGATGTGGGCAAGATTGTGCAGATCTCTGAAGGCGAAGGTTGTTAAACTTGCTGTGTTAACTGAAGGGAGATGGTGAATGTATTTGAAAATTGGGGTGGAATTAGTAAGACATTGAGAGGAAAATGACTTAAACTGCAACATTTTGTTCTGAAAGAGAATGAAAAGAGATAGTAAGGAAGTCAGGAAAGTTGTGGGGGTTCTTTTTGGTGAAATGTTGTCAAAGCTGTTGCTGCCTTCCAATTTACTAGGAATTTTGCCCCTTCCTGCTGGATGAGAATCCAGCCTCAGTGGTCCATATATTTGCTGAAATTCACTGTAGCAAGGGCAGAATGGAGAAGTATAAGGCAGAACCTTCAGTTCATGCAGTATATAGTAACCTGACAGCTCAACAGGATAGGCTGTGTGCCTTTGGTCCTTGCGTTGGCTTCTAGTCTGCTGCCGTTGCCTTTTCAAGTTGTTGTGTTAACACTTACATTCATCATTGACTGACTGTGCGTGACCCAGCATTACAGCTATGTTACTGTGGTACAAGGTGGTTCAGAAAGCCTAGGATGAAACATGAAAGATCCCCCAATAACGTTCTGTCAAAGAGATTCAGCTGTGTAACAAACTTTCAGAATAGACTAGTTCAAATCTAGATTCTGTGGCCATCGTTAGGGCATGTCACAAGGCCTTTCATTATTATTTAATTCTATGTTCTTCTGTAAGTATCTCACTAATGTATTACCTGTTCATTACAGTTAATAGACTATATTCAATTTTATATATGCTTTGGACCTTCTGTGGTTTTGCTATTTTGAGCTGCTGTTTCTAAGTCATGCTTCTATGGTGCTAGAATTGCTATGACTCATCCCAGTAACACGAACAACTCATGGGTGACAGTAAGCACGAAAAGATCTTCATTGAAATATGTGGGTTAAAAAGCCACTATGTGGCCTAGCATAACATTTTTGTGCTAATATTAAATTAACCATTCCAGGAATCTGTTCTATTTTTTTTTTTTGATTTGCTGTTGTATTGAAATATGTGAATTTCAGAACTGAATTATGGCCAATAAATAAGAATGAGGGACAGGCTGAAAAGGTGTATTAATATTAAAACTAAGTCTCTTCGTATGCTTGGATTAATTCCAGGAATTTAAAAGCTATACTACCCCATTTCCATTTTAGTAAACTACACCTCTACCTCGATATAGCGCTACCCGATATAACACAAATTCTGTTGGCTTCCGAGGACAGCGTTATATCAAGGTAAGAGGTGTACAAGGGTACCTAAGCCAAATATTGGAATGTACAGGACAGTTTTGTATTCTGGTAATGTTTGAACTCGTAGATCTATAAGGTGAAGTGCATGTTAATTGTTAAATGTGAAGGTCAGAAGCCCTTGTGATCGGTGTATCTGTTCTTAAGAGTTTAGCATTCTGTACAAATAGATTGACGTGCTTAAGGTATGTGAAGGTGAAATGAGAAGAATTTGGCAAATTAATAGATGGTAGATTTGTTCTAAAACTTAATGTAATTAAGAGGGTTTCGTTTACTAATAAGAAAACTTTCAGATTAGATTGCAACCTCTTCATTATATATAATAGGAGTACAGACGTACAAAAGTTACCAGATGCTTTTTATATTTATAGATATATTGGCTTTAATACTGAGAATCTTGTGGACCATCTGCCCCTCCCATTTGTGATTGTGTGGAGCACCTCCCTCCTCATTTATGATTCCATAACACGTGTGGCAACTACAGTGATTGCTTGCATGAAAAAGTAATATTAGAAAACTAATGTATTTTTAGCTGATTTTTACACAATTTAGCATCAGAAAACATAGAGGAACCACAACCTTGTGATCATCAAGTTCTTCATTGATCACCGGTATTCTGTGGACCATAACTGGAAAACAGCTGTGTTAATTTGTGAAGGACTGAATTTCTACAGTCTTATTTTATGGGCTTTTGAAATATGTAAACTAGCGTTAGTGAAAGGTGCCAAATTAAGAAGACTTGTAATCGTAAACCCTCTGAGTATGTCTACAATGTGTGTTTTAATAAAAACAAACAAAACAAAACAAAAAACTTGCAGCAGAGAGTCTCAGAGCCTGGGTCAACTGACTTTGGACTTGCAGGGCTCACACCAGTGGGCTTAATATAGCAGTACAGAGTCATAGATTTTTAAGGCCAGAAGGCACCATAATGATTTTAGTCTGACCTGATTCTAGTCTGCACATAGCAGGCTACAGAACCTCACCCACCCACAGCCTGAGCAGGAATGTCTACATCACTATTTTAAGTTCCATAGTTGACATGGGCTTTGAGAAGCTCTGCCATGTGTGCGTGTGGCTTTTTTATTTTGGAAGTTTAGACATATCCTAAGAGATTCAGCAGTGGCTTACCATCAGTTTCAGATCCTAAGGCCAGAAGGGACCATTTTGATCATTCATGAAGAGAGATCTCCTCCTAGCAACTTCCCTACACTTGGGTTCTTATGCTGTTCTCTGGGCCAAAAAGGACACATGTTCTGTGAACAAAAGTTTGAGAAACCACTAAGATACATAGAGTCAGTGTAATAGTCTCCATTTTCATGCCAGTGTTTCAACCCTGATGAGACAGAACCGTTCATAGAGGGTAAAATAATCGCTTATTCCCCAAATCTATTTGGCCTTTGGTCTTGGTGAAACTGCCAGCAAGAATGCTTGTTGTGCAGAGGCATTATTTGTACTTATAATCTTTATTGATTTTTAGGTTTTATTGTAACTTATATTAATGAAGTTCAGTAAGTGTTAGTGATAGAAAAATGTTTGTTAGACTCAAATCTCTCTCCATAGAAATGATTTTGTATTTGAACAATAGTTGAACTGAAATGAAAAATCTAAAGTTTTATCCATTTTATTATTGGAAATTTTCACAGCATGTTCTCCCCCCCCCCCCCCCCCATATCACTCCTTTCTCAACATTCCAACTTGAGGGAGGATTAAAGGGGGAGAAGAAGAATGAACATAAAGATAATATTTTTAAATGTGCTTTGCATAACATACTATTTAAATTATTCCAGATATGAACTTCATTCTTCATTTAAGTAATTAGGGATTGGAAGGGAGGCATTGTAAAGACACTTATCTTTTTATTTAGTTGAAGACAATGTTCTGCAAGATTTGAGTTTCCAGTGTTGTCATTGTATTTGTTTACACTGTGAACAGTATCTTTTAATGAACCAGCTTAGAAACATTTACAAATAGTTTATTTGTTGAGCAATGATGATGTGCTCAAAAATGAAGTCTTATGTTTTATGGAAAGAGAACAAAATGCTTGTAAAATCAAATACCTTTAATTTTTTCTCCTTCACATATGCAACCCATCTTACTTTCTCCTCATCTTAAGTTTCTTTTTTACATTAAGATCTTTACCTTGCCTTCCTTATAGCAAGCCTAATTTTTAATATTACTATTTGTAACAGTGGCAGGCACTTTACAGGGCAAATAAAAAGACCAAGACCGTGCACTGAATTTCTTAAAATCTGATTTTAAACATGACACAAAATCATAGGGCAGGGGTGAGAAGAGGAAGGGTGAAGGTTTCATCAGTAAGATCATTGTGGCTATGAACCCATCTTGGTGGTTTAACAGGAAGTAGCTTTTTAATCTAATGCAATTCCTAAAGATGACAGACTGGGATTGTAATCTATGGCTAGACCATGAACACACAACAATAAATTAAGAACACAATTCTCTGGTTGTAGATAACTTACACTTTTTTACAACTCCATTCATCCATCCTGCACGGATACATCTTTTACATCTGTACTTTGTCCAGTTTCCATTATGGCAGGTTTCCTGAAATAGTTCCAAAATCAGTTCTGGTATGGTAGACCTTTTATTCCATAGATGGTCAGTTAGTACAGTGTGGTCCAATCCACACTGGGCCAGAAAATTTAAATCACCTTGATATTATGTTGTTTCGGTTGATTATATAGGTATCGTTATAGTTCTGCTTTTTTAGTAAATTTTGTCTGTTGTTTGTTTGTAGACCAGTGGTGGGCAACCTGCGGGCTGCACGCGGCCCGTCAGGGTAGTCCGTTGTTGGGCCGTGAGACAGTGTTTACATTGACCGTCCGCAGGCATGGCTGCCTGCAGCTCCCAGTGGCCGTGGTTCACCGTTCCCGGCCAATGGGAACTGTGGGAAGCCGTGCGGGCTGGTCGCCGCATCCTCAGCTCCCATTGGCCAGGAATGGTGAACCGCAGCCACAGGGAGCTGCGGGTGGCCGTGCCTGTGGACGGTCAACGTAAACACTGTCTCGCAGCCTGCTAGTGGATTACCCCGATGAGCCGCAGGTTGCCCACCACTTTCTAGACCATTGTTTTAATTTCTCCTCTCCTCCTCCATTTGTTCCACCTCCATAATGCAGTTGTGTTGTGGAAATGAAGTAAGAAGAGTAACAAAAGTAGAAAAATGGAGGAGGAGATATACGGTGAAGTCAAAGATGAAGGGGTAAAAATGATCAAAGGGAAGAGAAATAAGGGACAAAATCACAAGTACAGGAGACATCATGAAATAGGCTTGGCAACAGGGAGTTAGTGAACTAAATCTAACGGCAATGCAGATGGACCAGTTAATGACAATGGCTTGCATGGAAAGGTAATATTAGGAAATTATTTTATGTATTTTTAGCTGAGAAGTTATCTGAGACCTTACAGAAGAAGTGAGAAGACCTGATGAGAACAGTGAAGAGATCTGAAGATGTTGTCAGGGTATTGTAGGCTGTGATAGTATGGTTTTGATGCTCCTACAGTCCATGGAGATGAAGTCTTTAAAAAGTTGTTCTCAGATCCCTGGAGAGTTGCTTCCACTATTGCAGTAGTAAAAACAGAGGGAACTCAGTGAGGACTGGTGGGGTTTGGGAGTGCTGGAAGGCATGTGTTCTTCTGCGCTGATGGAAAACTGAAACTATTGCAGTTAAACCAGGTTTCTTTTTTGACCAGTTTTAAAAAACAATAGAATACTGTCTGTTGGTTTGAAGAGAATTCCAGTGTTGCATTTTACTTTTGTAGCATATTACATGGTATATACCCACTAGTTATAGTTAATGTCTGGCTCTTATATTAGTGTGAATTCTGTATCTGTTTATTCTTTTTTGCTCTCTAAGTAATAGTCTTAAACTATTAGGCTAGAAACAGAATTATGGAACTATGTGTGTAATCAGATTAAGTTATGAATTTTTCCTTGCAAGTCAGGGTTAGGTTAAGCCTGTCTTTCTTCAGGAATAAGTTTCAATATATTGAATTTGATTATTTTCTCAAAGGAACTTTATTGGAGAATGGACTGGACAAAAAGCACTAAAAATATACTATAGAGGAGAATCTTGCAGATATCTAATGTATCTTAAATTATCTTGTTGTGATTCACCAACTTTGACATGGTAGACAGTCTTCCAACTTCCCTTCTTCAAAGAGATATTACTTTGTAATTTATAACTAATCCCATTTTAAAGTAATTTACAGGCCAGTGATGTAATCTAATCCTGGTGCATGATACTGGAAAAACTCAGCTTTCTCTTATGCTTTGCAGAATTATGCACGCTTTCAGACCTTGCCAATACCACTGTTGTCTGAAATTATTGTTTCCTAGTTCTCACGCCGCCTTATACAGGGAAAAAAATCTATCTAGTCAGTAGAGTATATTTTTGCTCTTTGGAAAGATTTTTTTTTTCATACTTCAAAATTACCATTCAGATTTTTCAAATAGTGAAAATGCTTGTTAAGGATCCTGAAGAAAGTTCTATGAAAGTATAACATTCTTGTTTCACAGATATTTACATTTGGAGGGAGGGTGCGTGAATAATTTTTCCTAAAATGATGTATCTAAACAAGTATTGACTCATTTGTCTAGAATACAACAAAAAAACACTTTTAGCAAGTATTTCCTCACACTGTTTTGTCAACCAATTTTTACACTTCATAAGAAGTCAGTAGAAATGCTAAAGTGGCCATAGGCAGTCCAACATTAATGGTGTCTCAAAAATAGATAAATACTAGGATGTGACGCACTGTCATAACCAGTTAATGCATGCAGATGTCTGGTGTTGAGCTCACTACAATTTGGAAACAAGGAGAAAAATTAGGCCTTTATATTTTTAAATTTATTGAAATTACCTTGTAACAATGTGTGTACTTATTTTTAAGGCAAATACATAATCCCAAATATTTCAGAATAGTTTTGAAGCAAAATGTAGCCATTCTAGATCAAGATTTTACTAACCGGTCTGCTCCTTTTTAATTGTGTTGGAGTTCAACATACAACTGTTTGTTTTTTTCTCACAATATAGAAAAAAATTAATTAAGCAAGATGTACTTGCATCTAATTACATGTATTTGTGAAGTGTTTTTAAATTTAAATGGCCACAACATTGAAAGGACTAAGAGCCACAACATAAAACCTAGAAGGGTCACACTTTTTGCAGAAAGCATACCTAAAAAATCATTTAAATCTAGTCTTTCGTCAGCAAAATCTGTTTTTTAAAATAGAATCCAATCTAAATGATTTGCGCTCCACTGATGATAGGAGTCTGGGTGACCGAGGTAGGGAGAATACAGAACACACATTAAATATTTTGGCTTAGTACATTGAACAGTAAGTATATTGGATACTAAATTTTAAATATTACACTTTGTTATGAATTTGTTTATTATTATTGATGGCACTAAACACACAGTGAATATTGAGCAGAAATATAGTAAGAATCTTAGGCAAATATTAAAAATCACTATTTTGAGATGATATACTCCTTGTTGAGTTTCTGATTGTGAGGGGTTTTGGTGTATGTCAATAAGATCATTCTGATTTAGATTCTATCAGCCTCTGATGTCAGAACAGAGGGGGCATATGCAAAGTCTATTCTGTTCAACCAGTGTTACTCGCTGAGGTTCTGGAAGTGCTTGGAAAAAGGTTGAGTTCCAATCTTGAGTGGGATTTATATTGTACTTGAATAGTCTAATTGTATCACAGGGTGGTGAGGCTATTATTCGAGGAGTTTGTTAGTGGAAAGGCAAAGAGCCAGTGTCCTTTTTAAAAGGAATTGTCAGGTCCCACTCAAGAAGCCAAAACTAGATGTTGAAGTTATTACCCATTATCTTATTTCCAGTCATCCTTCTTTAGGGAAGATTGTGGAGACTGAACACTGGCACTTTCTAGACCTTTTTCTTGACACCTTTGGTTTTAGGCCCAGATATGGTATGGTAACTGTACTTCTCAGTCTCTTGCTGGAAAGTCATGGATAAAACCAAACCATTCAAAAGTGGACACTAATTACAGATTGCCTCCCTTTTTGGGTACTCAACTTGACACTGTGGGCCTCATTTGCTATTGATTTTGAAGAGCTATGGTAGTTCAGCACCTCTGAATATCAAGCCAGTATTACATTGAACACCCAAAATCAGTGGCTGCTTCTGAAAATTTTGGTCCAAAAGTCTTTGCTGCTGTTACAAAACATGGAAATGGACCATCTGTTGCTCTGTGCTTAAAGAACCCTCTGAATGCAGATCTTTAAAAGAAAATGCATTGACTGTAGTCCAGTTTAGCCGTCTCCAGGCTTTTTGACCAGTCACCCAACTAGTACATGCAGTGGAACAACTGATCAGGGTTTCAAGAAGACACGGGGAAACAGCTTCAGAAGTAGTGCTTGTATGACTGAGTAGTCCAATATTTGACTGGGAGGCAATTCTGTTGTCTCTCAGGCTACACTGTTACTGTACAGCTTTGCAAAAGGACTGGGTATGTCCACTGTTAAATGAATGAAATATTCTATGTAAAAGTAATGGTTGAGATTTTTAAAGCACTCTGAGATTGACACATCTGTTAATTTTCATGGAAGGAAGTGCTAAATCCTCTAGATTGCTTTGAAAATCTCAGGCAATATTTTTAAGCGTTAAAGAATAAATCCGATTTTTAAAGCATTATCAAACATGAGTATTTTATTTTGCTTGCAGCTTCTTTGTAATACTGGCCACACTGAAGAAAAATTAGGTTTTACCTATGATGACATCATAATATGGTAAGTATTCTGTAAATTATTTCTGAGCAATATTTGGACACTAAACAGTATACGTTTGAAGTAGCTGTTTTGAATGAAATGAAAGAAAACAATCTTAAGTCGTTTTAAAACCCAATTCAAGTTTTTTTGTAGTTCTTATTTAATGATTTAATATTCCATAACACACACTATGTAAAATCATACAAGTATAAAACAGTTTTATGGAAATAGGAAAGAGAAACTCGGCAAATAATAAACCAGAACAACATTTCTAGGTAAGGCACAGAACTCATGCGGCATTAATAATGAATATAAAGTAAAATAAGAGTATTTTGAAATGTAGCTTTTGTAAAGGCGTGCAGAAACTCTTGGGGTGGAATTTTGGCCCTATTGAAGTCAATGGCAAAACTTCCTCTTATATAAGTGGGGGTCAGGATTTCACCTGTAAGTTTCTATAATAGTTTACTATATTCCCTGAAGAGAGACTTACAATTTTTGCAGTATCATCCTCTTGGCAACTAAGGCAACTTGTGGTATAAACTTGCTAAAGGAATCTGCCTCGATCTTATCACTATTTCCTAGAATAAAAATATTTTTGTTTATTTATTAAATCCCTACTTTTCTGCACAGACACTGCTAACTTGCCGTGGATTCACCATGGATAACAGAAACAGCAAAAATGAGGCTGACTCTTCCGGTCACCCTAATTGTTTTGCCATTCAGTGTAGGTGAACTTCTGACATTGAGAACTTAGTAGGTCCAATAAAAAATAAAATAAAATCAGAAAACATTCCCTTAAATTTTGTGGGGATTTTGTTCAGTTTCTTTCAGAAAAACTGACCATGTTGTAACTTTCTTTTCATAAATGATAAGTTTTCTCAGATGGAACTGAATGCTTCAATCAGTGCTACTGAGTACCTTTCTGTTAATACTCCTTTTCACTCTCATTATCCTTTTTCTGAGTATATTATAGTTCATGTCAGATTGTGTGCTAGCTTTGTGATGTGGAGACTGTAATGTCCAAATTAAGTATAATTCCTTTACCAAATCAAATTTTAATATAGGTCTCGAGGTGCATGTCTAGTGCATTTTGTTATACAATTCCAAGTCAGGAAGTCCTGCTAGTCCAGGACATGGATAAGGAAGAATAAAAAATTTTTAGATATAAAATTCACACCTAGCAGACTCATTTAAAAAAAAAATCTATAAGCCCTCTCTAGAAAGAATATTATTTTCTGAAAATCCATAGGCACATGTGCCAAAGAGGATGATCCTTTTCATGGAAGATGCTTGCTCAAGGATATGCATGAGAGTCTGTCTTTAAAAAGGCATTGAAATAATCTATTCAGTACCACCCTTCTTGTATTTATATATGCAGTTTATTCTGCCATAGCAGTGATCAGATGGGTATAGAAGGTGACTAAATTTTCAGAGATGAACAGGCAGCCTTGGTTGTGTCATTTGTGATCTTTTGAAAATGTCATTGTGGAATAAAGAACTTTATATAGAAATGCTCATTTGTAAAGCAATGCTTTAATGCTTGCTGCTGAAGAAGCCAATATTATTGAGGCTGATCTTTAAAAAGAAGAATAAAGAATTGGTCTTTTTTTGTTCTGCCTGGATCCTTAAGTGTACGGTGTTGCTATTTTCTTCTTTGATTTCTTGTATTTAACTATGGGGTAAAAATGTCAAAAGTGCCTATATTCCATTTTCAAAAATGACTTGGGAACTTAAGTTTAATTGAAAGTCAATAGGAGTGGAGACTAAGTGATTGAGTCACTTCTGAAAATAGGACTTAAGACTTTAACTCCTAAATCATTTAGGTTAACATTTTCAAAAATACCCATGTCAGATTGCTTAGTGTTCAGATAGGAGCCTGTTGTTTAAAGGACTTGCTTTTTGCTTTTAATTTATTTTAAAGATTACACTTGTTTTGCTGGAGACACAAGAAATAGTCTACAAAAATGTTTGTGCATTCCGAAGGTATGAATGGCTAACCTTGAACCACCAGGCTATTAAGAATTAGTCATATAAAGTTGCTAATTTAACCTATTAGGGAATATTTAAGCAAACTAAAGACAACTTATATATTTGCTAGATTTTTATCCAAGAATAAATGCAATTGTTAGATTTTGTTCTTTGGTCCTTTTTGCTAGTCCATGTGCTTGATTATAATTTCTTCCTGCCAACAGATGGAGACAGTACACTGACAGATTTTGGCATCATTCCCTGCATAGAAGGATCTTGACAGCTCACAGAGCTCAGTTGTTTTTTTTTCTCCAACAGATGGAGTCTCAGTGATATTGACAGGTGAAAGAAACTCCTGAGAAAAGGAGAGAATGGAATACTTTTAGGCCTCAGAAGTCTTTGAGGTTCTTAGCCCTTGTCCTGGAGTAGCGGCCAGTCTGTGGACTCTATCCCACATGCAGTGATTTAGTCATTGCAGGAGTATAGCATAACTGATTCCTGAAAAAATTCCAAGAAATGCCAGGCTTTCACACACAAAGCAGATCACTACATAGGGTTTGTGCCCCTCTCTACCCAAGCTCAGGGACTAGGATGTAAAAAGGTACACAGGAATGTCATTTAATTTGGGTAGTCTTAGTGGCCAGGGTAAGCATAAGAGGGAAAATGAATCTCCTCCAGGATCAAATATCTTCTCTCTCTTACTGATACCCCCCATGGGAACCAGTGCTATTTTACGACTGGTGACTTGAAGTCCTTCAGATACCCTATTTGTAAGAGGCAGTCACTAGGGAACAAAAATCCTCTTCAGGAAGGAGAGATCCACAGCGATGAGGGCAACTTGGAAATGTCTGATTTCCTCAAAACCCCCCCCCCCCCCCCAGTTGAGAGGGAAAATTCAAGATATTCATAGGAATAGCCCTACTGCCTCAGACCCTCACATTAGGTCTCTCTGACCTAGATTGTTCTTGTCGTTCTTCTTTGAACTCCCTTGTTGTTCTGCAATGTCCTTTTTGAGATGGGGTGACCAGTACTACACACAATATTCCAGATGAGGCTGCACTATTGATTTATATAAAAGTATTACAATATTTTTGTATTAGTCACCATCCTATTCCTTATGCATCCTAACAGCTTGTTAGCTTTTTTAATCACAGCTGCACATTGAGCTGTCTATAGTAATACCGAGGGCCCTTCCTTGAGCTGATCAGTTAATTTAGAATCCTGTAATAAATATGAGTAGTATAACTTTTTTCCCATCACTGTGCATTACTTTACATTTATCGGTATTGAATTTCTTGTCATCATATTGCCCATTCACCTAGCATGTTTGTTTCTCTGAAGTCCCTCATAGTCCCCTCTGATCCTGATTAACTTAAAAAACTCTTCTCCTTTCCAAATTTTGCTACCTGATCTCCCTTTCCAGACCACAATAAATGTATCACACACCATGGAACCTACTAAGGATCCTTGAGGCATGCTGTCCATGTTTTGTGATGATGAAAATTGACTATTTACATAGACAAAATAAAGAATAGGATTAGTTTGTGATCCATTACAATACTTTTCCTCTCAACCCATGGCTATTTAGCTTCTTCTGGAGGACTTTATCAGAGATCTTTTGGAAGTCATATTATGTCAGTTGGTTCTCCTTTATTCACTACTTTATTGATATGTACAAAGAATTCTAAAAGATTAGTGAGACACTATTTTCCAGTGCACAAAATGTGCTGGTTAGAGTCTATCATATGATTTTACAGGAGTTTTGTTCTATTTTAACTAACATTTCAACCAGTTTTCCAGGTGCATATATAAGGCTTACTACTCTGTAATTGCTTGGATCACTCCTAGAAGCTTTTTAAAAATAAACTTACAACATTTTCTACCTTAGAATTTTCTTGGACAGTGACTGTTTTTAATGAGAGAGCATATTTTTATTAGCAGGTCAGCTACTTCGTAAGTTCCTTCAGAACTCTTGGAAATACCATTTGGATCTGACCTAAGTCATGTCAGCTTACAGTAGTTGCAGGTATTACATCGCTTGTGTGTATCCACACTACACTTGTCAGCAGTTCACGTTCTCACCAAGAGTGCTTGTATCAATTGTATTGTCAGTTTGGGGCACTATGGGACGGCTCCTGAAAGGCAGTAACAGTCTATGTTTGAATGGCCTCTCAAACCTTGCCATTTAGTCATTTTGATTTATTCCTCGTCTTTCGCAGTCACTTTTTGTTTAGCAATATGCATGTCTTCTCTAAAACTCTTTTTTTTTTTTTTAAAGTAGCATCTATGCCATCTTTGTGGATTTTACTTCCTTTGCTTCTAACTCTAGGGAATTATTGATTAACCTTACCACTTTTTATTAAAATTTACCTTTCCAAAGTATCAGTTTTCTGATATATTTCACTTAGCAAATAATATTATATGACCTGCTTTCAAAGATTCATCTCAAGTCTGGGAGCCTTCAAACCTCTATGTGGGGGGGAGTGACAAAACCAAAAATCTCAATGTACTGTCTACATCTGTTGGCTGGGAGGTGCTTTACCCAAGTGACTGGACTGGCATAGATCTCAAAGGAAGAAAATTTAATAAGGTAAGGAAAATTTCCCTTTACATTTTAAATTTTAACTTATTTGCATGTCAGTAAACAGTGTCTATCCCTCAAATGGGGAGCTCTATTAGTTGCTATATAATTTGTTTTTTCACTTATTTTTTCCATTGTAGTTTGCGATTAGCTTTACTGAATGAAGCAAAAGAGGTGCGAGCAGCAGGGTTGCGAGCCCTTCGCTATCTCATCCGAGACTCCAGTATTCTACAAAAGGTGCTAAAATTGAAAGTGGATTACTTGATAGCTAGGTAACTTTCCTAGATTATTATATTACAATAACTTGTTTCATTTCCTCATCTTTGACTGATTGTGGGTGTGTGTGTGTGTGTGTGTGGAAATGACTATCTTAATATTCTCTGTAAATGTTGATTCTTGGTATTTTTTCTTTTCTTTTGGGAAACTTCCTTTAAAAAAAAAAAAAAAATTATACAAGAATGCTAGCCAAATCAAAAGAAATAACATTTTCTTTGGATTTGTATCATGTGAAATGATATCATGAAGAAGTAAAAGTGTGTGTGTGTGTGTGGGGAAATAAACTTGTTTCTAAAAATCAGTTTAATCTGATCCTGAACTCTGAATTAACCATAATTGTTTGACATGACTACAAGTCGGAAGTAAGATTGTTTGGATACCTTAACTATATATCCATAACTTAACATGTTTGGATTTCTTTACAGTTTAATTGTAACTCTGCATTTCCGTGTTTGTTTTGCGGATAGTTACTCTCAATCCTAATGCCATTTAATGTAGTTTGTTTTGTCTGGAAATATGATGAGATTGATATGAGATTGTTGATCTGGTATCTTATAAATATGTTATTCGTACTCCTCTGAAATGTCTAGCAGTTTTGCAGGCATCTCAAAGCTATTCTTAAGACCTTTGTATCTCACCACAGCGTTATGTAAATGCATGTATATAGGAAAATTGTTTTAGTGATCCTTCATGTATAATAAAGATTATTATTGAAGGAAAAACACAAACTAAAATTCTGTAACCAGTCATGATCCATGTGCTCTCTGAAAGCTAGAATTTCTGGACAGTAAGTTATGTAGTAGTATTCACTCAAATTCTTGAATAGTAGCACCAACCTGTATTCCTATCTATAAACCACATTTTTTTATTTTAACTTTTGTTTTATTTTAGGTGCATTGACATACAGCAGAGTAATGAAGTAGAGAGAACACAAGCACTTCGATTAGTGAGAAAGGTAAAAATTTAACTCTGTACTGTTCTTATGTTGGCTACATCAGTAGCCAAGCCAGTCAGTCATATTGGCTCTAGAACTGTCCCATCAACAGTCCATTTTAGGGAACTGGAGGCTCTCCAATCTCACTTTATGCTGGCAACAGACTTGTCTGCTGAAGAACCGTTGTCATCCCTAAAGAAAAAAGGAAAGGTACTAGATGAAACATGGCTTGATTTTTCATCTTTTGCCATTGGCAACCTTCCCCTGAGTGAGGAGAGGGAGTCCCACAGAATACACCTATTTTGGATAGGGATTGGGCAGGAACTTTGGCTCTCTTAATATCACCCTAAAGAGGCCCAGCCCTCTGCTGAGGGTAAGACAGCCTGGGAACAACAATGCAAGTCTGGTTTGCTGGTTTAGGCCTTCCTATGTTACTTTTCTAGATGGACAATCATGGATAGAGGAGCTTGTGTCTCTGCCCTGTAAGAATGATGGCCCCTTTCTTTAGAATCCTCTGACTCTAAGGATTACTGCACAGCTTTATTTGCTGCCTTTCTCAGAGCTGCAAAAGGACCTAGTCAATCTGAGCTAGCTACTATGCTGGTCAGTCCTGCCCTCAAATGCATGAGATATGTAGGGCTGTAGCTAGCACCTGTAATTCCCTCCAGAGTACTTGACACTTGTAGACTAGTCACAGATGATGAGGTCTTTATTCTGGCATAAGGTACTCTGTCTTTGACTGGACCTGAGTGTTCTGCATTCAGCTCCTCCTACTCTAGTCAGTATCAACATCATAGAAAAAGAATGAAGGTTTACCTAAAGACTCAGTTGAGGTTTGGAGCAGTTCCAAAGGGTGGTTTCCACAGGAACACTGAGTTCAGAATGACTGCTTTTCCTGTGTTTGTGTAGTTGCTTGAAAATATCTGTGACATCAAAATTTAGAGTCCATTTTAAGAAAACCTTTGTTGTTGATCACATGTATCTCAGTTGTGGCATTCATAGCTCTTACACGCAAGCCTTATGTTCTTGGGTAAAACAGCTTTGTCTCAAAGAATGAGAAAAAAGCAAACATTCCTTAGGGTAATAGTGACTTTTTCCTTCACTGGATTCTCTGATATGGACAAAAGTCACAATCCAGCTAAATGGAGACCTTCCGTAATCTAGACAAGTACAATCTGGGTTCAGATCAATACATGGAATGGACACTATTAATAGTGCTGATAAATAGTCTCTTGTTGATGGGTGGAGGACAGGCATCCATTCTCATATTTCTTGACCTCTCTCCCACATTTGATAGTTAATCAAGGAATGCCAATGGAGTGTAGAGGAACACTCAAATTGCTTTAGTCCATCCTACAATGCACCCAAAGGATAGTGATAGAAAACTACTCCTTTCACAACTAGAACTTACTCTTGCATAGTCACACAAGGACTATTCTCCTTCACTCGTGTTTAACATCTATATGCAGCTATTAGAACTGGTGAATTATCATGGACTTACATGCCAGCAGGACATAGATAAGGCACAGCTTTTACCTTCTATGTCACAACATATAACAAAGCTGTCACCAAGTTTGTGCAGTGTTTGGTCAAGATCAGGACACAAATGAAGGACAACTAGTTGAAGATGAACCTCAATAAGATGGATGCAGAGGAAATGTCTTTGAGGAATGTGTAGCCATGATATAGTCTCCTTTGGATGAAGATACACAACCACAATTAGTCAATTCAGTCCCTAGTTTGAGTGCCACTGGATTCCTCTTTGATGCTAAGCCCTCGTATAGCAATATTGGTGAGCAATGTTTCCTAACATCTCTGGCTGATAAAGATACTGTGTCCTATCCTGGGAGGAAAATGACCTGGCCCAGTAATACACACCATGGTCACCTCCTGGCTGGACTACAGCAGTGCAGTATACCAGGGCATGAAGAAGTCGGCCCTTAAGAAACTCCAACTAGTAAAGAACACTGCAACATATCTGTTTGGTAGCATACAATATATCAGACCTGTCCTCTGTGAAGTACACTAGCATCCTATAGTCAAATTCAACGCCTCAGTCCTTCTCTTCAAGGTATTCAATATTTTGGGTCCAGGATACCTAAAAGATTTTTCTAAAGCTCCAAGACCAGGACCATAGCTGTGCTTCTCCACCGTGAAGTTGTTTGTTGAATGGGGAAATCTTGTTTGTGTAGGAGACCTTGGTTTCTCTGGAGCCAGTCAGACACTGGAATGGGTTCCCTCTGGATCTCAGAACCACCAAAGAATTCACCACTTTCTGCTCCAAGTTCAAAGTGCATGTCTTCAACCTTGCCTTCAATAACAATAAAAAAATCATAGAACTAAAGATCTAAAATAAAACTTCAAAATTAAGAATTAAATAAAATATAGGAAGGGAGAACCACATATGCATGATGATAATTGTGTTGCTTTATGTGCTTCTGGAAGGTACTCGTATCTCAGTGATGAGATTGGTATAAAATCCAGAATAGAATAGGAGACAGAATGAAAAACATCTTCATTGTGGATCATTATAAATTATCCTTTTTATCCCGGCTTTTAGCTTCATGGATGGCCTTGGCACAAGCATTCTTTTTCTCTTGTGCCTCTACCCTTTGGAGGGCATTCATGCTAGATACTTGCCATCGCCAAACAGATCTGGCAGCCAGTTTCCCACTGGGAACTTTGAAGCTCATGTAGAAACTGTCTTCAGTGTTGGGTCTCTGAAGAAAGCATTGCAGAGCAGCTTTGTAAAACGCTTCTCCATATCTAAAGGAATCCTGGATCATTCTCTCTCCTGGATAATTCAAAAAGGAGACTATATTCTATTTCAGACCTTACAGACAGAGGTCAAGATGAGGTAATTTCAATGTGACCCCTTACTCTTTAAAGGAGAGATGCTTTTTTTAAGACTCCACATTTGGTGGTGTTCTTGACAACACCTCCTGGCTGCTTCCAAGAAGCTCTCATTTACCTATCTCTGATCTTTCAGAGGCATAAATGTATGTATATCTGCATTAAAATAAATGCAGAGTGCAGCTGACATTTACTGTAATAAAACATTAGGAATTGATTATTTAACAGAAGAACTTTTCCTTTCCATCTTCTAAAAACAGAAAGAAACCTGAGAAGCAAAGCAACCTTAATTTTAAGAGATCGTGTTTGCACTCTCCCAACATGATAAATGAGTGTAATAACATTTATTCTGTCAGTTCAAGACCAGGAGGGGATATTTTGTAAAAGTGATTAGTCCCACCCACTATTGCTAATTAATTCTTGTTGTTTTGTACCATTATAGTAAATGAAAGGCTCAGTATGTATGTGGGTGGGTGAGGAATTTGGGGTTTTTCTCTAAAGTCCGGTGTTAAAGAGCTTCCTGTTTTGTGGGTAAGAGTATTATCGTATGACAAGCTGTAGTTTCTTAAAAACATCTTACAAAAATAAACTTGTTTTGTATGTTTAAATCTGTCTATGTAACATTAGTGACTTCTCATTGAATAATGACCTGCAAAGGAAGCAAACTAGGCTTGTTCACTTTTTTGCTTCTTTATGTGAAACATAAAGAAGGCCTGAAATGTATGTAAAGCAAATAAAGCTTAAGAAAAGGGGTTCTGTTTGCCTTTTAAAATTTTAGAAATATCAAGAATACCAAGTCTGATCTGTATGGGGTTTTGATGGAAGAATTGTTGGATGTTCCCGGATGTATATTGGGAGCGTTTTCTATTTAAAGATGGTGTATCTTTATAGAACTGGTTCACTACATAATTCATCTGTTTGATAGAACAGACTCCTGGGAACACATTACACTATATTTACATATAAGCGCCTCAAAAAAGAGAAACAAAATTTTTACTGTCCCAAGGAGATAAGCTATCTTAGGTCTCTGTTTTCCTCAGAGCTCACAGCAAGGGCTTGTTCTTCAGATCAAATTCTCTGACTAGTAGAAAGATGAGTCTCCTACAATTGTATAAAAATTGGCCAGATTCATGATCTGCCTGATACTCAGCAGAGGAAATTCCACACCGAAGGGTTCTCTGTGGAAGATAACTTCATCCTGTCCATGAAAATTCCAACTAATGTAAATGTGTGTGTATATATGTGTATATGTATATATGTGTATGTATGTAAATAGGGCCCAGATATTACATAAAGAGGCGCCATAGAAAATATATGTAGTAATACCAAATGTGCTAACTTTTTGACTAATATAGTAGCGCAAACAAACAAGATGCTGTTATCTACAAGAATATATTGGCGTTTGTGCTGTTCATTGAATGTATTAAAGTGATAGTTTCCTTTTAATGTCAAAGTACATTGCAAAACTGGGGAAAAGCTCAAGAGCAGGAGACAAAATAAAACACAGCCTGTAGAGCTCCCCGTAGAGTACTTACTTCCTTGCCATACTCTTTTGAATTAACATCAGATGAACAGAACTGTGCTGAGATTGTCTAAAGTTTATTGCTAGCTGGTTTTGTTTTAATCTGAGCATTTTACCTAAATGTGATGGCTAGACAGTCATCTGAGACTCTCTTGTTGCATCACTGCACTTCTTTATAAACTATGTCCTTCTGTTATGAGGGGTCCTGAATAGTCTACTTGTGGTGCAGTGTTTGAATTATTATTATTTTTGCAGGATATTACCATGACACTAATTTAACCATAAATTCCTTTATTAAATCCAAATTGTATTTACAACTGCTATAAACTTTTCTATCAGACTAAAAATAAGCAGTCACTACACCCAATACAGTAATAAAGTATTCATAAGCATGTGATCAGTTTACTTACAAATAAGCCAGACCTAGGGATGACAGTCTCATTCTGGCCTTCCCCCAGTATGATCAGGTAGAGTCTGACAAAGAACCTTCAACTTCATAGCTCTTTTTATACACTTCAGCTAACTTGCTAGCTCTGGCAAAAACCTAGTCTGAAGCAGTTCATCCTTGCTACTTTCCTTCCTTTAAGGCCTTCCTTTCCTATTCTTCCCACACCTCCACCCCCGCTTTCCAGTAGAACAGTGGGAAGGTTTATGCTTGTTTCTTTTAAGACAGTTTTCCTTTGCTTTTCACTTATCAGTTACTTTTTGATCATATATCTTCTCCACTCTGTAAGCAATATTACTTATTCTCATGACTTCTTTTACTCGCTTATTGCTTATACTACTCCTAAAGCAGATACTACTTTTTAAAGTAAACTTAAGCTAACTTTAATTAACTATCTCTACATTACCCACCTTTAAAACCATACATACCATGTGGGTTTTACTACATTTAAGCATTTCAAAGATTTTTTTATTTTGCAACATTTTGTACAACTAATAAACTTGACAAATACAAAATCAGAATAAGTTATCACAATCACATTGATAACTACCAAAGCTTTGAATGACCATCTTCACCAGGGATGTAATCCCACTTTGCATGCGTATTTCCACCAGGAAGGACTAGTTAACTACCAAATTCTCTGTTCCTGCCTATTTACAATTTTAAGTTCCAAGCTCAAGGGTGGAACAGGATTCCCAAACTTGGGTACTGCTTTCCAAGCATTCTACTGTGGATTCGACTTCAGCCTGTAATTCAGTTACAGTATGAAAAATGGGCATGGGATATAAGGTCTTTCCATTTATCCCCATGGTGAATTTTGGTGTGGAATCAAAACATTCGCCAATCAGAATAACAATCTTTGGATCCATACCAAAAGTGATTCTTTCCAGCCACCATGCAATATTTACTATTCCCAGCATAAGTGGCTTATACTTCACTAGTTCCCCAGCATCTCAACCATACTGTGAAGTTTGGAGATTTGTTCCCCTAGAGAGAACCCACATGCTGGCAACTCTGTAAAATGTTATACCTACACATGTGGGTGTTCCCTAGGTACAAGCGACAGGAGAAGTCCAGGACTTTCCAGACACTGTTGTTATCTTGCCACAGTATTTGAGGAGGAGAACAAACTTCTCAAACCTTATTGGCTTCAGTGTCTTCTAGTACTCCTACTCGTAGTATTTTAACAATGGTTTGACTGAGCTGGTATTTTGCAGTTACTGGTATGAATAGTCTGAATGGTGTAAAACAACACCCTCCCTCCCCATCCCCCAAAAACAACAACAACAATAACTAAAAAAACCTCTCAAGGGTCCAATATCGTGGGGGTTAATTGTGGAAAGAAGATATAGGGCTCCTTATCCCAATCAATATGATCTCTGCCATACCAGGTTTTGATAAAGAGGGCAAACATATCAGTGAGTGGCTTTGATTTTTCTCTAGTGCATACCCTCCATACACAGGATATGTTATGTCCCTGGCTATTGCCCTGCTTTGATGTTCCTCACTGGTTTGGTTGATTTTCATTTACTGTAAGCTGTACTTCCTTAAATAAAGTAACTATACTGTGCATATTCTATACATTCAGAAGTTCTTGATTAACGAGTTCTTTACTTTGCTCATTCATTGGGCTTAGTATGTCTGCAGCCAACTTGTGTTGGAATGCTCAGTGATGTTCCCACAGGGTCTTAATGTCCACCAGGTCCAGGTTTCAGATTGATGCTCTGGCTCTAAACCACCCTGCTAAGTCACTGGCAAATAGGGCTCTGTCGGCATCTCTTTTGAATTGATTCGGGTGCCTTTACCTCTGCATGTCTATCAACAATAGTCCTTTATCATTTGCCATACAATTGGCCAAGCTCTGGTGGACATAATCCTTTTGGCAAATGCAATGAAATCAAGCTGAACAACACAGGTATATGTATAAATTGAACATCATTGTACAGCACTTGAAGGGACTATAATGCCAATCCATTACTCGGTCCTACCTCCACCTTGGGGCATTCTTCTCCTCCTCCTCCTCCATTGTATGGTATTTGTGCCACCCTTATTTCTACTGTCTCTGATTCTCAAAAGAGTACATATTGATGAGATCTTATTTGATTAAAATATACAGGAAACACAAAACACGTATAATGCCCCTCATGTCTAACATACACATATGGAAAATTCAAGGTACTGTGCCAGATAAACTGCAGTGCTAGCTTTTTTGTATTATATAGTAGGGGCCTCCTCATTTAGGTGCTGGAAATAGTTTTTTCCAAGGTTAACTGTACCAGCACTCTGTCTCCTACTTGCCAATCTACATTTTGGGCTTGTCAGTTAAAGTATGCCCTCATTTTTGGCATGATCCTGCTGTGCACTAGACACACAAATTGTAATTTTTCCCCCGTCTGTCTTACCCATTGTTCTGTGACCAACCCTTCCTTCATTAGGGTTGGCACAGGAACCGTGAACAAATGTTCTGGGAGTCTCATTTCTCTGCCTGTTATAGCAGTAAAAGGAGACACACCGGTTTTATTCATTAAAGTGAGAAGAGTCCTAAGCAATTATTTCATCCCAGTCTTTGCCTGATTCACACACAGTCTTCTTTAGTGTTGTTTTGACTGTTCTGTTTGTGCTTTCCACCACGCCAGAAGCGTGTGGCTGAAAAGTTATGTGAAATTTTTGCTCTATTCACAGCATAATGCAAGCATCTTTCATCACCTTCCCTGTGAATGTTGTTCCCTTGTCTGTCTCTGGATCATTCCCCTCTTGGAAAAGACATGCTCTCTGCTAATAGTTTTCCTGTAACAGGAGCAGGTGGTTTCTCCAGTAGGCAAGACTTCTATCCATTTAGTAAAAGCATCAACAATTACAAGTAGATATTGGTCTGCTGCCTCTTGTGTGCAATAACTCCCCAGCCTGGTTAATCTATAGTCTTTCCCAAGGAACCCTGAGGTGCTGTGCCTGAATAAATCCACATTTTGTTTTCCCTGGTGAATTGCTTTTAGCATCAAATAAGACAATTATTAACATGATTTATGAACATCCTTTTTTTTTATAATTCGGCCACTTTAATCTGTCACTGATAAGTGGCATCAGCATTTTGATGGGCTCCCACTGGTACATCATGCACAGAACTTAATATTTCCCTTTCAAGGAGCTGTGGTAGAATTCAGAGCAGGTAAGGTAAATCATCTCCTTCAGTGAGCATCAGATTTTCCCTCACAAGGAGCAATTTACCATTTAACTGGTTTAACTCCCCATATAATACTTTTTGTTTAAGAGCAGATACTTCTGGATCAGATTCTTGTAATGTTGTTAAATCAATGTTTTCTGCTTGTGCTCAAGTGGTAACACCACAGACTGGAGCTCCACTTGCAGCAGCTACGTCCATCCCGCGGTTTTTCCTGCTCACTTCCCCATGTTTGGAATGAGCTTTTACCTTAAGCACACATACCACTGAGTTACCCAATTTATTTGCTAGTTCCTATACACAGGACAAAATGGCTTAATCGTGTAAAGGCTTTTGATCTGTTGTCAAGGCTGGATCCCCACTTTGAACTTTAGGGTACAAATGTAGGGGCCTGCATGAAAACTTCTAAGCTTAACTACCAGCTTAGCTCTGGTTCCGCTGCCACCATTTCAATTTTTCCCTCCCTGGGAAGCCTTGAAAAACCTTCACCAATTCCCTGGTGAATACAGATCCAAACCCCTTGGATTTTAAAACAAGGAGAAATTAACCATCCCCCCTCCTTCCTTCCACCAACTCCTGGTGAATCAAGATCCAAACCTCTTGGATCTTAAAACAAGGAAAAATCAATCAGGTTCTTAAAAAGAAGGCTTTTAATTAAAGAGAAAAAGTAAAAATCATCTCTGTAAAATCAGTATGGAAATTAACCTTACAGGGTAATCAAACTTAAAGAGCTTAGAGGACTCCCCTCTAGTCTCAGGTTCAAAGTACAGCAAACAAAGATAAACACTCTAGTAAAAGGTACATTTACAAGTTGAGAAAACAAAGGAAAACTAACACGCCTTGCCTGGCTATTTACTTACAAGTTTGAAATAGGAGAGACTAGTTTAGAAAGATGTGGAGAACCTGGATTGATGTCTGGTCCCTCTCAGTCCCGAGAACGAACACACTCCCAAACAAAGAACACAAACAAAAGCCTCCCCCCCCCCCCCTCAAGATTTGAAAGTATCTTGTCCCCTTATTGGTCCTTTAGGTCAGATGCCAGCCAGGTTACCTGAGCTTCTTAACCCTTTACAGGGAAAAGGATTTTGGAGTCTCTGGCCAGGAGGGATTTTATAGTACTGTACACAGGACAGCTGTTACCCTTCCCTTTATAGTTATGACATCTGTACTGCAAAATAAATTCATACTCCAGCAAGGGAGATATGTTGTCAAAGCATCACAGATACACGGAGAGTCTGAACGTGTTATACCTGCCGGTGCTTGTCCTTTATTACAGAATGATGATGCCTTTGCTACAGCAGCCACTTCAGCATACTCGGTTGAGTGTGTAGTACACCTGTACTGCACATGTTCAACCTGAACTGAAGGCGCCCAAACCACACATCTTATGACTGGGGTCCCTATTTTGGTGATAGGATGACCCATCAACATATATTGTCAGACCCTCAGGGTGAAGCCATTCAGAATTTAAATTATGTACTGCACATGGGATAAAATGGTTAGAGGGCCCCTTTTTTTAGGATACTTGCATGGAGTACCACAATTCTCATCTTTGCCTGCAAGACTGTTGGTTGTTTAAGACAACAGACTTCAATTTGGTGCTCTTCCAGCAGCAAGGACCACTATGTCAATCTAGGACTAGTCTGGTAAAATCAGAGCTGATATAGTGTCAAAAGATACTTTAAAGGAGTATGAGCAGTGTACAGTTTTGTGTCCCCGAATCCCATCAGATATCTAAAATGTGTTAGAGCTCACCAAACAGTCGATAAATGTTTTTCACGTGGGGTATTCTACTTTCCAGCTCCATTCAGTATCCTGGAAGAATAAGCAATAGGTTTTTCTCTGTCATGATAGTCCTGAATTAACACAGCTGAAATGGCTGTGTCCCTGTTTGTGACAAACAATCCAAAAGGTTTTGTATAACTTGGAGTGCTAAGAACTGGAGCTTTTGTTAAAGCCTCTTCATTCCCATTCTACAGTTTTCTGCAGGAGCTGGTAGAGAGATGCAGCGATTGCTGTGTAGTCAGGTAAGAAATCCTGACAAAAGCCTGTCCTGCCCAGTGAGATAGCAGCACTCTCTGTGTTAGGGAAGGGCAGCTCCAAAATCAGTTCAACCTTTTGTTTTTCTGGAGCTTTCTGGCCAGGATGCAGAGTTAGTTCCAGGAAGGAAATCTCCTGCAAACAGGTTTCTAGTAGATTTTAAATGATTTTCCCCATCAGAAGTATGCACCAGAATATCATCTACACATTGCACAGCATTTTCTTAATAGGTTTAGCCCTAAGCCATTAGTGGGATTTGTTTTCAATCTGGGGCATTTCAATCTATTAAACAATTTCTTAGTTTTTATACTGTTATTCTTTTCCACTTACAAAACATCACCGTATAGACTTTTACTCCCTAATAACATTTGCTTCACAGTTAATCATAACTTTTATAGTTTAATTTCTATTTACTATTGCATTATATTAGCCATATCAATTTCCACATGAAGTGTAACTGTTTTTGTGCTTAAAAAGTTGCCATGTACCCTTATTAAAGTGACTGATTACTCAGAGCCACCTTAAGGGGTCAATCATCCTAACATTGCTTCTCTTGTGCACCTCCCCCCTGCTGTTTCTTAAGCGGTGCACTGTGTTTTGTTTTTCATTCTTTTCCTGCAGTGCTTTTAGCTGCTGTTTTATTACTGAAAAAGGATCTCTCCCCATTATCCTGGTTCTGGCTGGCTATGCCACAGTTCTGACCATGTCCTCTGGTCCTTATTTAAAAAGATATTGAACTTTAACCCTTTTGGGTACCTCAGTGGTTTTATAAATGCTAAATAACAAAACTGCATGACACTAGATACCTGTGTTTGGCAAAACATCTCTACTTTGGATAGATAATTAGTGGATTTTTTTTTAAAGCCAATTTATTTCACACATTTTACATTTTTTTTTTTTTAGATCGGTGTTTTTTTTAATTCTGAGGTCCATTGATGTACTGTAAACAGTTTATTATGAAAGACCAAATAAATACTTTAAACTTGCTCAGCTTACTCTTGCCAACTGAGCCACTGAACCTTCTTTCCTAAAATGGTTTTACCTTTGCAAATGGCAATTTATGAGCAGATGATGCATTTAAGTTGCTCACATTTCTAAACTGCAGTTTTATTTTTATATTTATGCTTTGGGTAAGTTTTTATAGGCAAGATAACTTTTTGGGCCTGGGCTCTGCTAATTGCTGAATCCTAGCAATGTTTTGTTTTACTGCCATTTTCACTCCTATTTTCCTCAGTGTTGCAGCTATCTGCGACTTTTTAGTAAGCTTATTTACACTTAAATTTTTCTTTTTCTGACAGGCAGTATTTCTGTTTTAATTTACTAGGTGTTGCCCCAATCTATTGTTTGAGCTGATCATCACCCCTTATGTTGCTCTTAATAATCTTTCTGCACGACTGTACATAGGTTATGTCCCCATTTGTATATTTGGAAGTAGTCAAGCCGTATAGAAATCCCTATTTCCTTTTCAGTGATTTTTTTTTGACTAAATCATCCATAGTCAAATGATATTGTCGCTCTCCATACAGCAGTCATTTACAATTGCTTATTTACAGACCATTCCTTTGGGGAAAGAGCCCATTTTCCTTCAGAGCATCTGTAAAGGCTACTGCGAGAAAAGTATAGTGGGGGTTCTCTCACTACCTGACCAGCCCTTTGCATGATTTGACTACCAGGTTTCCATTGGGCGTGACTGTACTGGAATTGTATTGCATTGCCATAAGTTAGTTTCATTATTAAATCAACCTTTTAACACTTGAACATCCTCTAACACTTCTTTCCATTGTTAACACTTCTGCAAACCTTGACTGTTTAGTTCCCTCCAAAATTTGCAGCATTCATTTGTGCAAAAGCTACTTTTTAAACTCCTCACTCTCTCGCCTTAATCACTTGTTTATCTCCCAAAATGACACATTCATCAGCTGATTTCTCTCTTTCATCCATTTTGGAGCCATGAAATTGACAAGAAAGGCTGGTAGGTTCCCTGTTGTGAACCATGTGCCTGGCTCATAACTCAGGCTGTCACCCTTGGGTGGGTGGGGGGCTCCAACTAGAGCCCGGCTGCCCCCTGGGCTCCCGGCTGCCCATTCCCAGTGCACTGCTACCCAGACTCTCCACTCCTGGCAGGGAGCCCTGCTCCCCCCGGCTCCCCGCTCCCAGCCAGGCTGCTGCCTGGGCTCCCCACTCTGAACACAGCTGCTGGGGGCTGAGAGCCAGGCCTTCCGGCTCCCCACAGAGCTCCCAGAGTGCAGCTGCTCTGAGAGGAGACAATAGCAGCATGAAATTGAGCCTGGGTGGGGCTCACAGCTGGGGCTGTCACCCTAGGTTGGATGGAGGGGCTCCAGTTGTAAGCCCTGCATGGCTGTCATTTTTCCACAATGCCCCACTTCAGTCACTGCAAGCACTCTTGGTGAGGATACGCTCCAACAGCAGAAGGAGGGTAGTGTGGACACCAACAGCTGATTGACTGCGATGGCAGGTCGACCTAAATTAAGTCGACCTAATTTTGTAGTGTAGACATGCCCTTAGCCCCCAAGTACAATCCCTATAACACAGCTGCCTTTGCCTGTGCTTTCTTTTCCTTGGGATTGTTTAAGAAGACAGTATTAATATTGGTCTCCTCTGGTCTTAGTCTTTAAAATTTCAGTGATGTTCAATGGATCTCTGCCACTTTTTGCCAAGAAGCTTTCCACATAGGTATCCAAGGTACATTCCATTTCTCTTTTGCTGGTGATTTTTACTTTAGGAGAGAAATTATAATAGCTCCAGAGGATAAGTCACTACTCTTTACCCTAGGGTTTTAGAGCAACTGAAATTAACGTTGGTGGAAGTCCCTTCGTGGTTGCTAGAATGTTGGAATTATTATTTATGAAAGGTATTACCACAACACTAATTTAGACATAAGTTACTTTAAATCCAAAGGCCAAATGGTATTTATACAATTGCTGCAGACATATCTATCTGCCTGAAAACAAGCAGTCACTATATCCAATACAGTAACAAAGTATTCATTAGCATATGAGCAGTACACTGGCGACACCGAAGGATGATTGTCTCATTCAGACATGCCCTAGCACAGTGGCTTTCAAACTTTTTTACTGGTGACCCCTTTCACATTGCAAGTCTCTGAGTGTGACCCCTCCCCCTTATAAATTTAAAAACACTTTTTATATATTTTATATATTTAACACTAAATACTGGAGGCAAAGCGGGGTTTGGGGTGGAAGTTGACAGCTCGCAACCTCCCGACCCACCCAGTTTGAGAAACTCTGCCCTAGCATGATCAGGTAGAGTCTGACAACCTTTAAATTCATAGCTCTCTTTATATACCTCAGCTAACTTGCAAGCTTTTGCAAAAACTCAGTTTGAAGCTGCTCATTCTTGCTATTTTCCTTCTTCTAAATCCTTCCTTTCTCCACAGCCCTTTTGTTGTGGAGAAACAGTGTGAGGGTTTATGCTTGTTTCTTTTAAGACCATTTTCCCTTGTCTTATTTCTGCAGCTTTTCATGTCAGTTATTTTTGAACCGTACATCTTTCCCACACTGTAAGCAATATTGCTTATTATTCTCATAACCTTTTTTACTTGCTGATTGAGGCCTTTTCTGTACTTGCCACAAACCATAAAGCAGATATTTTTCTTAGGCAAACTTAAGCTAACTTTAATTAACTATCCCTATTTGCCATGTAGTACTATATATGTATTTAAAAGGCCCTGTGTACTTATGTAGTGTGTCAGACGTAAAGTTTGACACAGCCCCACAGATTATATAGCAGAGTTGAATTGTGTTGCAGTGTTTGGGAGAGCAGCTTCATTAAAGCAGGATTTATGAGCTTCACATGGCAGCCACCTCCATCTAACCCCAGGAGTACAGTAGTCCCTTCTGTTGCTGGCTGCTCTTTCTACTTCAGTCTGCAACACATAGTCTCCCTTCTTATGGGCCTTAGTAGCACCGCAAGATGGGAGGCCTATTTCTGCAGTTCAGGAGCTGAGTAGCTGTCAAGTGGCTGTCATGCAGAGGGCACCGAAGGAAGGAAGTAGCTTGAAAGGCCTTGTCTATACTACAGAGTTTTGTCAATGCAAGTTAAGCTGACAGTTAAAAACTGGTGTAATTACATTGCTTGTGCATGTTCATACAATGCTCCTTCTGTTGGCAGAGCGCGTTTACAGTTGGTGCTCTAGCATCGACAGTGAGAGCAGTGCACTGTGGGTAGCTATCCCACTGTGCTACTTGCCACCTTCTGCAGCTAGGAGTTGTGGCAAGGCAGAGTGGATTGCAGTGCGGTGTGGGCTCAATGTCCCATGATGCAGTTCTTTCCGTCCCAGCATTCTATGGGCTTACGACTGCATTTCGTAGCATTTTTTCAGTAGCTCCTGTTTACTGTGTGCATGCCTTCTCTGTGTGAAAGGATGGATCCTACACTGCTCTCTACTGTTGTGGTCACTGTTATGAATACATCGCGGATGATCATGCAGTATATCATGATTTCCCAATCTGACCAGGAATCAGAGTTGCCTGACCTGCTGTGTGCCATGGAAAGAAACAACACCAGATAACTTTTGGCATTCATGGAGTAGCTGCACGCAGGAGACCGTCACTTTGGGGCTCAGGAAATGAGTGCAGAGTGGTTGTATTGCATTGTTATGCAGGTCTGGGATGACGAACAGTGGCTGCAGAGTTTTCGGATGTGGGAAGCCACCTTCCAGGAACTGCGCAGTGCTTGCCCCAGCACTACGGTGCAAGGACACCAAAATGAGAGCTGCCCTCTTGGTGTAGAAGCTGGTGAATCCAGACTGCTACCAGTTGGTTGCGAATCAGTTTGGAGATGGGAAGTCCATCCTGCTAAGGAGGACTGTGACTCTTGGCAATGTGCATGAAATATTGGATGGTTTTGCGGCAATGGGATTCCCTAACTGGGGTGGGGCGATAGATGGTACGCATATCCCAATTTTGGCCCTGGACCATTTTCATAGAATTATAGAACTGGAAGGGATCTCGAGAGGTCATCTAGTCCAGTCCCCTGCACTTGTAGCAGGACTAATTATCTAGACCATTCCTGACAGGTGTTTGTCTAACCTGCTTTTAAAGTCACCAATGATGGAGATTCCACAACCTCCCTGGGCAATTTATTCCAGTGCTTAACCACCCTGATAGTTAGGAAGTGTTTCCTAATATCCAACATACACCTCCCTTGCTGCAATTTAAGCCCATTGCTTCTTGTCTTATCCTCGGAGGTTAAGAAAAACAATTTTTCTCTCTCCCTGTAACAACCTTTTACATACTTGAAAACTGTTATCATGTTCCCTCTGTCTTCTCTTTTCCAGACTAAACAAACCCAGTTTTTTCAATCTTCCCTCATAGGTCATGAGACCTAGACCTTTAATCATTTTTGTTGCTCCTCTCTGGACTCGCTCCAATTTGTCCACATCCTTCCTGAAATGTGGCACCCAGAACTGGACACAATACTCCAGTTGAGGTCTAATCAGACTGGAGTAGAGTGGAAGAATTACTTCTCGTGTCTTGCCTACAACACTCCTACTAATACAACCCAGACTGCTGTTCGCTTTTTTTGCAACGTTACACTGTTGACTCATATTTAGCTTGTGGTCCACTAGGACCCCCAGATTCCTTTCCGCAGTACTCCTTCCTAGGCAGTCATTTCCCATTTTGTATGTGTGCAACTGATTGTTCCTTCCTAAATGGAGTACTTAGCATTTGTTCTTATTGAATTTCATACTATTTACTTCAGACCATTTCTCCAGTTTGTCCAGATTATTTTGAATTTTAATCCTATCCTCCTAAGCACTTGCAACCTCTCCCAGCTTGGTATTGTCTGCAAACTTTATAAGTGTACTCTATGCCATTATCTAAATCATTGATGAAGATGTTGAACAGAACTGGGCCCAGAATTGATCCCTGCGGGACCCCACTTGTTATGCCCTTCCAGCATGACCGTGAACCACTGATAACTACTCTCTGGGAACGGTTTTCCAACCAGTTTTGCACCCACCTTTATAGTAGCTCCATCTAGGTTGCATTTCCCTAGTTTATTTATGAAAAGGTCATGCGAGAAAGTATCAAAAGTTTTACTAAAGTCAAGATATACCACGTCTACCGGTCCTCCCCCCCTCACCCCCCTCCATCCACAAGGCTTGTTACCCTGTCAAAAGAAGCTATCAGGTTGGTTTGACACTATTTGTTCTTGACAAATCCATTCTGACTGTTACTTATCACCTTATTATCTTCTAGATGTTTGCAAATTGATTGCTTAATTATTTGCTCCATTATCTTTCCAGGTACAGAAGTTAAGCTGACTGGGTTGTCCTTATTTCCCTTTTTATAGATGGGCACTATATTTGCCCTTTTCCAGTCTTCTAGAATCTCTCCTGTCTTCCATGACTTCTCAAAGATAATTGCAAATGGCTGATATCTCTTCAGTCAGCTCCTTGAGTATTCTAGGATGCCCATTTCATCAGGTCCTAAGTAATTTTTAACTTGTTCTTTCCCTATTTTCTGATGGATTGCATCAATAGAAAGGGGTACTTCTCCATGGTATTGCAGGTGCTTGTGGATCACTGTGGGTGTTTCACTTACATTAACGCGGGGTGGTTCAGGAAGGTGCATGACACATGCATTTTCAGTAAGAGTGGCCTGTACGGAAAGCTCCAAGCAGGAACTTTCTTTCCAGATCAGAAGATTCCAGTGGGGAATGTTGAAATGGCCATACTAATCCTGGGAGACCCAGCATATCCCTTACTCCTATGGCTCATGAAGCCTTATATGGAAAACCTGAAGAGCAACAAGGAGTGCTTCAACAATAGGCTGAGTAGGTGCATAATGACTGTAGAATGTGTCTTTGGCAGATCAAAAGTACGCTGATGCTATCTTCATGGCAGGTTAGACACAAATGACCAACATATTCCTGTGGTCATAGCAGCTTGCTGTGCACTCCATAATATTTGTGAGGCTAAGGGTAAAAAGTTCTCCCCCGGTTGGGGTGTGAAGGTGGATTGCCTGGCTGCTGAATTTGAGCAGCCAGATACCAGGGCTATTGGAGGTGCACAACGGGGGTGCTATTCGAATCAGGGAGGTTTTGAGGCAACATTTTGACAATGAGCATCAGTAATATGTTTTTCTATAAAGCACTCTGCCATGCTTTAACTTGCCGCCTTGCATAAAAATTGTGATGATTCCTGATGGGGATCTGTAGTCACCAAATGATTAGATTGCCCCTATATATTACTACCAGCAGTAACCACTATCTGTAGGAGACAGATTGGTTATCTTTCAGAGAGTTTGTTTTTATTAAATACCAATTAACAACACCAACAAGACTTGGTGGGAGGGGAGATAAGAGTGTAGGCTCTCATAGCTGTGTGTCCAGCTATCATTTCAGAAGCTGTACGAAAGGGTGGAGTGAATGGGGTACAAGATGTTCCAGGAAGTTGCAAAGGATGTGTGGGAGGAGTTTGGAGAGTGCATGGAAAGCAGTTCTGTATCAGCTGCAGGTTGGGACTAGCATGCATGTCTTCTGTCCGGAGAATGATTAGGGACTCCAGCATCTGTGTTTGCTTCTGCATCACTTTTATCATCTGCTCCTGGCCTTTTAAAATGCACTTGTCATTGTCCTTTCTGTCCTGCTTTTCTATTTTAAATTTTTCCTTCGGGGACTCTCTCCTCTCTCTGCAGTCTTTTTTTCAGCCTCTAAGGGTTGGTGTGCCTCTCAGAACATATCCTCCTTGCTCTGCCTTGGTCACTTCATTATCTAGTGGAGGTGCTCTGCTGGTGTGTAAGGGTTCCCCTGAAGGCCATATCTGCAGAAGCACAGGAAACAATACCCAGAAGCATGATTGTTCGTTAACTCACAGCATTGAATCATTATAGTAAAATACCTCTCTTTTTTTTAAAAACGTATGAATTGCTTTTCCCCTGTCCCTTGGCAAGCACACATCTCGGCAAACACCCCAAAGATGGTGAGTTTTGCCTGAGGGGAGGGGGAGAGGGGTTGGGTGCTCAAGATGGGGCAAAGGGTCTAGGTTTTTTTTAAGGGGATCACTGCAGGAGACTAGGGCCAATATTGTAAATTTAGTCACCATTTTACACAGCGGGGTCGTTGAAGCCAATATCTCACTCCTGAGGGTAAACAAGGATGCAAGGGTGCATCTCCCGCATGTGTGCGGCTTCAGACCCAGTTCCTATGCTGCTTGCCTTTGTGCCGCATTGGTCCCTGCACAAGTGATTGCCGATTGGTGTGGGGAAAGTGGAGGAAGGAACCTTTGGCAGAGGATTGGCGAGTACCTCTAGGAAAGTTTCCTAGAAATCTCTCTCTAGGATTCCCATGAAATCTTGGTGTGCCTTAACACACTGTTCTGCTGTACTGCTTAGCTGCGGAAGGAAGTGTGGAGCACACTCAAACACAGATAGTCTTGTACATTTTTATCCCTTCACCCACTTCTTGAATATACAGAGCAAAGGACAGCTCTACCTCATATAACCGAGGAGTATCAACTCAAAAAGATCACTTACCAGGGCTCTCCTGTCCTGCATCATGCACACCAGAGACAGACTGCTGGGTCTGGCCAGCCCCCTCTGGTGTGGAAAAGAGGTCTTGACTTGCTGCATCACTGGACAACCCTGACGTGTGCTCCACATTGTCCTCCAACTCAGCCTCCTTGTCCATGACTTCGTTCTCAGGGTGAGTCCACTGCCCGCTGCCTCCAGCCCCGTTTGAAGTATTCCCAGGGCTCATGGAGGTGGGGTCACCGCCAAGGATAGCGTCCAGCTCCTGATAGAAGCATCAGGTATTCGGCACAGCACCAGAGCAACAGTTGCCTCCCTTGTATGCCTGCCTCAGCTCCTTTGTCTTCACACGGCACTGATGCATGTCCCATTCATAGTCCGTATCTAACAAGCCATCAGACTATCGGTATCAAAGTTCCTATGGCTAGAGCAGAGCTGGGACTGCGCAGCCTGTTCTCCCCACAGTGCCAGCATATCTAGCAACTCGGGTGTGCTCAACGCAGCAGAGCATTTGCTGCATGGAGCCACCATGGTCAGCTGAGAAAATGCAATGTGAGCTATTCACACCCAGCAAACAGGAAGTGGAATTTCAGTAATTCCTGTGCCTTTTAAAGGGGGAGGGATGGATGCCTGTGTACCTGGTGCAGGTCAGCGGAATTTGAACCACTGACCAAAGCAGTCAGGATGGGCATTGTGAGACACCTCCTGGAGGCTATTTAGAGCGATATAATCAAGCGTTGTGTCTACACGGACACTTAGTCAATATAACTTTGCCACAAAAAGCTCTACGCCTCTCGTCGAGGTGATTTTATTTTGTGGGCAAAGCAGGAGCATTTTGTCAGTTGGAGTATTGCAGTTCATACATCTCCACTGTTTTGTCAAAGAAACCTGACTTTTGTCGACAAAACTGTAGTGTAGACAAGGCCTAAGATGTTGCAGTACATATCCCTCTCTTTCTCTGTCAGTAAAATTTAGCAAAGGCTCCTGCAAAAGTTCTGAGTAGGCTAGTAATCGCTCTTTCCCTTGCTGCTTTACCATTTGGAGCAATCTCCCCTTCCATTCTTTTAATGCCCATGTGCAGAAACTAAAATACAAACAGGGAGGAATAAGACAGAAAAGCAAAATGGTCAGCCAAGAAGCTCAAGAGCAGAAGGCAGGGCCGCCCGGGGGGGGGGCACGTGGGGCAATTTGCCCCGGGCCCCGCAGGGGCCCCCACGAGAGCTTTTCGGGGCCCCTGGAGTGGGGTCCTTCACTGACTCCGGGGGCCCCTGAATCCCCTGGCAGAAGGCAGTAGTTTTGAGGATTTGTGATATAAGCAGGTAATATAAGGGGCTATATGTCTGGCTATATCATATTATACACAGGATTCTGGGTGTGGGTGTGCATGTGGCAACCTGGAAATTGCTCATCCTTTTTTGGTTTTTGTTCTTTTGCAGATGATCACTGTGAATGCTTCCTTGTTCCCTAGCTCTATTACTAATTCGTTGATAGCAGTTGGAAATGATGGCCTTCAGGAGAGAGACAGAATGGTTCGAGCTTGTATTGCCATTATCTGTGAACTAGGTGAGAATGTTGAAACAATTAACAAATTCAACACCAAGCATCAACTCGCCGAATCTTTAAAGGATCCTTTCTTTTGTAGGCTTTTTCCCCAAGTAATTGAATATATTATAGTAGGTAATTTGTAAAGTAGATAATCATATTGAAGTGTGGGCTTTTTTTTTGTGAAAATGTCACAAATATAGCGAATATTTTTAGTTGTCAAAAAAGTCAGTCAATTTAAAATAGTCAGGTTAACCCCCCCCCCCCCCCCAAACAAAGAAATTGACACTTTTATCCTTGCCATGAGCTCTTTGCCATTTTTTGTGGTTTTTACAATTAACCTTTGCTATTAAAAATAAAAAATAAAAAAAGTTCCCCCCATCTCAGCTGCTGTGTAAAAGACCCACACAAACTGGCAATAATAATTGAAACTGAAAATTACTAGGCACTGTCAAATGTGCAAATGAAGCTGCAAAATGTTTTCTCAAGTACTTTTCAGTTATAGTAATGGTGACTATTATGTCTAATAATAGGTGGCAGTATTTTCAGAGAAAAGTGCAAGTATTTAAGTTGGCCATGTCTTTTTAATGTGTTAATCCCCACATTTATTACTCAAGTTAATATGCATTACAATCAGATATTAAACTGTAATATTTAATTTGCATGAAACGTTTTAAAATTGGTAATAATATTAGAAATCTGCTGACAACAAAAAGTAAGTCTGTTTTCACAAAGATCATTTAGACCAAAGGCGGCACGCAAGCTGATTTTCAGTGGCACTCACACTGCCTGGGTCCTGACCACCGGTCCGGGGGGCTCTGCATTTTAATTTAATTTTTAAATGAAGCTTCTTAAACATTTTAAAAACCTTATTTATTTTACATACAACAATAGTTTAGTTATATATTATAGACTTATAGAAAGAGACCGTCTTAAAAACGTTAAAATTATTACTGGTACGCGAAACCTTAAATTAGAGTGAATAAATGAAGACTTGGCACACCACTTCTGAAAGGTTGCTGACCCCTGATTTAGACAATGCGACCTATGTTGCATCCACCATGCTTTCTAGAATTAGTGTAGAACAGTTTCATTGAGATCATTACATGCTAACATCAACTGATGGAAAATAAGTGTAACTGTTGTTTTCAAGATTTAAATTTTAGATTTAAAAAAGTAGAAACTGTTCTGTTTTTTGCCACATATACAACATTTATACTGCAATGCAAATCCATTCTATTGAAAAAATACTATACCTGTAGTGAAATGTCCATGTACTCTTGTGCGTGTGCTCAGAAGCAAGCATTTTCATCTTTGTCAAGAAGCACTGTGTAGTGACTGACTCTTGCCAATATTTATGTTGATGAAATATTATTGCAAAATGTTAGCAGCTGATTGGAGCGGGGGGTATCATCAACATAACTTGACTTAGTTAAAAGCTTTTTATGACCACTACCATCTGATAGCATTCACAGGAAAAAAGTTTATAAACAACTCTTTGATAATTTAATCTCAAATATAATGGGTTGTACTTCTGATTTCTTGCTGCAAATTTATAAATAATGCAACTACATATTCCAGTATTAGCCATAGTTAGCAAGATTCAACGAGGCTTTGGCGGTTTATATGGATAAGAATATCCAGGGTTTAAATAGTTAATTCTAACAAAAAGAGTATTGGAAGGGAGCTAAAACATTTTGCTTCAGATTTAATCCAGTCTCTAACTACTATTAGGGATTAGGATGAAACCTTCATGGGCAACTGATAACCCCATGACTGCCTACTGTAGGGTTTCTTGCACTTTCCTCTGAAGCATCTGTGGGGTGGTCACCGTTGGGGACAAGGTATTGGACTAGATGGATCAAGGTTCTGATCCAGTATGGCAGTTACTATATTGGAGGCAATTTTTTCCTTTAGTTTGAGTTGTTAAATTGACATGGTTTTTCTCCTATTTTAGCACTTCAAAATCCAGAGGTGGTAGCTCTTCGGGGTGGACTAAGTACCATCTTGAAAAACGTGATTGATTGTCAATTAAGCCGAATAAATGAGGCTCTCATAACTACAGTTTTGCACCTCCTTAATCATCCAAAGACTCGACAATATGTGCGAGCAGATGTTGAATTAGAGGTAGTAATTTCACTTTCTTTTCCAGTCTTAAATATGTTATTATATTATATTATTTATTTTGAAATCCTGAAGAGTGGGTAACTTGTCACATGCAAGATGCAATACCATTTCAAAATAGGAAGAAAATGGAAGTGGACCACAGTAGCTGGTGTAATTTATTGTATAGCAATTGAGGGCTTCACTTTGAGAATGGGCTTGTCTCAAACCTGTAAACAGTTGTTCCAGCTTCTAGGAAAAGAGCTGTTTGCTCTGTATATGAGAGAAATTAATACGGTTTTGGATTTACTTTACCACTTCAAAATATGTGCTAGTGCACATTACTATATGAGCCTTCTGGTTTTGCTTCTATGGACAAGAAGAGGAATATATTTAGCTGTACAAGAATAATCTGATAAATCAGATGCTGATTTGTGTCATGAATGTTAATAGAATTGAGCATCATTGAGTTTTGAAATGAGAATTAGGCAGATACTTTGTGCTCATGGATATAGCTGTTTGTTTATTCTGGCTTGACTAATGTGTCCTTTTTGTGAACAGTGTGTAGAATTTACCGCAACTCTCACTAGTAACTGAAAGCGGTCTCTGACAAGTGGGGAAACAGTGCCATGTAGACTAATAATTTCTTCCTGAAAGTGGGGAGGGGTAAAAGCTTGTTTTGGTTATTTTGCTACTAATTAGTGACACGAATAATTAAATCATAGTATTTTACTTTTCACTTCAAATTTTATTCTGTACTCTACTATAAAAGTCCATTTTTAAGTGAAACGTATTATTTTAAAAACTTTAAATGGGTAATTAAAAGCATAAAATGCATAAATTGAACATAAATTGAAGACATGAGAGGTGGGGGTGGAGAAGGAACAAAGATCTTTAATTTGTCAAGAGAATACACTTATTTGTGTGTTTCTATCTTTTTAGCGAATTTTAGCTCCATACACAGACTTTCACTACAGGCACAATCCGGACACAGCAGAAGGGCAGCTGAAGTAAGTACTAGTAGTATTTCTTGTGTCACAGGTTGTGGTAAAGTTGCAGTATTATAACTGAACATTTTTTTCCAGTCTAAGAGATTTAAATATACTATAATTCACAAAAGAAAAAGTATAAAGATCTGTAATTAGTAATTGTTTTATGCTAACCTAGGTAAAATTAAAAGTGTGAACTGTAGCTTGTTGAGTTACGTCGAATTTAAACACCAAAAGCTAAATGGGCTATAAATGTAGTTCTCTTTAAATTATCAAAGGCATGAATTAGAAATGGAGTTATAAACCTTGTGGTGTGAAGTAGAGAGTTTTGGTGTCAAGGAACATTGGACCCCTTTCATGTCATTTCAGTAGTAGGTGAACCAGCCTTCAGGGTGAGAGTCTAGTTAGATTAGTCCAGGAGGGTATTATACTAACAATAAAAGTGAAGGGGCTAAACATAGTGCTAATGCTCAAGCATATAACCCTTAATGAAGGGACAAAAAGAGAAAAAAATTGCCTGTATATCAATGCTAGAAGCCTGAGAAATAAACAAGTTATTAAGTGCTCATTCATCAGAAGAAACTGGCATTACTGAAACCTGGTAAAAATCACATGAATAGAATGTTAAAATTTCTGCATACTCTCTCAGTTTAGGAAGGATGGAGTTTGCAGAAATGACATTCTAAACCAGGTAATGGTATCTTTGATGTAAAGTAATTGACAGCTCAGAAGCACAGGACCTGGAATGTCCTTAGATCATTTTCTAAGCAATAAAGCAAGGAGGGGGGTATTAGTAGAGGTCTATTATAGACCATCACATCAGACTAGAAAACGGGAGAAATAGTTCCATAAGCTTCTGTCTATAATATATAAACAGAGGAAAAACTTCATTATCCTGTAGGATTTTGGCCTGGAGGACATATGCTCAAGGTCTCATTCTGCCAGTAGTAAGCCATCTTTGGAGTTTATGGCCTCTCTATGCACAACACTCTGAAATATGGGGTACTTCCTTGTCCCTGATGCAGGGAGACAGACCAATAGATTTGCCTGCATACAGAGGCTAGGCCCATACCATACTAAAGTTCTTCAGAGTTTTCTGCCTCCATTCCTGGGCAGGGAGCAATATTGGGCCAGAAGTGTAATAAGAAACTTATAGGCAAGATCTGATTTTTCCCTTCTAAATTATAGATCTTTTCTAACCAAGTATTATACTTCAGGTAATTTAGTATTCAATGTCTTTTTGACATAAAACAATTGATTGCTCAACTAAAAACTAGTGGTTGCCTATGTGCCAGTAATCACAATCTGAGTACATTCGTTAGGTGGAAACAGAATACAATCCCATAATGTAACATATTTGGCACTTTAAAATGTCAGGTTTCAGAGTAGCAGCCGTGTTAGTTTGTATCTGCAAAAAGAACAGGAGTACTTGTGGCACCTTAGAGACTAACAAATTTATTAGAGCATAAGCATTCGTGGGCTACAACCCACTTCTTCAGATGCATATGTCTCTAAGGTGCCTCAAGTACTCCTGTTCTTTTTAAAATGTCAATTTCCCAAAGCTGAAAAATTACAGCAAAATTGATTTGAAGGAAAAAATTTAATTGGGAATTGTTTAATAATGTTTGCTAGATAACTGATGTTTTGAGGGTTGTTGGAAGTGAAAATAGTGATAAAAATGCAGTATATAAACATAGAAGAAAGTTGCCAGCAATAAATTACGAAATGTAGACAATTTGAAAACTGAAGCTTAAGTAATGAGTGAACCTATATAGCTGGTAGAATTAAAGAAAATTAGAATTTTAAAATTTTATTAAATTCAGGAAAAGAATAAATCCTAGTAATGACATAGGTTCATTTTTACATGGAGAAGGTAGAATTTTCAGTTACTGAAAAAGCAAGAGTCAATAAATATTTCTGACTGTATTTGGAAAGAAGTTGGATGATGATTTCATATACACCTCTACCCCGATATAACGCGGCCCAATATAACATGAATTTGGATATAACGCAGTAAAGCAGCGCTTTGGGGGGGCGGGGCTGCGCACTCCAGCGGATCAAAGCAAGTTCGATATAACGCGGTTTCACCTATAACACAATAAGATATTTTTGGCTCCCGAGGACAGCGTTCTATCGGTGTAAAGGTGTATTATTAATAAAGTCATAGTTTGTATTGAGCAGTAAGTTGTTAAATAACACCAATTCAAGTAAAACACTGTTAAATCTGCAAGACCATTTAACTTGCACCCTAGAGTTTTAAAAAAAAAAAATTGTCCAAGGGGTTCTCTGAACCACGGATGTTGAGGTTTTATTTTTTAAATAATTCTCGGAAAACTGAGGAAGTTCAACAGGACTGAGGAGGGAAAAAAACTAATGTTGTGCTCATATTTCAAAAATGGTTAACCTGGGCAACTATTGGCCTGTTAGCGTGACATTAATCCAGAACAGAATAATGGAATTACTGATATGGGATGCAATCAGTAAAGAATTAAGAGATTGAAGGATAACTAATACCAGTCAACATGTTTTTTTGGAAATAGATCTTGTCAAACTTGGTATTGTTTTGTGGTGAGATTACAGGTTTGGTTGATAGAAGCTGACAATATATTTATTTATTTATTTATTTATAACATTTGAACCAGTACTGAACAATATTCTGATTACAAAATTAATGCTATATAAAATCAATAGAACTTATATTAGCGGAAATAAAAACTGGCTAATATGCAGATCTCAAAGTAATTATTAATGGGGAATCATAATCAGATGTGCGTGTTTCTGGTGTGGTCCCATAAGGCTCTGTTCTTGGCTCATGGAAGAAAATGTAAAATTGCTGGTAAAATGTGCATATGACACAGACTGGGTAAGTAATGAGAACAGGTAATTTGGTAAAATGGGCTCATTAAAACAACATGCCTTTAAATGTCTAATGCAGAGACATACATCTAGGAACAAAATATAGAGTTCACGTTTATTTAAAGGATTGTGAACTGCATCCTAGAAAGCAAAGTCTCTGAAAAGGACGTAGAGGTCATGATGCATAAGTAACTGAATATATGTTGTCAGCACAATTATGTGGCTAAGAAGGCTAATGAAATCCTTGGCTGTGCAAACACAGAAATATCACATAGCAATATAATATGGAACTAGCATCACTTTGTATACCGCATATGTGAGGCTATTATTGGAATCCTAAGGGCAGTTCTGGTGTCCATAGTTAAGATGTTGGAAAAATTGGAAAGGGTTAAAAAAGAGCTACGAATCATTTGAAGTATGGAAAACCTGCCTTACAGTAAGAGACAAGCTAAAGAGATTGAGCTTATGAGAGAAATTGGAAGTAACTTCCTCATGGTCTAGAAATAATTGTATGGGCAGAGTATAACTGAGAGTAAAGGGGTCTTTAATATAATATAGTCAAATCAAGTTCCCGTGGCTGGATGTTGAAGCTAGACACGTTCAAATTAGAAACAAAGTGCACATTTTTACCAGTGAGCTTCATTACTCACTGTATCATTTTACCAGGGCTGTCATAATCTCCTCACTTAATTTTTAAAAATCAAAATTGGATGGCTTTCTGATAGATCCTCTAGCTCAGTCAGATATTGTAGGTTTGATGCAGGAATTACTGTGTAAAATTATGTGATATGCATTATGTAGGTCAGACTATAGACCCCTCGTGGCCTTAAAAATCTATGGGTATGATTGTGTGTTATACTGCCAGAAAGTTAGAGGGGGGACAGCCCATGTTAGATGGGATGTTAGTAGCTTTATGATGCCTTTTGTGCCTTCCTGATTCTGGGCTGTTCTGGAGGTTGGAGTGGCCCTAGCATAATTTTAGTCAGTGCTGCCCAAAATATTCACAGTGCTGTGCACTAAGGGTGGGATCCACAAAAGGTACCTTACACCCTGTATGTTGGGCCTCCCGAGAGATTGTGTATAAGGCTGCTATGGCAACATTACGTAGTCTATGTGCTCGGGGAATTCTGTCCCAGACAGCGAAATGGTTTTTATGCTGCTACAGCTGTGTACCAGGGTTGATCTATGGGAAAGAATCCCTTTCTGTGAATTCTGTGAATCCGCATAGTTCTTGGTGTAGTTGACTGGGGAATATTTATAACTTTTACTATTACAATAACTTCTCTTGGCTTGATGTTCAAAAATGTCGAGATGTATCCTTCTGAAAAAGTTATGCCAACTGGAAAAAAAAAATCTACTATCCAAATGCTTATAAAGTTATGTGACTTCTTTATAAAATTATTGTGGGATTTTATTTAGGTCTATAGTGGTAGTGGTCTAAATCAGAACTTGTATCTTCTCAGAAATAAAATTTTCAACAGAAAAGGCCTGAATGTTTGATCTTAGGGGTTGTTACCCATCACAATAGTATCAAAGTTCATTGTTAACCATAGTAAAGAATTTGACAAATAATGATGACACTTCTGTATGAATCACTTTTTCTAAATATTTTTAAAACCTGATTTTTTTATCCCCTCCACTATCTTTAAAATTAAAAGAAATCTTGTTTATAATTGGCTTTTTCATTTTTAGATTAGAGAATCATTCCATGGCTAAAAGAACAGGAGTACTTGTGGCACCTTAGACTAACAAATTTATTAGAGCATAGGCTTTCGTGGGCTACTGCCCACTTCTTCGGATGCATAGAAAGCTTATGCTCTAATAAATTTGTTAGTTTCTAAGGTGCCACAAGTACTCCTGTTCTTTTTGCGGATACAGACTAACACGGCTGCTACTCTGATTCCATGGCTAGTAAAGTAACTCATTAGGGAGACTGGGTTCTTTAACTTTGCAAGAAAAAAGTCATGGAATTAAAACTCTGATTCTATAATCTTTATATTATAAATATGGAACCTGATGTGGTGGGTTGAATCACAGAAACCCCCTTGGGAGCTGCCACCTAATGTACCAAGACTACCCCTGCTCCTGTTTTCCCTGCCAGCTCAGGACTCCAGCACCCTGGCTTGCTGAGCCAGACACTCCCGTCTGCTCCAACACAGACCCAGGGTCTGAATTCCTTGCCCCAAAGCTGCAGGTTTACCTGAAAACAGCTCACAGAAGTGTGCTTGTGTTTAGCACTCAGATGTCCAACTCCCAATGGGGTCTAAACCCAAATAAATCCGTTTTACCGTGTATAAAGCTTATATAGGGTAAACTCATAAATTGTTCGCCCTCTATAACACTGATAGAGAGAGATGCACAGTTGTTTGCTCCCCCAGGTATTAATACATACTCTGAGTTAATTACTAAATAAAAAGTAATTTTATTAAATACAGAAAGTAGGATTCAAGTGGTTCCAAGTAGTAACAGATAGAACAAAGTAAGTTACCAAGCAAAATAAAATAAAATGCGCAAATCTGTCTAATCAAACTAAATACAGATAATCTCACCCTTAGAGATGCTTCAGTAAGTTTTTCCCTCAGACTGGACACCTTCCAGGCCTGGGCACAATTCTTTCTCCTGGTTCAGCTCTTGTTCCAGCTTAGGTGGCAGCTAGGGAATTCTTCATGATGGCTTTTCTCTCCCTCTCCCCCCCCCCCCCCCTTTATATATCTTTTGCATAAGGCGGGAACCCTTTGTCCCTCTGGTTTTCCCCCCCACCCTCCTCGCTGGAAAAGCACCAGGTTAAAGATGGATTCCAGTTCAGGTGACATGATCACATGTCACTGCAAGACTTCATTGCCCACTTGCCAGCACACACACATACAGGAAGACTCACAGGTAAAACACAGCCATCTGCAGACAATTGTCCTGGTTAGTGGGAGTCATCAAGATTCCAAACCACCATTAATGGCCCATACTTTGCATAATTACAATAGGCCCTCAGTTATATTTTATATTTCTAGATTTAGATACAAGAGTGGTACATTTATACAAATAGGATGATCACACTCAGTAGATTATAAGCTTTGTAATGATACCTTACAAGAGACCTTTTGCATGAAGCATATTCCAGTTCCATTATATTCACTTATCATGTTTTTATAAAACCATATAGACTGCACAACGTCACACCTGAATTTTTTTATCTTGTGTCTCATTCCCCATCAAAAAGCCTCTAACAATTGTACTCTTGTTTGAAGTGGCTAGTAAACAAAGTAGCACTCTAGGTTTAACAGTAATGTAATGGTGGTATATCTGTCTGGCATTTGTTGTTTTTATAACAGAGAGGACAGAGAAGCACGCTTCCTAGCTAGCAAAATGGGAATAGTGGCAGCTTTTCGATCATGGGCAGGTAAGTGGTTTATTTTTTCCCTCTCTTCCTCCCCCACCCCCTTAATCCACCCTGCCCCCCATTTGTGTGTTGAAAAGGGAGTTTAAAGAGTGAGAGAATGGCTCATTTAAGTACAGAATCTGTTCCTATGAGTCTACTTTGTATGTCTTCATCAGTACCTTGTCTGCAATTATATTAATGTGTTTTGATGTGTCAAATCAGATGGGATTCCACTATGTGGTGTGCTCTGATTGTCATTCCTGATCAAGAGATGCACCTCTTGTTGCAAATTTGGGAATTCCATATCCGATATCTAGTTACTTTAGCAGTGTTTCCTGATACTCGGTGGGTGGGGCTGATGATCACCATAGTCTAAAGTTTTATCTACACTTGAGATCTGCCCTACTCACTATCCAGTGCAAATAATGCCACTGTTTGTCTTCATTAAGAGTTTGCATCAGTATAGCCTCACCAATGACTGGCCACTGATTGCTGTAATTGGGGCAAATCCTTCAAAAACCTTAGGTGATGTCTACATTGGGGCTTTGCCCCAATTACAGCAATCAGTAGCCAGTCATTGGTGAGGCTACACTGGTGCAAACTCTTAATGCAGACGGATGATTGATTAGAAACCTCTAACAAGCCATTTCCATGGTTGCCTCTTGTACAACCTCCCTCACCCATGCACTGGAAGCTAAGCTTAAAAACCTGAAAGGCCCTTCATAAGATTGAAAGAACAGTGGGCTTGGAATATGCCACTTCCCTTGACATTTTCTTTATTATTTGTCCCTTTTTCTGCCCCTTTGCCCCCCCCCCAATTCATTTAGTTTTTAAGATGTATTTGTAAAGGATTTTAAAAAAGGGGTTGTGCCATCTTTTGCTGGTTTCATACATAAAGGTGGCTTTAGATGTTTTAAAACAAATAAAAAGCTAACTTTTTCCCTACTTGTGTTTTTTACCTTTATAAATATCAGGAATGTAGAATTGGGAGGGGTCAGAAGTGCATATTGTGAGCTGTGGTATTGAGGGTGTTTGGATAAAACCTTTCTTCTATCAAAAAAAATTAGTTATTGAAGTCAAGTCTTTGAAGTATTTACAGAAATAAATACATTTAATTTTTAAAGTTTGTCTAAAAATCCCTTCCCTTCTCTCTTGCTTAACTTTCACTTTTAGCTTTTGTGATGTCACCATTTCAGGAGTTTTCTAGTCACCCATAGTCTTCCAGTCTCAAATGGAAAATACCTTTTTAAAACATAACCTTCAGGCTTTTTTGTACATCAAAGAATTGAAAAGTTTTTGTTCATTGGAGGTTACATTTATGACAGAGCGTGCATATTTTTTGGTAGTCATTGACTTGTCCTGTTGGGCTGTTCCATGCCTAATTCCTCTGTTAGGTTCTTATAATACAGTGATAACTTAAGGGTGCTTCCACTTTCCAATATGATAAACATATCCTTTGATAGTGTATTCTTCTTCAAGTTATGTCCACATAGGTGCTTCACTTCAAATGCCTCTTGAGCCCTTAACTGGAGATTTTCCAATAGCAGTGTCCATTTGGCCTGCTCGTGTATGGCTATATAGGACTGCATGGGTGAATTGCCCTCAAGTTCTTCTCAACTGTCTCAGCCTGAGACTGAGGCCTAGCTTGTCCGCCTTGAGCATGCTTCAGCTAACTGTTTATAGTTTAGTATTAAGTGGTAGTTTGTTAGGTAATTTAGTAGATGCATAATGAGAGGATTAACTTTATTTTGCTTCCTCCCTCTGGAGAGCCTTACTCTCCTGGCAGGGCATGCCCAGCTCTCTAGGATTCAAAAGTTGCCTCTGTTGTCAGAAGGTTAGTGACAACCCCTCTAAATGTGTTTGCTACCTGGGACAGTAACGCATATCCCGGATGTGTAACTTCTGCCTGGCCCTTAAATCTAGAGCAAGGAAGAACCAGGAGACCAGGTTGAGGCTGCTGATGATGAAGCACTCCCTTTTATCTGCTTCAGAATCAGGTTAGGAGACCCTCCCCGAACATCTGTGTCTAGGCAGATGCAGCACCCAATTGACTTTGGTGCAGATCTCCCCTAAGAAAGGGAAATAATATATGGAGATATCCCATCTCCTAGAACTGGAAAGGACCCTGAAAGGTCATCAAGTCCAGCCTCCTGCCTTCACTAGCAGGACTAAGTACTGATTTTGCCCCAGATCCCTAAGTGGCCCTCTCAAGGATTGAACTCTCAATCCTGGGTTTAGCAGGCCAATGCTTAAACTACTGAGCTATTCCTCCCCCCGAAGACTCTTGAGACCCCAGTGATGGTTCCCAGAAGAGGAGCTCTGGCTCTCATCATAAGGAGGCTGCTCCCAAAAACCTTGGTCCTCCTGGTAAGTCCATGCTATCAGAAGCCTCGACCTCTTGATTCAGTGCCTTAGAGTCGAAAGACTCCTTCTCCGGTACTAGCAAGTCCCTGAGCTCTAAGGGGAAACAGTGCTCTGACAGAACCGCAGTACCATCTACAAAGTACAAGGAGGGCAAGGACAAGCACTCCTCCAGACTGGTACCATCAAGTACATCTCTGTCATTGATACCTCCCCAATTAGAACCCTCGGTACCATGCAAACCAAAGCATCAGACATAATTGAATCCTATCTGTTACGCTTTAAATTTATGATACTCTGCTTCAACTGCCAAGCATGTTACCACATCAGCTCCACGTGGTACCACAGGAATTTAGATACCCAAAAGACTTAACAGTGGCAGATGAACAAGAATCTCCACTGCTCATGGATACAGAATGCCTCTCAGTACTGAGACCCTGGTCTCTATCTGGACTGCTGTCGGTCTCTGGTACTGCCAGGCTCTCCACCCTTTTCTGTTGGTGCACCCATACCCATTGGAGGATATCAAGAAGGTGCGGGAGACCTCTCTTCAGTCTCTTCCATGTCACTGCAGGGTTCTCATACCCATCCATATGGAAACCAGTTCTTTGACACACATAGGGAAGACCTTTGGTGCACAACACCAAAGGTGGTGGCACCAACCCTGGATGCCACCCCCTCTCCTATATGGGCCCCCACCATGGCCATACCAGGATCCCTGGGCTGCATGCCAACAGCAATTTGCCAGACCACCAGCTCCAATGAATTGGGAGGCTAGAGATGCTCAGTCGTCTCAGTTGGGACCCCAACACAAGGAGATGTTTGAGGGAAAGGAGGCTAGGGCAGATAAAGAAGCCATCCCTCAAACTTCTATCTCATCTTCTCCAGCTGATGTGATCATGCCTCCACCACTATCCGTGACCAGTAATTTCCAGCAGGTTCAAGACCTTATAAAGAGGGTAGCTGATGAACTTAAAATACCACTCGAGGAAATCAAGGATTTGCAGTACAAATTGCTTGACATTTTACAATCAGCAACACCCACTGGAGTGATGTTACTCTGTAATGAGGCACTCCTGGACCCAGCAAAAACTGTTTGGGAACATCTGCAACTGTTCTACCAACTTGCAAATGGGTGGATACAAAAATATTATTTCCCCTCCAAGAACTCTGATCGCTTACGTTCGTCGGGAGGTGATTTTAGGCTTCCCATACTGTGACGACTTGTTCAAGGGCTGATTTTACAAAGCAGTACTGTCATCCACTCAGATGGTCCTTTCTTTTTTTTGAGGAACTGGGTCTTGAGCTCAGTGTAAGAAAATCCACATTAACCCCCAAATAGAGAACTCTGTTCATAGGGACGTACTTGGATTTGTTGACAGCCAGGGCCTACCTTCCCATGGACAGATTCATAACTTTTTCAGATCTAGTCAGGACCATTCTCAGGGAATCCTCTAACATAAGTAAGGAATTGTCTACAGCTCTTAGGTTGTATGGCAGTTTACACCTTCATGACTGGTCATGGCAAGACTATGCTTCCATTGTTTCCAGGGCTGGCTCAGAATGGTCTGTTCACCAAACAGAGACCGTTTGTACAAGCGAGTTTGGACAATGCTTCCCCTTCATGTAAAGAATTCCCTAGACTTGTGGAAAAATCAACTCGTCAGTGCAGGTGTTCCTTTCATTTGCCCAATTACAATGTCTGTACAGCTCAGGGCAGATGGTCACATCAGGAAACCTCCACATTAACCTGGTGGAACTCAAGGTACTCAGGAACGTTGCTTTCATGTCCTGTCTGTCATCAGGGCAAATCAATCAGGATCATGATGGACAATGTGGCCTACATATTCTGTATTAACACTGTGCACTCGAAGCTGCAAAATTGTGGAACTGGTGTGTAGCCCATCAGAGCCAAATTTCCACTCTCTGTGGTGGTCAGAACACCCCACCTGATACTCTCAACAGGCATTTCTCCAGAACTAGGAATGGGAGCTGGACTCTCAAATTCTCTATGGTATAATCCAAAGTTGTGAACTTCCAGAGATGGACCTCTTTGCTACCTCCAGGAACAGGAAGTGTTGTCTGTTCTGCTCAAAAGAAGATCTAGGCCATTACTCTCTTGGAAACACGTTTCTCCTCCCTTGGACAAAGGGACTATTCTATGCGCTTCCTCCAACATTGTTAATATTGAAAGCTATGAGCAAGATCGGCCAGGACAAATCCAGGGTATCCTTGTAGTACCAATCTGGCCAAGACAAACTTGGTATCCTTACCTGCTTCACGTATGCATGCATGTGGTGATCAAGCTCCCAATCATTCCTTATCTTCTCTCTCAAGACACAGGCCACTTAATTCACCCCAGCCTAGGGGTCCTCTTCTTCAGGGCATGGTTCCTCAGTGGTTCACGGTGTTAGAATCTACCTGCTCTATAGTAGTACAACAAGTGTTGTTGAACAGTAGAAGGGTGTCAACCCAAATTACTTACCTGTAGAAGTGGAAGAGATTCAGCCATTGGTGCCAGCGCCACTGACCTGTGTCTGAATCCTTGTCACTCTCCGCTATCCTGGATTACCTGTTGGACCTAAAGAAATCAGGGTCATCAGTTAGCTCAATTAAGGTTCTCTTGGCTGCAATATTGGCTTTTCATTCTGCAATAGAAGGGTTTTCTGTATTTGCCCACTGTTGCCTTGTCTTCATGGTGTTTTAAGAGTTTGTGGAACCTCTACCCCTAAGTTAAGGACCACACTCCAACTTGGGACTTCAACCTCATACTTAGATATCTCGTAAGATCTCCATTCGAAGAAAGGGCAACCTGTTCTTTGCTTCACTTATCCGTGAAGATGGCCATCTTTTAGTAGCTATTATGTTGGCTTTACAGTGTTCTTCAAGGACACTCTTTATGCCCACACCCTAAATTCTTACCTAAGGTATTATCGGACTTTCATCTTAACCAGTTCAGTCATCTACCAGTGTTTTTTCCAAAACCACATAAGTCTAAATAGGAGATGTCTTTACATACCTTAGATGTTAGATGGGCATTGGCCTTCTATCTAGATAGGACCAAGCAATTTTGGAAGTTATTTAGATTGTTTCCCTCACAAATAAATGCAAGGAGTCCACCATCTCTGCCCAGAGACTATCGAGGTGGATCTCTGGGTGTATTGTCACTTGTTACGATGCAGCTGATGCTCACACCCTCTCCCAAAGGATTATAGCACATTCTATCAGATCATAAGCAATATGCCTGGCATCACTCAAGAATGTTGCAGTATCTGAGATGTGTAAGGCCACTGTGTGGTCTTCAGTAAATATATTTCCTAAGCACTATGCCTTGATCCATTCTTCCAGTTCAGATACAACTCTTGGTAATGCAGTCCTATCCAGTTCTGGACTCAATTTCAAAGCTCCCTCCTCCCTGTAGGGATACTACTCGAGAGTCATCTGAAGTGAAGGCCTCAAAGGAACACTACCCAAAGAAGAAGAGGTTATTCATCCTGTGCAGTAACCATGTTTCTTTGAAATGAGGCCCTTTGGGTGCTCCACTACCCACCCTCCTTCCCCTGTGCTTCAGACTGTTCTCGGTGGGACATTCAAATGGAGAAGGAACTGAAGGTGGTTCACCTCTACAGCCCTATATAGCCTTTGCGTGTGGTACGAGGATGTGTAGGACATATGTGCAGGCTGAACGGATACTGCTAATGGAAAATCTCCCATCAAGAGCTCAAGAGGCACATGCAGACCTGAAGTGGAGCACCCATAGGGGAGCACATCTTCAAGAACACAGTTACTGTACAGGGTAACTTTTTATTGTTGGTTTATTTGTATTAGGTAGTACAAATATTACCTATAGGAGCTCCAGTAATAGACCATAAACTCATAGGCACTGTACAGACACCTAATAAGAATGCAGTCGCTGCTCCAAAGACAAGTGGATACAGACAGATGGATAACAACAAGGAAACAATGAGCCAATACAATCTAGCATGATAGGTTCAGTGGTCACAGTTCACTAGCTACCTCGCCGTTGTCAAGTTTTTTTTTGTAGGCATCGTGACAAACAGTTTTATGAAGGGATTTGAAGGATAAAGACACGGCTTTGTGGATGTTTACAAGAGCTCTTCCCAAGCGTCAGGGGCAGTAGGGAAGAAAGCACAAAAGTTCTTGTTTGAAAGTTTAACAAGTGGGCAATGAAGGCTGGCATCATTGGTTGAGCAGAGGCAGGAAAATTCTCAATAGTATATGAGAAAAGGAGGATAACATGGGAATAGGCTGTGAAGGTCTTCAGAGTGAAAATAAGTACTGGTAAAAGATGAGCTAGGAAATTATATTTGCAGCCGCATTTTGAATGGACATTAACGGGGCAAGATTACATTTAAAGCAAGTAAAGTTAGGCCAAAGGTCAGGGAGTTCATTAAGATTACGGTGCAATTTTACATCAGAAAGGTGAAGCCCTCTTAATACTGAAATATTTAAGCATGTAAATTTTACATAAGGAAAACTACAACAATCTATATAGGTTTTGTCATACTGCTGAAGGTAAATTTTTTAAACCGAGAGGAGAGAAAATCCTTTGATATATCCTTTCTTACTGTTTCTCCCACTTTGTCTCCCCATTTTTCCCTCTTGTTTGCTATCATGGTCCCCTGCTCTCTAGAAGTGCTGTAGTGGTTTGATTTACATGCCTCGCATTTTGTATAACTTAAAAACAAATTAATTGAGAGGGAATGTCTGGGATAAGATAGCAAAACACTTGTCTTCAGAATAACTAACTTGTAGAAAGGAAAAGAGAAATCAGAAAAACAAGTACAAAAATAAAGTTTGACAACCTCATTTTCTTTGCTTTGTATTGCCTTTCCTTCATTTAAAATTAATTTACAGCTAAAGCTCAGGCTTATTGCTTGCAAACAAATTGAAATTTCTGTGTACAGGAGGCAGAGCAATCAGGATTACATTTTAATTTAATAATTACCCAATTATCAGAGTCAGAATACAAGGAGCTGCATAGGGACCATAATTATTGAGAAATAACTAGTGAATATGCAAAGTGCACCTGGTCTGTTGCTGGGGATTGGATAACTAGAGGGAAAACTGCAGTTATGATTTTGTAATTGCGTATAATCCTATGAGACAATTGTTTAGTTATAATTTTTATTAGTATTTCGAACAGTGGTTTTTAAAGCATTTGTTTTGATTATGAGACACTAATTATACATTTTGTGTTTTCTAGGTATTATCAGTTTATGCAAGCCAGGCAACTCTGGGATCCAGTCTCTTATTGGGGTACTTTGTATACCAAATATGGAAATACGGGTAGGCAATAAATCAGATAATTACAGAGGGGAATGGTATTCTAAAACTGTGTGCACTTCTAGGAGGTACTTTGTGTGTGCTTCTTGTGTATTTTTAACACTTAATTTTAACATTAATGGTAGGAAGATTGGTCGAGTGATTAGGTTGCTAGCTTAGGATCTTGGGTAGATCACTTAGCCTCTCTGTATCTCAATTTCCCTTCTGTAAAATGAAGATAATAGCAGTATCCTGCTTCACAAGAGTGTTGTGGGGATAAATACATGAAAGATCATGTGGCAGTCGTATACTACAGTAAACGGGGCCTTATAAAGAGACTTGGAAGGATTAGATTTTTATTTGTAAATGTCGGTAAACCGATTTTTACTATATGCATATGCCATCCAAAAATATTACATCAATGTTAAAATTTACAGGTAGGCAAAGTAAGAAAAATGCTGCTTGAAAACGTATTAGAGTTTTATTTAAGGATATTTACTTTGCATATTTTGACATGTGATGTTCACAGTTTGTGTTTTAAGTGTTAAAAAGCTTTAACTTTTTGAATCTCAGTGTTTCTCATTAATGATTCAGACCTCCCATGAATTCCCACCACTGTGAAAATTAAAATTTCTGAAAGAGAAAAAAAATCTTAAAACCCATAATTTCATGCAATGGTGAAAATTTACATTGGTAAAGATCTAAAACAAGCTTAAAAATAAATATTGATATCAGTTGAAATTATAAAATATAAAAATTGAATTCTGCCAAGTTTTCTTTAAAATACCTGAGAGATAGTAAATAGAAGAGTGACATAAGTTTTTATTTGCACTACTATATGTTACTCCTATGTATATCAAGACTCCATTATATGGACTTACACTGTTATTAATTAGAGCTGAAAAGAACTTTCTTTCTGAGATTGAGATAATTTTTGACACAGGAAGTGTCCATGATCCTGGCAAGAATGAGAAAGAAGCCAAAGTGCATAGCCTCCAGTGAAAGTTTAAAAAAAAAAAAAATGCAATTGATCACTCATGTCTCTGTGTGAAGTAGGAAAAAACATGTAGTTGGAGACTGACTAAACACTAGAAAACGTATACATGGAGACAATCCTTTATTGACAGGGAGATGAACTAGTTGATCTAAGTGTTTTTCATATTTAACTTTTCATTTTATTACTTTGTCAACACAGAAATATTATTTTATTGTCTTTAATACATAATACTACATTAATTTTACTTTTGAATTTATTTGTGTATCATTTAGTAGCTATATTTTAGACGCACTGCAAGGCTTGTACATTACTTGCTAATTAAGAATGTTGTGGCAACTCATAAATTCCCCTCTTTTGTCATTTAAATAGCACTGTAATGTCTTTTTGTATTGTGTTACGTATAATGTAATATAACAGTTAAGACAGTAATTTTCTACTTTATTTTAGCCAAATTTTGATACAGCTAGAATCAGGTTTTTTTTTTTTTTTTTTTTTTTGAAAAAGCTACAGATGGATACCACATGACTCTCACCTTGAAGTTTCCTGTGAGAAAGATGGCTGCCTAGTCCTAGACCTCTTGTCACCCCATATATTAATTTAATTATTACTTTTCTAGCAAATTTGACTAAGTTTCTGTCATAAAAGTCTAAATTCCCTGGATAAACTTCAGACTGTTGAACTTGGATTCCAGTGGAAAAAATGAGAGGCAACCAAAGACCTAAGCCTGAATCACCTAAAGAGCTGGGGGGAGAGAGGCCACAGCAGAACCTACCTCAGGATATCATGGCACTGAAGAAATTCCTCCTTACCAAGTGGATTCAATCTCAAAAGATATTCGGGGCCTCTCTCAAGAAGTATGTGATGTAAAATTGAGAATGGGTTACTTGGAAAATGAGCCACAAAAGGCTGCCATTGAAATGAGTAAAATTAAAGAAAAAACTGCCTCCTTAAAACTTAGAGTAAACAAATTGGAAGAAAAACAGGATTACTTGGAAAACGGATCTCAAAGAAACAACCTTCACATCTTGGGTATTGCTGCAGGTCTAGAGGATAAGAATATTATCCGCTTTCTCCAGAAGCTGCTCCCTGACACATTTAAATTGGACTCCTTATTGCCTCACCCTCCCCCCATATATTTAAAGATCTCATTGAATTCCTGATGCTAGAAAGTTGGAATCTGACAAGCCCAGACTTATCTTCAAGTTGCTGAAGTTCAATGATAAAGTAATGTTAATGAATGCTGCCAGAAAAGCCAAAACCCTTATGTTCAAAGGGCACAACATTTCTTTGTCCTGACTTCTCAGCTGAGCTTAACAAAAAGAGGACTGCATTCAGTGACATAAAGCAAATCCTAGGGAACCAATGTCATATGGGAGTTGATGTGCATCTGCTTTCACTATGGATTTAGCAAGCTTTACAAGATTTTGCAAAACCTTCTGCAAAATTTGTAAGATGCTTAACATTGCAGCCAGATTTTACCAACAATAACGTAATGGTTCACCATAAAGAGCATACTTCCACATGGTGAAAATTCTGTTTTTCTTATGTATCCTTGTAGATATGCTATAATAATAATCGCCTATATAATCTAGCAGTTAGGCTGAACTCTTCAGTTTACCCACTTTGGAGCTGAGTACAAACAACATTGCAATGCATGGAGTAACAGTTTAACACTAAGCTGGGGTATATAGCACCATGTACTCAAGGAAGTATTACCAACCCCAGTCATCACAACTTGCACTGCTAGACAGTCTCTTCACTAGTTCTTCCTCTGATAGATCATGTTATGTTAACCACAAGTCCTTTGGAGCAGTCAATATTCCTGACATGTAAAGTACATCATAACCTAAACCCTAAATAACACTAGTTACTCAGTTTGTGCAGGGCATTTACATATTATGAATATGAATATTGTATTTTCTTATTCAGATTAGTTGTCCTAATTAGTATTTCATTGACCAAATCAGTTGTGAATTTATATGTGGTGACTCTATGTATGTATATGCATATATATATTATACATGTTCTTAGAAAATGTGTTTGCATTTAGTGATGTTTAGAATATTATTAGATAATATGGGAGGGGCGGAGAGAATGAAACAGATGCCCTCAGCGATCTGAACATGCCCACACTGGCTTATTTTAAGTGTTTTCCCCTGCTCCTGTTACAAATATACTTTGAAATACAACTATATTTATTCTTTGGATATTTAACTATAGATCTTTTTGTATACTTGACACCTTAGGGGCCAAATTGAAGGCATAAATTCATTGAAAACTAACCAGTTATCTAACGTATATAAATACACACCATATTTTAGAGATGTGGTTTAACAATATTAACTAGAAATACATATCTTTACAATAAAGTTATATATCTTAATATATCTTTTAAAACTTTCCATGAATTTTCTTAGGGTATGATCCCGGAACATGAGGGAACTCAATAAACCTTCCAAAATAATTAAAAAATCTTGAGACACCTCAGATTTTAAAATAAATGCCAAGTAGCTTTATTGCAGGAAATTAATCTAGCAGAAATAGATGCCAACAGAATCAAGAAGGTGTAGCATATCCTTCATCATTGAATTCTAAGAGCAGAAGCACATCCATCTTAGTTTATACACTGTTGGTCTGATCCCGAGGGAAGATGATCCTTCTTGAAGGATAATCCTTGTTTTGACTCAAAAAGGTTAATTCTAGGAAGCTGTTACAATCCAAGTGGAGGTCATTCTAAATGTTTCAAAGACACTGCCAATAATAATATAAAAGATATTCTTGTACTAAAGGGAGGTGATTGAAATACTACCCTAGAAAGACATCTGGACAAATCCAGTTGCATAAGACCCAGCTTGAAAACACAATAGGCCAACCTTCATTATTAATGAATTTTATTTAAAAGATATATAGAGCCTGAGACACCCCAAGGAGCATGGCTATACCTATTTCTCTATAGTACATTCATCTTACTCCCAGAATTGACTTTCCTTTTCTATCTGATTCTAGCATGCCTAGAAGTAGCTATTGATTATACAAAATTAGCATATCATATGCCAATTATACTCCCCATAGATGCTGGTTATACTTCATTGAAGTCTTCTAGGTGGGAAGCTGAACTAAAAGATACAAAAATTTGTTGCATAGTTGATTCAGTCAACTCTAACTTCATATGAGAAAATAAGGACTCAGTTGCCTGAGATACCCTCTTTTGAGAAGCTCTGAAAGCTACTACAAGGGGTGGATGCTAAAGTATACTTCCCAAAAGGAGAGAGACTCAAGTTACCAAGGAAATAGATGATTTGGAGAGAATGCACAAGACTTGACCCAAATAGTGGGAAAAACTCCTATGTTTCCTAATCCACTCCAAATATTGACCTAATAAATGCTTATCCAGCCAAATTGAATTTACACTTGTCAGAGCCAAAGAAAGATATTATGAATGGAGAAGATAAAGGAGGTAAACTACTTTCCAGAAGACTTAAGATGGAACTATCCGGTAACAATATTTCTTCTATATTACCAGGAAATGGGAGTGTCATCTTTGAACTAATAGATATAAATAATAATTCTCTCAAGCTTTCATATAAATCAGTCAACCAGTTTGACGCTAACAAATTTGATCATTTTGTTGAAGCCTTGCCTTTTAATATAACTTCAGAACAAATGTTTGACAAAGATTTCTCAACACAAGAGATTGAACATACTATAAAAAAAAAAAAAGTCTGGAAAGGCTCCTGCAAAGGATCAAGTATCAGGGGGTAGCCGTGTTAGTCTGTATCTACAAAAACAACAAGGAATCTGGTGGCGCCTTAAAGACTAACAGATTTATTTGGGCATAAGCTTTCGTGGGTAAAAACCTCACTTCAGATGCATCTGAAGAAGTGAGGTTTTTACCCACGAAAGCTTATGCCCAAATAAATCTGTTAGTCCTGGAATGGATGACATTCTGGAAGATTTCTACAAAACACTTTGTAATCAGTTATCTTCTATTCTTTCAAAGGTCTTTACTGGAACAGTCCAAAAAGAAGCCATGTCTTGTGAAATGACAACTGCTTTATTTATTTTAATACTGAAGAAGAGCAAAGACAGTTGCAACTGTGTCGGCTTCTGCCCATATCTCTGTTGAATACAGATTGCAAAATAATTGTAAAAATTTTTGCTATATAACTAAACACCATCATTCCATCAGCCTGGTTTCATTAAAGGAAGATTGACTTGATCCAGCAAGCTCATATGTCAGAAATTTCCTCTATAGCTTTCTCTAGATGCTGAGAAGGTCTTTGACAGGGTTGAATGGACTTATCCATGGCTGTTCTTTTAAAAAATGAATAAATAAAAATTGAATTTGATCCAATATTCCTGAACTGGATTAGTGTATTCTACACGTCTCCCTTGTTTCACTGTCAACTAATGGATTTTTTTCTCCAGGATTTCAACTAGAAAATAGGACAACAAAGTTGTCCTCTGTCGTCTCTCCTTTCTTTGACTCTCTCAAACCAATGCTGTGTACGTTATCAGTTCTCAGTCATTGAAGGTGTGAACCGGGAAGAACAAAATCAGTTTATATGCTGATGAAATGTTTGTACTTTTTGAAGAATCCATCCTCATCTGTTCCATAATTGATGTAGTTGACATTTTTGGAGAGATCTCTGGTTTTCTCATTAATTGGAGTGAATGACAAGCAATGGATGTATCCAAAAGATTAGACCCGTCTCAATTTCAGTATTCTCAATTTCAAATATACAAGGAAATCACTTACTTAAGTGTTAAGATTTGTCCTAATCTTCTGAAAATTGTTTAAGTATGCACTATATATTTAAACAAACTTCTAAGGTTGCAGCGAGATGGTGTCTTGTCCTGTCATCTTTACTGTGGAAAACAGAAATAGCCAAAATAAATGTTTTCCCAGGATTGATTTATATGATTAGCCTCTTGCATTTCAAAATCTTTCCCATGCTCTTTGTTCAAATAAAAATAGGTGTATTATGCAGTTTATATGGGATAAAAAATTGCCTTGTGGGTGTCACAAGACCCTGAAATACTGGGCAACTGGAGGTATGGGATAGCCAGATTTGTATTTATATTATATAGTATTCCAAATGCGTTCTATTTTAAGGTGGTTCACATCCAGTGGTGGCTCTGTATATGTATCGGCTTGGTTTTAGATTTTAAAAAAAAGCGTAGTTTATGCCATTTGGAGTCTATCCGTACCCTTAAGGAAAAATCCAGTCTTTGCTTCTACATGGGGCATACTGCAATACGTTACAGCATCCAGTCTTACTTATTTTCTGTATCACTATAGGATAACCCGCACCTCAGGATCAGGGCCAACTCCATGCTTAAGACCATTTGGATAGAAAAAGGATTAACAAAAATTGAAGATGATCAACTGATTTTCTATTACATGTGTGACATATACCAGCCACTGCTGTCTCTCAGTTCCTTCTTGACTATGCTCAAGGATTTATACACTGATAGGGAACAATTGGTCTGTTTTAACTCTCTCTCCTCTAGGTGAACATGTTAAGAAATAAGGAAACAAGTCACTGTGTAGGAATGACTTCTAGATGGCTTAATGTTTTGCAGTATCCTCTCACAGAAAATTGGAAAAAGAACTTAGCCTTACTGTCGCAACAGAAATCTGGAAAGATATCTGGCTTAATGTGAAAGATATTTCAAGTCCTTGCTATTCTTCCAGAGCAAGATATTAAACAGGTGCTACTGGACTCCAGACTCTTTAAGGCTAGATTAGCAATGCAGAGTGAGTGTTGGAGACCATGCCAACCTTTCGCATATCCTCTAGACCTCTCAAACATGTTACGGAATATTATATATACTGTGTGTGTGTGTGTGTGTGTGTGTGTGTGTGTATGTATATGTGTATATATATATATATATATATATATGAGCGTTCTCTCAAAAACATTGTCACTATTTTCCCTTCTCCAAACTTGTGTATTTTAGGGGTGCTGGATGAGTTGGAATGATTTAACATTAAAAAATGGTTTGTAGTATCGCTTCTTGGCTCTCTATGAGCTGAGGGGTGAAAACATTGTCTACAATTCTAGTGGCCAGAAGAAGTTACTTTTAGAAAATCTGCAGTTTCCCCCTTCATACACAGATTGGCTGAGTGAGCTCTCTACTACTGCATTATTGGGAAAAAATGACTCTAATATTAACACTTGGAAAAATATGAGGATGTCTAGTCACACATGAAACTATTGCACACCTTTGAAGCTTAGTACATATTAGATCCTGATATTCGTAGGCTGTGTTCTCACTTATTTATTTAGTCACTGCATGACCTTTATGAGTTCAGGATTTTTTTGTTTTGTTTTGGGGTTTAATTGGTTTTTGGTTTTTTTTTTTTTTTTTACAGGTTTAGCAAATTATGAACATTGAACTTTAAATGCTACTTCCTCCTTTGTATGTGTTTTGGTTTCATTATATTGCCTTCTTTATATAAAAACAATAAAAATAAAGTTTAAAAATAAAAAGTGAAGACAAATTGAGTGTAACAGTTTTTGCTGCTTGATAGCCTGCTTCAAATAGTTATATTTGAATATATTTTTCATTTTGGATAACTTTCTAACTTTCAAGATAGTGACTTTTTCTACTAGCTTTAAAGTGAAGTTCAGGTTTCTAATAGCTTGTGAAAATAAATATTTTCCTTTTGTATTTGTAGCGAGGTCTACTTGAGGTTCTTTATGATATATTTCGCCTTCCTCTCCCTGTTGTGACAGAAGAATTCATAGAAGCACTTCTCAGTGTAGGTAGGTATTAAGAATCAGTGCACAGTACAGGTCATCCTACTTATTTAATTCTTCTAAAATTTGAGTCTTTTTGTCATTTAATTTGTTTTTAAAAAATACTTGTTTAAAAATTGGCTTGTTTCCAGCTGTTGATTACTTTCAAGTGTATCTCCATTGTTCTGGCTTTTGTTGATTTTATTACTACATTAGCTATAAAAGTAGTACAGGAGATGTACTGGGGGCAATTAATCTTAAGACACCAGGTAAATGTATTGCTGTAGGTTAATAGGATACTTTGACTGTAGACAAGGAGTTATCAAAAGTTAGGTCAGAGTCAGAGAAATCTATAGTTGATATCTATTATTGGGAGGGTGGGGAATGTTGTAGGATTGTATCCTATTGCATAAGAGAATTCATCTTTAATAATGTGAATTCTTGCTGCTATCAGTGGTACATTTCACTTTTTAAACATATTTCAAATAAGTCTAATTTAATATTAGTACATTTTTAGATTAATTTGTCAAATTTAAATAATAATGTTGCTGTGTAGACTTTTTTCATCTAAGATGCATTGGAGGGGTAGAATGCATTTCAGCAATACACAAGAATTCTAGATGAGTTAAGTTTTACTAGGCTAGTTATATAATTTCAAAGAACATCACCTCTGAAATGCGTCATTGCTGCTAATGTTATTTAAGGGTATTATCACCCATGACAACCTCTGGCTAGCATTTTGACTGTTTAAAACAGCGTTTTAAAGTAATCTTTGATTTTTCTAAACATCTGACTTTAATCAGTTTTCTGTTTGTTGCATTTTTTCTACACAGCAAATAGACTTAATCTTTGTTTCCAATGCCTTTACAAATATAAAAATGAAGAGGAGTCCTTGTGGCACCTTAGAGACTAACCAATTTATTTGGGCATAAGCTTTTGTGGGCTAGAACCCACTTCATCAGATGCATGAAGTGGAAAATACAGGAGCAGATATAAATAAATACATGAAAGGATGGGAGTTGCCTTACCAAATGTGAGGTCAGTCTAATGAGACAATTCACTGAACAGCAGGATGCCAAGGGAGGAAAGATAACTTTTGAAGTGGTAATGAGAGTGGCCCATTTCAGACAGTTGACAAGAAGGTATGAGTAACAGTAGGGGGGAAATTAGTATTGGGGAAAATAGGTTTAGGTTTTGTAATGACCCAACCACTCCCAGTCTTTATTCAGGTCTAATCTGATGGTGTCCAGTTTGCAAATTAATTCCAGTTCTGCAATTTCAAGTTGGAGTCTGTTTTTGAAGGGTTTTTTTGGTTGAAGAATTTCCACTTTTAGCTCTGTTACTGAGTGACCAGAGGGATTGAAGTGTTCTCCTACTGTTTTTTGAATGTTATGATTCCTGTGCAGTGTCAAATGTCCTTTCACTGAGTGGTACTAGTTTTATGTCAGGAGTAGCCACGCTCTCCTGCAACTCTGTAGAAGCAGCCTCTCCTTTGTTTTTCACTGCAGGAGTATGGACTCAGGAGGACGGGCAGAGGACAGGAAGTAGCTTCTCCCTTCTACCCTGCAGTAGTGTACAGTTTTCCCAGCCTCCCAAGTTAAATCTTGGGCAGAGTTGCTGACTAAAGCTTGGTCTAGATTACAAAATTCTGTTGTCTGACACACACTTTAGCAGTCAGTGTATAGTAGAACAAATCATGCTCATATTGTTAGCAATACTACTTCTCTGCAGTCTGAGAACTGGTGCTCATGTATAATATACATTCTGAGCTATAAGTCTCTTTTAGTTGATCCAGTAAAAGATATTACTTCAGCCACCTTGTGTGTCTCATATTACATTTTAGTTAGTCTTAATTATGGTATTTGCGAATTACAAGTTCAGTGCTGTATTAAAGTGAAGACTGTGAAAATCATATTTGTACTGATTTGGTCTACACTGGAGATTAGAAGAAACAAACAAAACCACTTATTGTTGCTAATGTAATGAATAATTTATTCTAATAAATGCGACTGCAGATATTAAAATGACCCTTTAAAGTTAAATGTTACAATTACTGATGTCCACATTTTTCTTGCTCTAGATCCAAGTCGGTTTCAGGACTGTTGGAGACTCTCTGATGGTTTTGTAGCAGCTGAATCTAAAACTATATTACCCCATCGAGCCAGATCAAGGTAGCATTTTGTGACTGAAACTGGATGATTGTTGTGGTATTGTTTGTGACACAAGCTATATTGTTTTCTAATTTTTATAATGAAAAATAAAAACAGAAGAAGAAACTACACATTTTACATTGTGTGCATGTTTTGTTTTGTTTTTTCTTCAGACCTGACCTCATGGATAATTATTTGGCTTTGGTGCTTTCAGCTTTTATTACTAATGGACTTTTAGAAGTAAGTGCAGAGTTTAAGGTAGAATGATCATTTCCTCAAAATAATACTAAAATATGTTTACATTAAATGCAGCTATTTCAGTACATTTTTACTTTTCTTTAAGGGTCTGGTTGAGGTAATTACAAGCAGTGATGACCATGTGTCTGTTAGAGCAACAATCCTGTTAGGAGAACTTTTGCACATGGTAAGTCAGGGTTTATTGTTAATTATAGATAGGATTGGTAGTGTCACATATTGTTAAGCTTGCCTTAACCATGAGACCAGCTTTTCTCTTCCTGCAGTCCTTTGTTTCATTCACTACACACCTTACAACTTCTGCAACAAATAAAGGGGGAGGGAGGAGTCCTACAGACAACGTTTTTCATCCCAGAGCAGGTCCATCCTGTGTGCTGAATGAGGCAAAGGCCCTGTGGAAAAAATAGTATGTAATTAAAGGCTTTGTCATAGTGCATACACCCATGGTGAGTGCGGGCGGGGATGTGTGTGAAGGGGGAGTGAGTAAATTATGGTTTGACGGGCAACCCTGCATTCTAGTATTTTCTAATTTTGGTGCTTGACTTTGAATCTTAATAATAATCTTATGACAGAGATATTTGTGTGTAAGCCTTTAAGATTTATTCTGAATGGATTAAATTCTTTACCATTCTGGACAATAGGGTTTGACCCTTATTTCAACACTTGAAGAAATATTTTTGTGCACCTTCATCGTTGCGGCATCCGCAACAACATTTTTGGCAGCCAAATCTTTAGAGTATTCCATAGGGTCACTAGCAACTGAAAACCTCTCATTTCTCTTTCATATTTTTTCCTGAGTATTGTTACAAGTATCATCATGGTATTCATACTACAGTAGAAAGGAATATTTTTTGCTATCTTTCATTTTATTTACTTTGGGCATTTGACAACATTTTGTATTACCATTTTCACTGTTTAATTTGATTGTAAAACCACAAGTTAACAGGAGACTTCAGAGGCAAGTGCAGTCTCTAGAACTATTTTAAATGCTTTTTACCAAATGTGGTATATTTCAAGGTTGTGTCTTTTTAGTAAAGAAGTCTTAATGTAATGGGAATCTGTAATCATGTATAAGAAAGTGTTCTAACATAGAGCTGTGTTATATGAAAAGGGCAAATGGAGCCATATTGTGTCATTGTTTTGCATAGGAAAGTTGTGTTAAAGTCAGTGGGATTTTTGTGGGATATGGCTGAAAAAGTATAATATTGATGAATAGCTAGACCTAGTTTTTAATAACAAATAAATATATCTCTTTCAGGCAAACACAATCCTTCCTCATTCACATAGCCATCACTTGCACTGCTTACCAACGCTAATGAATATGGCAGCATCATTTGATATCCTGAAGGAGAAAAGACTGTAAGCATATTATGTTGTACTAAGATACTGAGAATGTGTGAACATATACAATATATATTTATTACAGTTAAAAACTGTTTTTTTTAAGTGTGCATACATAAATGTGTTTTTACCCTTACTGGATTTATGTCTGTAGTTATTAATGGTTAGTACATATATGCAGTACAGGTAAATATTGTTTCAGTGTACAGCACATAAGTTCCAAAATTGCAATATAGTGACCATAATTAATCCTGAAATTCAGACCAAATTGGAAGAAAGATTTTGAGGAGTAAGTTTGTCGTATCAAAACTGCTTCGCATCAGGTATTACAAGAATTATTTTTACAAGGCAGTTCATATTACTAAGAAGAAATTATTATTATTAATTTATTAATTCATATAATAATAATATCGGACCAAACAGTATAAACCACATTACTTGAGATGTGTTCTGAATTTTGTCTCCCTTAAGTGTTTTGAAGTGGTTTAGTGTTTAACTTTCTGGAAAGGTTAAGCCTTTAAAATTAGGAATGACTGTGCAAAAAACTTGCCTTAGCCAATGTTTAACTCTAGCTATATTAATTAGTAATTTGTTAAATTTATGAAGCATTAATAGCAAAATTAAAAACTGAAGTTCAATGTTAGACTTTCTCTGAAAACTCAGGAACTAGAAATGAAAATGCTCAGTCTCAAAAAGACTTTGACTTTCCAAAAGACAGTGATTTAAAAAACCCAGAAAAATAGCTTCTGTCTCCTGCTACAGCTTCTTTTGTTCGGAGCTTCCACTCATTTTCAAAATGTTTCTTGTGCTGTAGGTCTGTTTAAACATGAGGCGCAAACAAAGCAGAAGCTTCAAACAATTACCACTGCATTTGATGGAGCAGACATACTGTATTTGCTAGTAGTTACACACTAATCATAGATTTTTTTTTTTTGTCTGGCACTGTCCACAATAATGAATTGAGAGCTATATGCCAGCAACACTGACTAAAACTAAATATCTATAAAAGCTGTTTATTCCTCACAGTAAATATGAAAGAAGAAAATTAATTAAATGTTTACGATTTTTTACTAAAATTTCACTTTTTTGCCGTTCAATTTCAGAAGAGTAAATTTTTGCAGGTAGTGTATTTTATTCATGACAGAAGTCAGATTAATTGGAATATTTATTCCAAATTTCTATAATTTGCCTATCCATAACTCTAGATGCTTTTACATTGAGTATGCTTAAGTATTATGTCCTCCACAAAGCTAAACAATTTTGTAGTAAATTGTGCAAAGTATTGTAGTCATTATTTGTGATTGTTCAATATTATTCTCAGTATTATTTTTGTGTTTTTATTTGTGATGGTTCAGGTTATTCTCAGTATTATTTTTTATCTGGCTTTTCAAATTTGTATCCAGTGATGATAAAACCAGGAAAGAAATTCCTTGATATTTTACTTTCTCCATTGTGCTTTTAATGATAAACACTGAATTATTTTTAAATTACTGTTGTAAAATTTTTGGTGCTAAGTTTGATGGCTGTAGGTGGTATCATAAATACTAAAAATAAAGATTTCTAAGAAGATTTCCAAGGTCTTATTGAAAGGCTTGAGTACAATTTGGCAAGAATGTTAACTGCTAACTAAGTTGTACATATTGAGGGTGGGGGTGGGGATTCTTTTTTATGTGCTTATAATTTTGCCTATATTTCTTTTGCATTGCAAGAGTGGTTAGTATGAAGAAAGCCGTAGAAAGTCTTATAGTGATGACACATTTGTGAAAGTATGAATATTGAATGTCTAAAAATTCTGCTGAAAGTAAAAAAAAAAAAAAAATAAATAAAAAATAAAAAAATAAAATAAAAATAAAAATTAAAAAAATCCACAAAATGGTTTTAATTTAAATGTTGGACTGTTATAAAAGTGGTGAAATTCAAATTTTAATCTGTTAATGTTGGACTTAAGTGGATGCCAGGGAAGGAATAGAAGATCTGTAGCAGTAACTGGTAACTTTCACACTTGGTCAGGACAGTGGGTGAGGAGAGGAACTGAAGAATAGAAATGGCACACCTCCACACTTTAGCTTACAATTTTTCTCCCTTTTGCCCCCTCTGAAAATAATTCAGAGGGTCAACGGCATCATTAGCCACTTAACTCCATTTCTCCCTACCTGTCTCTACTGAAGAAATATAGTGTTACTGATATGACATCTGTTATATCTGGGGACCCTAACCATGTCAGCACCGTCTGTATTGTCTTGATCTAGGAGTTCCAAAGTTACAATTTTGTGAGTGTAGTTATCCATCAAATAACACTTGTATTAAAAGTTGTTTTTAAAAAAAAAAAAAAAAAAGTACACCTCTACCCCGATATAACACGACCCGATATAACATGAATTCGGATAAAACGCGGTAAAGCAGTGCTCCGGGGGGGCGGGGCTGCGCACTCCGGTGGATCAAAGCACGTTCGATATAACGCGGTAAGATTTTTTGGCTCCCAAGGACAGTGTTATATTGAGGTAAAGGTGTAGATGAAAATATCTCCTAAGTAGGGAACAGTGTATATCCAAGTATTACAACCATATCTATTAGTGCTGGTATTCTTAGGATTGCTGTACTTTTTAAAAGCACCCACAAAAAAGCTCCCAAACCATCCTTTTCAAGCATTTGTAAAACTTGTAATCAATGCACACCATTAGGTCTTATCTCTAGGCAAGTGGTATGTCTCCCTAGTTCTTAGTCTAGGTCTACACTATGGGGGGGTTGACCTAAGATACGCAACTTCAGCTACGCTAGTCGCGTAGCTGAAGTTGCGTATTTTAGGTCGACTTACCTGGCTGCGAGGACAGCGGCAAGTCGACCGCTGCCGCTCCCCCTTCGACTCCGCTTCCGCCTCTCGCTGCAGTGGCGTTCCGGAGTCGACGGCAGAGCCATTGGGGATTGATTTTATCACGTCTACACTAGACGCGATAAATCGATCCCCGATCAATCGCTACCCGCCGATCTGGCGGGTAGTGAAGACGTGCCCTCAGTGTTCAAGTTCATGATGAATATTTGATTTCGTAAGCTGTTTGATGTCTGATGCTAGTTTGATTGATTCCTGAATGGCCCATGTCCTGTTTTCCCCTTGTTTCCTATCTCTAAGATTCTCAAAACTAATTTCCCACTGAAGGTACAAGACTGGAGAGTATAAACCTATTGGAACTTGCACCTTCTAGAATTATAGGAGGACAGTAATTTGACTTTCTTTTTGAATTCAGAACAGTCATTTCTCATTGACAACTTCTTGGTTGACCCAGGCTTAATTAATACAAGACTTAGCAATGGTGGCCTGTGTTTTATTGTACTGTTGAACAGTGATAAATATCAATATTTTTCCCTACTAGACGAGCCAGTGCAGCACTAAATTGCTTAAAACGCTTTCATGAGATGAAGAAACGAGGACCTAAACCTTACAGCCTCCATTTAGATCATATTGTTCAGAAGGCAATCTCAACACACCAAAAAAGGGATCAATACCGTGTGCAGAAAGATATCTTTGTTTTAAAGGTATTTTGATTAACCATTTAACTATTAGTAAGCTTAATGTTAAATATCAGAGACTCTGAAGTTAATTTATGTTGTGATTTTTAAACCATTCTCCAGAAATCCCGATTTTTTTTTTTTTAATATTACCACTTCTGTTTTTGTTTAATCCATGATCCTTTATGCACTTTCTCTTCAGCAGCCAGATCATATAAGGGATATTGTGAGGTTTGCTTTTAACTTTAGTAAAATAAATGTAATTGCCTGTTTTGCAAACTTTTAACTTTAATAATAATAAAAATGAACATATTTGACTTTCAGAACTGGAAGGCATACTGAAAATTGAATTTACTTTTTGCTTCTTATGCTGTCTGCTACTTTGCATCTTACTGCTACTTTGCAAACCTACTGCTAAAATGTAACATACTACTTTTTCTAAGCTTTGGCAATGAAACTAAACTAGTTTGTTTAATTTCAAGACGAGTTTTTAGTCAGTTTCACTTTTAGGCTGTCATTGCGGCACCAGAATGCTGCAGTTTGAGTTGTATACACACAATAGGTTTTTGCAAAAAAGGAGGAAATGCTTTTCATTGGAATTTGTCTTCAGTTTCAAAAATGTACTATAAATTAATTTGAGGTTTAGACTTTATAATGCTTATTTCACTGCTGATAGTGTAATCTTGTTTGAGGTAGAATGCTGTTTGTCAAACATTAGTACAGTTGCAATATAATCAACAATTCATTAAACGATTGTAGATTTTATCATAAGCGTTTTTTATGTTAGGGTAAAGTGCAGCAAAGAAACTTCCTATTTTCACTTCTTTTCTAATATTCTAGGATACAGAGGAAGCACTTGTAATGAATCTTAGAGATAGTCAAGTACTTCATCATAAAGAAAACCTTGAGTGGAATTGGAATCTGATAGGGACCATACTGAAGGTGAGCAAAGAAAATTCATGATATTTTTTCAACCTATTTCATAAAAAAACGAATTTGGCTTATTTCTTATGTGAGCTTAAAGTTTGTAATATTAGAAGGAAGCTATGAGAAGATACTTCTGAAGTCGTCTCATAAAAGTAGGTTCCTGTTTGGTTTTTTTCATTAGGAGTGTTTGAATACTCTGGTATTTCTGTTTTTCAAAATGTCACCTAGTTTTTCTATTCAATTGTCTTATTCTGAATTGAAAAACAAGAATTGCACTTAGTAGACTGCTAAGGTTTCGCCTCATAAAATTGGAGAAATTTAGAAAATAAAAAACTACTAAGCCATCTGGTTAATTTTCGTTCCAATGGAGGATTTTCCATACAATATATTTTCTGGTGCTTTGTCAAACTAAATTTTAAATGCTTCAAAGGATGAAGCTTCAGATCCTCCAAAATGAAATCCCATTTTGTTTTTTGCTTGTATTTTAACCTGTTTAGATGCTGTTTTATTATCTCTCCGTATTCATTGGTGATTTTAAGTTAGTACCTCAAATATAAATTATTTGGTATTTACCCATTTTAGATTATTAATAAAAACCCAATTTAGCACATATCCCTGCAACTCCCCACCTAAATACCATTAGAATCATAGAAATCCCACATGGAAGGGACCTCAGGAGGTCATCTAGTCCAACCCCCTGCTCAAAGCAGGGCCAATCCCCAGACAGATTTTTGCCCCAGATCCCTAAATGGCCCCCTCAAAGATTGAACTCACAACTCTGGGTTTAGCAAGCCAATGCTCAAACCAGAGCTATCCCTCCCCAATTCACATTGCCATTTATCCTTACCCTTAGGTGAAGGGTCTCGGATATTTCTGTCAGTGACATTGCTTGTATTCAGAACTATTCAAATATTTTAAATGATCATGCAGCACCATTAAATGCTCTGCTAAAATAAAGTACTCTCCTTAACATTAATGTTGAATTCTATTGAATGCTAATGAGGAGGGAGTGACAGGGAAATAGAGTAGACAGCTATGCACTGTTGACTTAATCACATTTATCTGATATTTTTTTACTGCTGGTATTACAAATCATTCATAGGATTGCTATAACTGAAAGTTTAGAATTTTTTCCTTTATTTTTTGTTAGCTGTTAACTTTGTGCTATCCACACTTAATGAAAAGTGATACTGACTGCATAATCAGTTGCCCTATTTCTCGTGTATTAGCATGATCATATTGCTGTCATGCCTTGCCTAGGCAGGAGGGACAATGTTCATGTGTATGTTTTTTTTCCCAGACATTGCAGGAGGGTATTTACTTGTAACAATAAAAGTACAGATGACAGGGAAGAGACAACAGGAAAGAATGAGCACAAATGGGAAGTGGTTGTTCAAAGAGGGGTGGGCTCAGGCATGCTTTGTGGTGTTCCTGGGCCTGGCCAAAAGATCCTTATAAACATCAACTGGGGAGCAGAAAAATTCTTATTAAAATACTGTTTAATAGGTGCTGTATCAAAATATTGAATTTATTCAAACTTATTAATTTTTTATTAATATAAACAATTCAAGCAGACTGTGTCCCTCTAAAATGTCTGTTTTTAAAGTTGCTGTTCATTTACAGATAAGAAAAATAAGCAGACTTGGTTTTCAATATTTTGAAATTGTATTCACTGAAATTTTGTACACGGACACAAATGGCCCACACCTCTCAACCCCAACTCCTCACCAAAGAGAAAATTGGCTTGTCCATTTAAAAAAAAAATAACATTTTAAAATGTTTCCAGACTTGATAACCATTAATTTTATATTTTTAAACAGCCAGAACCATGAGTGAGTAACTGTGTTCAACTGTGCATCTAACTGAAAGAAAATAAAGATGTGATGACACTTTGTTACTGGAATGAAAGCATTCTTCAGCAGTTTCTTTAGATTCTTTCACACACAAACAGAATAACTAATGAGAAATTTTTAAATAGTAACTGACGCATCTGTGTCAATATATAGAAGTGAAGAAATTTTAGTGAATTTATTCAACACTGATGTACAAGTCTTACATAATGCCATATCTGTTCTTTATCTAGTGGCCAAATGTAAATCTAAGGAACTATAAAGATGAACAGTTGCACAGGTATGTAACACTTATTTAGACTTCCTGTGGAAAAATTTGAAATATTTCAATCAGCTATTCCTTGGAAATGCAACATTTCTAAATTCTACTCTGTATATGAGCTGTGAAAATGAAATGTAGGCAATTAAGTTGTAAAGGTTAAATAAAAGGAGCCATTTATGTATGCTAAGAGTTATTTTCTGTACAAATATATTTATCCCTTAAAACAGAAGGATATCAACTAGCCAAACACACTTCATTACATTTTAAACCTCAAAAGATTATATTTTCACTATTTCTTCAATTTAGTGTTTGGTGGCAACATTTTGAGAAACATTCCAGAGTAAAACAAACCTGGTCACTATACCAGCTGGTACCATAAAACAAAACAAAAGGGTGAAGATTTTTTTTTAAAGAAAAAAGCAACAATTTTGAAATCAAGTGTAGGTGTTTTTTAAGAACTAAAAGCTCTAACACGAAGTGCAGTGTTTTTCATCTACATTTATAATCTTTGGAACAAGGGAATTTTTCTTTTATCACTTCTACTCCCAGCTTCAAGTGTTAGTAAATATCTTTGGGATGTCACTCATAATGTAGACCTAAGACATTGATCTGAATAAACAGTCTTTTAGTTTTCCTCATTTTGCCAAGATTGACAGGATATTTTTCTGTAGACTTGCGAGGAAAACCTACTGCTAAGATGCAACCTTAAGGACTACACCAGGGGTCGGCAACCTTTCAGAAGCGGTGTGCCGAGTCTTCATTTATTCACTCTAATTTAAGGTTTCGCGTGCCAGTAATACATTTGAATGTTTTTAGAAGGTCTCTTTTTATAAGTCTATAATATATAACTAAATTATTGTTGTATGTAAAGTAAATAAAGTTTTAAAAATGTATAAGAAGCTTCATTTAAAATTAAATTTAAAATGCAGAGCCCCCTGGACCGGTGGCCAGGACCTGAGCAGTGTGAGTGCCATAGGTTGCCTACCCCTGCACTACACCTTGCTCTGACCTCTTAATTTCTTTTAGTAAAAATAATCAGACTACTTTTTAAGTGGAAATGTAAAAATGGATTGCTACCCTCTACATTCTGTCCTAAACATGAGTGGTGGTGGTGTGATAATCATTATGACCACAATCTAACTGTATCCCACTTTCCTCCTGCCCCTTTCATACACACAGAATACAAGAGTAATTGCTAACTGGTAATATGTGATAAAAGATTATTTTCCAGATTCAGTCATTTGTAATATTGCTCTTCTCAAAGGAATGTCTACAATTCTGTGTAACTGTTTCCTGGATTTGTACTGTATTCAAGCGTTGTTCAGTGGATGAATGATTTTTTTTTTTTTTAAACGCTCAATAAGTTGTGAAAAGCTAGGACGCTTTTTACTATAAGGCTTATTTCTGCACTTGCAGAATTGCAAACAGCTATCTCCATGCTTTTACTGCCATAAAATATTCTAACTCTTGGTTGCAGTTAATATAGATTTAAAAAAAAACAACCTTCTGCAGTCTTGGATGACTCAGAGCTATGAACTGTTAACTGTATCATTCTCAAAAATTGTTGACAGCAAAACACTTTTTTTTTTTCCAGGCTTTGTTCTCCATCATGTAAATACACAATTTGTGCTATGTGCCAGTGCATTTAGTCTAATGTATGTTGTGAAAATCTTATGACTGTAGCGTTAGACATCAAAAATGGCTTTTAAAAATGATTAAATCACAATTGTGTTGTTCAAGTTATTGCTAGCCTTAATCTTTGAGAGATGCACATAAGCATAATCCATAAGAATGTTTAATTATGACTTATGTTTGCTCACATGCTCTTATTATAGGTTGGTTGTTTTGTGAAAATATAAAACAGCCTTGAGAGGACTCCTTAGGAATTTCTCTGCCCTGTGTTTTGTCAGTGAGACTTGGACAGAGGCCTGTTCTCTCATTCCTGCTGTAACAACAATAAAAAAGAAAATCAATGTTTGTATAGAGAGCCATAGATACCCCTTAAAAAGCATTCTGTGTTCTCTTATACTATGGTATGCAAGGTGTATACTAAATATGACTAATGATTTATGGAAAATATTAATATAATTTTAAATTACAAACTTAGGGCCCTACTGCTGCAATCCTGAATTGATTCCACCTGAATCAGTGTATCTGTGCACTAAGACTGTTATAGGGCTTCATATTTGATCATTAGTAATGCCCAAGTTCTGTTTAAACTGTCCAAATAAGTATCAAGTTGGGAAAATATGGTGTGACATGCATAGAAGGCATGTATTTTTCTTGAAGACAAATGCATACCAGCCACTCTGTGGTCTGACTTCTTTTAAAAATACATAACAAATACCAGGACACATGAATTTTTTTTTAAATCTGCCAAGAGAAGAGTAGTTACTACATGAAGTGGGTCACTCTTATAGACAGACAGATAGGAATAATCGCTTAATTTTCCACAGGAGAAATGTTACAGAAGAGATTATAACTGAATGAATCTGTTTTATTGCCTGCTTTTGTTGTTCGCTGTAAAAAAAAAAAAAAAATCTTCTTGATAACTTGAATTTTTTGCTTGTCTTCTATTGTGGCATTCCCAAAAGACATAGAAAGAATTTTTATGACTCTTCACATGGTCACATCTCTGAAATTGTTCTCTGGCTATAATTATTTGGGCTGCCTGATCTTTGTTTCCGCAGACTACAATTTTAGTAATTTGCGAATAAATCTACTTGGTACCCATCACCGTAACTCCTTGTGCACAAAATATCCCTTTCATGCCCACAAGTTCATATATATTATTTCTTGCAGCACAGTAAGATTTTTTTTTTTTAGGGTAATCAACTAATTCTCATTTTAATCTTAATTAGGTTTGTCCGACGACTGCTGTATTTTTACAAGCCTAGCAGTAAATTGTATGCCAACCTGGATCTGGATTATGTCAAGTCTAAGCAACTCACTGTTGTGGGTTGCCAGTTTACTGAATTTCTTCTTGAATCTGAAGAGGTGAGAAATGATTTCAGCTATAAGATATAAGAAAAAATGACAGTTCTCTATGCTAGATAAGCAAAATCTTAATTTTAGTAACGATGTTTGCAAGAAAACTTTAGGGTTTTAAAATTTAAAAAGACCATCTTTGCAAGTCTAATTAGAATCCTGAGGTATCCTGGCCAGCAGGCGTAGGAGTGCCTCAGTACTGTGGTGATTTGTCTATTAAGAAGGAGTGGGTTTTTTGTTTTGTTGTTTTTTAAAGCAGAAATGGGTTTTGTGGAATGCTCCCTGGCCTCTTGTTCAATACCAGAGATGTATCCTTATTATCATGCTCAAATTTCTTTCCTTCAACTATACTAAAATATTTTACTTTGCCTTGTCTTTTCATAACTGTCATATTGCATATGTCAAAATTGGTACAGAGCTCCCACTGAAATCAGTCTTTTTTTATTTGCCTTTAGTTTTTTTCACTTTGTTAAACTGTTTGCACTAGTTAACATTTTTTATTTTATCATTTTTATATATGTGCATTCTGAGAAATTTAAATCAATACATTTTAGTAAACAAAAACCAACTAAAGCTGTTCATTACCAGTAATAAATGAAAATATCTTTTTACATTTTTGGGGTAGGATGGACAAGGCTATCTGGAGGAATTAGTAAAAGATATTGTGCATTGGCTGAACTCTTCCTCTGGAATGAAACCAGAACGCAGTCTTCAGAACAATGGGTTACTAAGCACCCTTAGTCAGCACTACTTTCTGTTTTTTGGTACACTCTCCTGTCACCCTCACGGAGTGAAAATGCTTGAAAAATGCAATGTGTTTCAGTGGTGAGTGTTTGTATTTACTTCAGTTTGTAATATGCTGTGGGTACATGTTCAATCATTATAAAACCTGCAAATAGTAAATAAAGACCTATGTCCAACAAAACTAAAAACCTCCCAAATCTCACTGGATTCTCCAACCTCTTCGGAAAAAGCCCTGTAGTACAGATGGATTTTGTAGAATGGCCTTTTTTTCCAGGCATGTCTGACTGACAAAAACATCTTGGTGACTGCATCAGGGAGAATGTTTCTGTCTACACACTGAAAATATGAGAAAAAGGCAGGCAGCATGCATTGTCAAATATCATGCTAACGTTTCTTAAGCAGCCAGTATCAGATTAACATTTATCCTTACCTTAATTTTGACCCAACGTATTATGTTGAATAGTAAAAATAATAAATTAGCAAGGTGGTATATATATTATGTGTACATGCATAAAATACTAAAATTGAAAGTGGATTCCAACTAATACTTTTTCAACTTTTTTCAGTCTTCTTAATCTCTGCTCCTTGAAGAACCAAGATCACTTACTAAAACTGACAGTTTCTAGTTTGGATTACAGCAGAGATGGGTTAGCAAGAGTCACCCTTTCCAAAATTTTAACTGCATCTACTGATGTAAGTGTAATTAATCAAGCACACAGCTTGTTAATATTTATTATTAAACATTTTATTTCTTTTGTTGTTTAATCTAATAAGCTAAATCTGGTTAATTTAAAATGTTGTATATTCATTCATTACAAAGGGCTTTCATTTTTCTTAGTTGTGTAACACAAACTCTCCTGGCATACCACAGAAAACTTTTTAAAATATAACCTGGGCCTCGTGTATTCTGTGATACTGTAACTGCACAACTTGCTATAGAATCCATTCCTTGCCACCTAATTGGGCTCCAGAATTTAAGCTTTTATTTAATAGTTTCTAGCCCTCAGGTTTGAGAGAGCTGATAGTGGAGGGGAAATATTCTTAAATGTATGAACCAAATATAAACCAATGCCAAGTTATCTTCTTGAGGAATAACTGTAAGGCCTTGTCTTCACTAGGAGAAAGTTGCTTTTTTAATGTGTTTGGTAACACATGTTAAAATCCTAGTGAAAACAAGTTTTAACACATTAGCTGATTGAAGTAAATCTTAGAAAGATGCATGGGGGAAGGCGTGATTGCAGAGTGAGGGAAGGATACAAAAATTGGCATTGACACTGGAACTGCTGTAGTGAAGGAGGCGAGTGGGATTCTATAGGCTAAGGAAAGAAGTGCACTGGATCTTCAAGAAAAGGGCAAGAAGTTTAGGTTTCATACAGTAGACAAGTAGGAGGGATTCAATTTGAGTGATGTCAAAAAGGATAGATAAAGTTGAGACTTGCCCAAGAAAGTCATTGTATACCTTGTTTGCAGAATTGTAGTCATGTCGGTCCCAGGATATTAGCGAGACAAGGTGGGTGAGATAATATCTTTTTATTGGCTCAACTTCTGTTGATGAAAGAGACAAACTTTTGAGCTGTTCTTCAGAAGAAAAGCTGTGTGTACCTTGAAAGCTTGTCTCTTTTACCAACAGAAGTTGGTAAAATAAAAGATGTATTACTTCACCCACCTTGTCTCTCAATGATATACCTTGGTGAGAGCAGTTCTTCTGTAGACTGGAGAGGACAAAATTCAGTGCCAAGAGGGAGTTAGGGGAGGGGAAGTCAGACAGTTACTATAAATTCCGTGTATTTCTTTGAGGCTGGCGAATACTGGAGGATTTCTGGGTGTGAAGGTAAGAGGTTGAGGGCAAGGGAGGTGGGTGGTTGAGAATGGAGACTATGAAGGTTGTGTCAAGATGACAGATTGAAAGTGGAAGGTAAGACCTTGGACTGGAATTGATATTCTTTAAAGAAATCATGATGATAGAAACTCTTGGATCTCCTGCTTCTCCTACCATGAGGTAGGGAAGAACTCCATGAGATCTAAGTTTGGGGGGTGGGGAAGACTTGGAGGGCAGGGGTTACCCTTGTGTTGAGCAAAGCCAAATAATCAAGGAATTTTTGTAGTTCCCCCTTTTGCTCTCCCCCACGACCCTCATCCTACACCATCATATGGCTTGTCTTCACTAGACTTCTTATCTCAAATTAATTGTCAGTTAACTAGCTATTTAATACGTGTGTAAAAGTTAGTCTGCAACTCTCCTAGGGATAAGCTTAAGCTAAACAACACATGTTTGTAGCCTAGGTTGAGCTCACCTGCCTCCACTTTTCCTCAGAGCTTTCCCCAGTAACAATAGTTACTGAAATTGACTTGATAGTTGCCAGTTTTCATTGCTGCCCACAGGGTTCTGAGTACAGTAGAACCTCAGTTATGAACACCTTGGGAATGGAGGTTGTTCATAACTGAACAAAACATTATGGTGGTTTTTTCAAAAGTTTACTTTTGAAAATTGACTTAATACAGCTTGGAAACTTTAATATGCAGAAGAAAAATGCTTAATTTAAATGAAACAAGCACAGAAACAGTTTCCTTACCTTGTCAAATCTTTTTTTTTAACTTTCCCTTTATTTTTGTAGTAGTTTACGTTTAACACAGTACTGTACTACATTTGCTTTTTTTTTTTTTTTTTTTGTTTCTGCTGCTGTCTGGTTGTGTACTTCCAGTTCCAAATGAGGTGTGTGGTTGACTGGTCAGTTCGTAACTCTGACATTCGTAACTCTGAGGTTCCAGTGTAGCAGCAATGGACCAATGTCTTGTTCATTTCACTCTGCTACTTAGGAAAGCTGCAAGTAGCAACATAAGTGTTGCAGTTGTCTGGCTTGGGAAGACAGCACTGAATTTGTTCACCTTCAGAAGATTATTTTCAAAACTTAAGCTATATATTGTAAGAGATCTTAAATTCTTCAAAAATTGATAGTATAAATCCCCTCAGGTACCAGGGCCAGCTTTCCTGCTCATCAGAGAAAAGTAGATTTTTCAAACCGTTGCTGCAGGTAGAGCGTAGATGCTGTCCTGTATGAAATAGTGCTGGCAATTCACAAGGCAGCACTTATAATAGTACTGACAATTTTCTACACGGTGCCAAGGACAGTGGACTGTTAGATAATATTGTCTTTCAGATGAGACAGGTGAGACTTGTCCTGACCAGATACCTTGTGGTCATGGAAAATATAATTACATCACACTTTTTGTAAGAGAGAAACATGTAGACAGTTGTAATAACACATGCAAAACAATGTGTAAACGGTGCTTATTTGCTATGTAACATTGTGATGGAAATGCACTGCCTTTGAATATGAAAAATGTTTAATATTTAACTACTGTATATTCTCTCTTCCAAATATTTTTTTTCCGTTGCAGAGCTGCAGGTTATATGCAACAAAACATTTACGAGTATTGTTGAGGGCCAATGTAGAATTCTTTAGTAACTGGGGGATTGAATTACTGGTGACCCAGCTGCATGATAAAAATAAAACCATATCTTCTGAAGCACTTGATATCTTAGATGAGGCATGTGAAGATAAGGTGAGCATCATTAGTCTACAGCAATAACTTAAGAATGTATGTAGGAAAATATATTTTCTTTTTTTTAATTAAATCAAATTATCTTTTTGGATAATTCTACTTTGCAAAGTGTTTTAAGTTGCCTACTACAAAGTGCCTATATAATGAATATTCGTGAACTATAATAGCATATATTGGAGGAAATTTTTGTGATGTTGTTTACTATCTGTCATATACTTTCAATTTCAGATGCTTCTGAGTAGTTCACTGCTATTGTACTTTTCATTCTTAAAGGTGTTCCGAGCTTCTATATGGATATTTCTTATTCTAAATAAATAGTTGCCTTTTTAATTTAAATGGCTTACATAAATTCAGGATTTTAAAATGAGTTTTTCTACTTCTCTTTTAGGCCAATCTTCATGCCCTTATCCAGATGAAACCTGCTCTCTCCCATCTTGGAGACAAAGGGTTGCTTTTGCTTCTAAGGTAGGTGTTACATGCATCTTTTCATTTCAGAAAAACTTATGTTCGTACTCCAAGTGGTTTGTTAAAGATGGACTATTCAGTGTCTGTTGTTACTTTACAGATTTCTGTCCATTCCAAAGGGGTTTTCCTATCTAAATGAGAGAGGTTATGTAACAAAACAAATGGAGAAATGGCAAAAGGTAATTCTAACAAGGCTAAGTGTATAGCCATTGCAAATTATTTTTAAAGGAGGGATGATGTGAATATAGACATTTAGAAGTTTGGAAGGAATTCACAGTTGTATAATATTAATGTCAGGACATTCTATTGCTTCAGTGATTGTTTGTGAGTGTTTCTAGTGAAACATCCTGTTATTAGGGACTCTTCACTCCATTGTGTGACTACTTTCTTGTCTTAGCAAGAGCATGTTGATGAGGTTTTTAATAATATAAAATTAACTAAAAAAACATTTTGGCAACAATTCCCTTTCCCCAAATGTACACAACTACATGACTGATTAGATGGTTTAGGAGAGTGGTGGGTCTGCTGGGTTGTCAGATGAAGGTGGTGCATATTATTTTCTGTAGAAGAGAGAATTTCTTTCACAAAGAATTGCCTTCTTTCCAGATGGCTACTGGCTCTAATTGTTCCCAAAGAAAGTGAATCAAAGGGTATGTCTATACTATGGGATTACTCCGAATTTACAGAATTCGATTTTTGGCAACCGATTGTATCAAGTCGAGTGTATGCGGCCAGACTAAGCACATTAATTCGGCGGTGTGCATCCATGTACCGAGGCTAGCATCGACTTCTGGAGCATTGCACTGTGGGTAGCTATCCCATAGTTCCCGCAGTCTCCTCCGCCCATTGGAATTCTGGGTTGAGATCCCAATGCCTGATGGGGCAAAAAACATTGTCGTGGGTGGTTCTGGGTACATCCTCCCTCTTCCTCCGGGAAAGCAACTGCAGACAACCATTTTGCGCCATTTTTCCTGGGTGAACATTGCAGATGCCATACCACGGCAAGCATGGAGCCTGCTCAGCTCAAGACAGCAGTCATGAACACCTCACACGTTATCGTGCGGTCTATGCTGAACCAGGACCTGAAAAACCAGGCGAGGAGGAGTCGGCTACAGCAGCGCGGCAACGAGAGCGATGAGGACATGGACACAGAATTCTCTCAAATCGCGGACCCTGGCGCTTTGGAGATCATGCTGTTAATGGGACAGGTTATAGCCGTGGAACGCCAATTCTGGGCCCGGGAAACAAGTACAGACTGGTGGGACCGCATAGTGTTGCAGGTGTGGGATGATTCCCAGTGGCTGTGAAACTTTCGCATGCGTAAGTGCACTTTCATGGAACTTTGTGACTTGCTTTCCCCTGCCCTGAAGCGCCAGAATACCAAGATGAGAGCAGCCCTTACAGTTGAGAAGCGAGTGACGATAGCCCTGTGGAAGCTTGCAATGCCAGACAGCTACCGGTCAGTCGGGAATCAGTTTGGAGTGGGCAAATCTACTGTGGGGGCTGCTGTGATGCAAGTAGCTAAAGCAGTCACTGAGCTGCTGCTACCAAAGGTGGTGACTCTGGGAAATGTGCAGGTCATAGTGGATGGCTTTGCTGCAATGGGATTCCCTAACTGTGGTGGGGCGATAGATGGAACCCATATCCCTATCTTGGCACCGGAGCACCAGGGCAGCCAGTACATAAACCACAAGGGTTACTTTTCAATGGTGCTGCAAGCCCTGGTGGATCACAAGGGACGTTTCACCAACATCAACGTGGGATGGCCGGGAAGGGTTCATGATGCTCGCGTCTTCAGGAACGCTAATCTGTTTAAACGGCTGCAGCAAGGGATTTACTTCCCAGACCAGAAAATAACCATTGGGGATGTTGAAATGCCTATAGTTATCCTTGGGGACCCAGCCTACCCCTTAATTCCATGGCTCAAGAAGCCATACACGGGCAGCCTGGACAGTAGTCAGGAGCTGTTCAACTACAGGCTGAGCAAGTGCAGAATGGTGGTAGAATGTGCCTTTGGACGTTTAAAGGGTCGCTAGCTCACGTTACTGACTTGCTCAGACCTCAGCCAAACCAATATTCCCATTGTTATTGCTGCTTGCTGTGTGCTCCACAATCTCTGTGAGAGTAAGGGGGAGACTTTTATGGCGGGGTGGGAGGTTGAGCCAAATGGCCTGGCTGCTACTTACGTGCAGCCAGACACCAAGGCGATTAGAAGAGCACACCAGGAAGCGCTGCGCATCAGAGAAGCTTTGAAAACCAGTTTCATGACTGGCCAGGCTACGGTGTGAAAGTTCTATTTGTTTCTCCTCGATGAAAACCCGCCCCCTTGATTGACTCATTCCCTGTAAGCAAACCGCCCTCCCCGCTTCGATCACAGCTTGCTTTCAAAGGAAATAAAGTCACTATTGTTTAAAAATCATGTGTTCTTTATTAATTGATTATAAACATAGGGAGAGAATTTACAAGGTAGCCTGGCTGGGTTTGGGAGGAGGATAGGAGGGAAGGAAAAGGTAACTTCAAAAGTTCAAAATAATGACAGCCTTTGCTTGGGTGGAGTGGGCGGGTGCACGGAGCCTTCCCCCTTCCGCCCCCGTCCTCACGTTGGTCCCTCCTGTCCTCATGTTCAGTGGCATCTTTCTTGTACTTTGATACCGTGTCCTTCCACTCATTCAGATGAGCTCTTTCATCGTGGGTCGATTGCATGATTTCCGAGACCATTTCGTCTTGCGTGCGTTTTTTTTTCGCCGCCTTATCTGAGATAGCCTTCGGGATGGAGGAGGGAGGCTTGAAAAATTTGCAGCTGTGGGACGGAGGGAGGGAAAAAAAGGGAGAGAAGTATTTAAAAAGATACATTTTACAGAACAATGCCTATACTCTTTCACGGTGAACACTATTCACATTACATAGCACATGTGATTTCGGTACAAGGTCGCATTTTGCATCTTATATTAAGTGCCTGTGGCTTTGCTGTTAGAAATCAGATGCAGGGCCGGGCAACAGAATTTGACTTGCATGCAGCCATGGTAAGCCATTGTCTTTCGGCTTCTGCAAACTTCATTAAAGCAGTGCCCTCCTTTCCCATATGAAGCCAAGTCCCGTTGAGTGCTGCGGTTTTCCTGTTAACGTGCAGCAGCAGAAACCAAACTTAAACTCCCCCCCCCCCCCCCAATTCTCTGGGATGATCGCTTTACACCTCCCCCCACTGCGTAACTGGTATCAGGGAAGATCCCTGCAGAAACCAACTAACCCTCCCCCCACCCCAATCCCGTTCTGTAGGATGATCGCTTTACCCCTCCCCCCACCGCATGGCTGGTATCAGGGAAGATCCCTGCTAGCCAAACGCGAAAAGCTCAGCGCCAATGCCTCCCCCCCCCCCCCCCCCAAAGCGCTTGGCTGACTGCAGGGAAGGATTTCTTTTCAGCCACAGGCAAATGGCAACCTCTGTCCCCTTAATTAAATTCCCGTATTTCAACCGGGTTACCATGAATGATATCACTCTCCTGAGGATAACACAGCGAGATAAAGAACGGATGTTGCTTGAATGCCAGCAAACACTGGGACCATACGCTGCCAGGCTTTTGCAATGATACCAGATTTCTTGTTACTAGCATGGCGTGGTCAAGTGTCCTACCGTGGAGGACGGAATAAGGCTGCACTGCCCAGAAACCTTCTGCAAAGGCTTTTGGAGTACCTCCAGGAGAGCTTCATGGAGATGTCCCTGGAGGATTTACCCTCCATCCCCAGACCTGTTAACAGACTTTTCTAGTAGCTGTACTGTCCACAAATGCATCCCAAGTCCTCAGGGCAAATTAATCATTAAAAAACACTTGCTTTTAAACCATGTTTTATATTTACACTCACCAGAGGTCCCTTCGATGGCCTCATTGGGATACTGGGTTGGGAGGGTACTTCAGTCAGGCTGAGAAAAAGATCCTGGCTGTTGGGGAGAAGGGAGTGCTGTGTGCTCTCCGCAAGCTCCTCCTCCTCCTCCTCATCTTCCCCGTCCGCAGAATCCTCAGGCATGGCTGAGATTACCCCCTCCTCGGAATCCATGGTCAGAGGTGGGGTAGTTGTGGCGGCTCCCCCTAGAATTGCATGCAGCTCAGCGTAGAAGCGGCATGTCTGCGGCTCTGACCCGGACCTTCCGTTTGCTTCTTTGGTTTTCTGGTAGGCTTGTCTGAGCTCCTTAACTTTCACGCAGCACTGTAGTGAGTCCCTATTGTGGCCTCTCTCCATCATGCCCTTAGAGATTTTTTCAAATGTTTTGGCATTTCGTCTTTTGGAACGTAGTTCCGCTAGCACAGAATCCTCTCCCCATATAGCAATCAGATCCAGTACCTCCCGTACGGTCCATGCTGGTGCTCTTTTTCTATTCTCGGACTGCATGGTTACCTGTGCTGATGAGCTCTGCGTGGTCACCTGTGCTCTCCACGCTGGGCAAACAGGAAATGAAATTCAAAAAGTTCGCGGGGCTTTTCCTGTCTACCTGGCCAGTGCATCCGAGTTCAGATTGCTGTCCAGATCGGTCACAATGGTGCACTGTGGGATAGCTCCTGGAGGCCAATAGCGTCAAATTTCGTCCACGCTAACCCTAATTCGAACTGGCAATATCTATTTTGGCCCTACTCCCCTTGTCGGGGAGGAGTACAGAAATCGATTTTAAGAGCCCTTTATGTTGAAGTAAATGGCTTCGTTGTGTGTACGGGTGCAGGGTTAATTCGATTTAACGCTGCTAAATTCGAACTAAACTCATAGTGTAGACCAGGCCTTAGGTGGTCTAATGAAGATATTGACACACTATACTGTCAGAAAGTGAACAGGAACACTCAGACCCACTGACATTAATGGGGAGATAGCTTCCCTTCTCCAGATAGGTACTTGAGGGCAGCCTCTTGCTTCAGTACACTGAGAGCCATTGGAGATGGCAGCCATTTTGAAAGAGGGCAGGTCTTGGAATTCTCTATAGTAGGTCCATAATTCTTCAGCTTCTTTTAAAGGACAAGATTAGTTATTAAAATAAGTCTTTCTTTCCATTAATCCTACAAAAAATATTCAAATGTAGCCTACACACAAGATTTCAGTGTTTAAACGAAAAGCTTGAATGATCTGTTCTTTTAGGATTATGAGAGAAAAAGTGCTATATCAGGTGCTAATTCTCTTAGCATCCATTTTTAAATTAATTTTATCCTCTAAAATAGTTGGGCAGATTTGTTGTAAATTTTCAGAAAATTCATTCTATATTCTAAGTACTATAATTACTGCACTAGCTGAAAAACTCAACCTTGATTATGGTCAGAAATAGTTTCTCCATTATATAGTAGTATATTGTAAATACTAGAAACATTTGTTGTCTGTCATATTATCAATGAGGTAATAGGCTCTATATTTCAATTTTCCTTTTTAGGAGTACAATTTAAAATATGTTGAATTAATTGAAGAACAACTTAACGAAGCACTTACCACTTACCGTAAACCTATTGATGGTGATAACTATGTTCGTCGGAGCAACCAAAGGTAACGTCTGTTGCAAATAAACTCGTTTGACGAGGACATGAATTGTGATGGCTTTTTAAAAATGTCATAATTATTGCCATGAAAACAGATCATTTCTTTTTCTACCAGATTACAGCGGCCACATGTCTACCTGCCAGTTCACCTTTATGGCCAACTGGTGCACCACAAAACAGGCTGTCATTTGTTGGAAGTTCAGGTGAGGATATTGACAATAGATAAATTAAAAGTAGGGCTGTCAATTAATGTCAGGTAACTCTCATGATTAACTAAAAAAAAATTAATCATGAATTAAAAAATTTATCGCGATTAATCAGTTTTAATTGCATTGTTAAACAATAGAATACTAATTGAAATTAATTCAATATTTTGGGATGTTTTTCTACGTTTTAAAATACATTGATTTCAATTACAACACAGAATACAAAGTGTACACTGCTCACTCTATCTTATTATTTTTTATTACAAATATTTGCACTGTAAAAAGATAAAAGAAATAATATTTTTCAGTTCACCTCATAAAAGTACTGTAGAGCAATCTCTTTATCGTGAAAGTGCAATTTACAAATGTAGATTTTTTTTTTGTTCCATAACTATACTCAAAAAAATAAAAGCAGCAACAACGCAAAACTTTAGTGTCTACAAGTCCACTCAGTCCTACTTCTTGTTCAGCCAGTTGTGAAGACAAACAAGCTTGTTTACATTTACGGGAGATAATGCTGCCCACTGCTTATTTACAATGTCACTGGTAAGTGAGAACAGGCGTTCGCATGGGACTTTTGTAGCCGGCATCGCAAGGTATTTCTGTGCCAGATATGGTAAACATTCGTATGCCCCTTCATGCTTCAACCCCCACTCCAGAAAGAAATAGGACTGAGTGGTCTTCTAGGCTCTAAAGTTCTACATTGTTTTATTTCTGAATGCAGTTATTTTTTTGTATATAATTCTACTTTTGTAAGTTCAACTTTCATGATAAAGAGATTGCACTACAGTACTTGTACTAGGTGAATTGAAAAATACTATTTCTTTTTTTTACAGTGCAAATATTCGTAATAAAAAAAATAAAGTGAGCACTGTACACTTTGTATTGTGTTGCAATTGAAATCAATATATTTGAAAATGTAGAAAACAGAAAATATGTAAATAAACGTTATTCTATTGTTTAACAGTACATTTAATCTCTGTTATTTTTTTTATCACTTGGCAGCCTAATTAAAAGTAAAAACTTTTCAAGTGTGCTGTGTAACCCTTCTAGAATAATTGACTTGGGATAACCTCTATTTTGATCATCATTTGAACAGTCATTAAATGAAGATTCATAAAACTATGGCCTTTCCAAATTTCAAAGAAGTTATATCTTGCAAGGACAATCTTTACCTGCATTCTAGCATCATGTGAAATTCTTTCCTTGTGTTGAAAACATCACAGAAATATCTTTCAATCTGCTTCTTACAACTGATGATTGTGAATGGTAGGGGCTATTGAGGACAGAAATAGGAAAGGCAAACACATCACCAATCAGAAATGCTTTTTTGGAGAGTTTGTTAGCTGAATGAACACTATAAGCAATGATTAGTAAAGCTATGCTTTTGCTTTATGCATATAGAGAATATGGATTGGGAATTTTTGTTAAAACAAATGTGTATTTTAGGTCCTTGAAAATGAAGAGAGAAATAAATTAGTCTGTTTTCATTTTTAAAAATTAACTTGTTAACTTAACGCTTAAAGTGAGTTTTATAGAATTGTTTAAATAAAATAAACTCAAGTGGAAGGCCAAATATTGCATTGATTTAATCCAATGAATCTGTCCCCTTTTGAGACCTGAATTAAACCTGGATAATTCACTAACAATTATATTTGATGCTTTCATTCAAGCTGCTAGTGAGCATCTGTTCATATAATTAAAATCATCATAGAGTTGGACAGAATATGACATGGGTGACAGTCTTTGTACAAAAGAGGCCTGAAAACCAGATAGGGACTACACCACACCAAAAGCAGGGGGGAATGTTGTCTCGGCTTGCTGAGAGAAGGCAGCTGTGCTTTATGGCCGGAGGGGGAATGAGGTCAGAAACTGCTACAAAAGGTGAACGGTGGTTGGCTTTGCGGCGCTGACTCACCCCCGGGGAATGTGAGGTTGGTAGTCCCTTTTTCCTTGCAGCAGGCAAGGCAGCTCTCTCTCTCCCTCCCCCCCAAGAGGTAGCAAATATCAGGTTGGTCTAGGACCTGTTGTGGGCGTTGTGCTAGTTGCTCCTTTTTAAGGCGGGCTGGGAAGGAATTTTTCCTGCACCACCAGATTGGCCTCGGTGGAGTGAGGATTTTTCCTCTTCCCCACAGCGGGTGTCAGGGAGGACCTTTCCTGGTAAGAAGAAAAGGTGGTAAGCCTTATGTCGCAACTTATTTTGTAAATGTGGGGTGGATGTCCAGTGCAGGTACTCCATAGGAAAGGCATCCAGTGACCTGGTAAAGGACTTAAAAGGATGTGCTGGATAAAGGAACAGAATTGGGGACTCCTATGATTTGTACGGCAGGGAGCCAAGCCCTCTCTCCCCCCATTCTTATAGCCCACCTTAACCCCCGAGGGGGATGGATGGTAAGGTCCAAGGCAGGGGTTGGCTGGAGGGACCTGGATGGAAAGAAGGGGGGCTGGTGGAAGCCCTGGGTAATGATTTGAATAAACATGGATTTTCCTACTCTGTATACTTTATCTGCTGGGTAGTCCCAGACATCTATTTAATAAAGTTGCAGCCTGATTAAAATCCATATCAAGTGTCTCCTGTCCTTCTTTCAGTATACCCAGACAACAGGGGGATTGTGATTAGGTTTGAAGTATGTTGGATTGAGCTCTGCTGGGGAGATTAACTTGATTTAGGGATGTCATTATGTAATCATGCTATTAATCTCTGATTTGTAAATCATTTGGATGATGAGGGAAAGGAAAAAGAATATACTGAGAATCTCTTTACTCTTTGAATTGTAAAACTGCAATGAGAAGGTTTCCCAATGGTGTAAAAGTAAGCTAACTAAGAATTAACATGTTGTATGCACTGATTACAGAATCGTTTGTTCCTCTTTGGGATATCAGGTAGTGTTAAGTTTATAATTTTCCTTCTGCATTATTGATGTTAATCAATCCAAGTTTTTATATGCTGGAACGGTCCAATTTAAAGTGTGCGTATGTAAACATTTGTTAAAAGCTTTAGGAGAACCTGATGTATTGAAACTTCCAATATTTATTCACTTTGAACTAAGTTTTTTTGTTCTCCTCCTCTAGAGTGTTGTCCCAGATTTAAGTTACACTGTTCGTTCCCCGATGTTGGATAAGTGGGAAGGAATTAAACATCTGAAAGCAGCCCTTTGGGCCTTGGTTAGTAATAGACATATGTATTGCTTTTCTTTCCTCTTATTTCTGCTGTAATTTTTCAGATACTGAAATAATTAAGGAATTGGTTTTAAGTAAAAGTAGTTCACAAAACTTACTCTTCTGGTATCCTAGCTGGTCTTTCCGATGAAATACTATGCATTGCATGTGACTCCTGTAAAAAAGTGAAGTCTAACAATGATTTTTTAAAAGCAAAAGAATGTGTATCATGTATGGCAATATGTGTGGCTAATCTTCAGGGGATATGACTTGCTGTGACCTGCGTGATATCACCATAATTTTTCCAAAACAGTTTTTTGGGGGGCGGGACATCGACTGGTGGGTTTGAACCTACCTAGTTCAACTGACCCACTGCAGGGAGATAGGAGGGAAGCCTGAAGTCTTTTTGCGGTGGAGCAGGAACAAAATTGGACATTAGTTTCATCATATATCATGGGTCTGTTTTCCCTCCCTCCTCAATGTTTGTTCTCTGTGCCCCAGTCCAAGTTGACTATTAATGGGAACAAGTAAAGTGCCAGTATGATGAGGGGAAATGTAGGATTATCCTTGTTCGGTTATCCCAGAGCCCAAGGTGGCATATGGTGCCCCGTGTCCTTCATTGCTCACAGGTGAAAAATACCAGAAGGATTGGCTATCTGCTCTTCAAAGTTAAAGGTTTGAAGTTATAATAAAATTGTGACCAGATGGCATTTCACCTTATTAGCATGCCAAGAGTGTTGTGGGCACCACTACAAATGACATCAGCAGTTAAATTTATTTAATGGCAAATAACTTCATTCCAGGGAAATATCGGATCATCAAATTGGGGCCTTAACTTGCTTCAAGAAGAGAATGTGATTCCTGACATAATGGCACTTGCCCAGCACTGTGAAGTTCTGTCCATTAGGGGGTATGTATATCTAATTTTAAAATTAAAATCTGCAAATAGTATTTCCTGACAGGCCTAGAATGTATAAAGATTTCTACTTTTGCTTACACTGGATTCCTTTATTAAACATCATTGACAAAGTTTGACCTATTTAGAGGACCTGGAAAATTTCTCAAAAGTTTATTTGCAGGAAGTGTCATGGTATCTAGGTTAGGAAGGCCATCATGAAAGGCATTTATTTTAATTTTGTTTTTCTAAAGAAGCAAGTAAAATTATTAGAAGTTCTTAAATCTCTGCCACTATTCTTTTCGATTTTTATTCAGTAATATTTGTTTTTAGGAGGCAACAGATAAAATGTATTTGGTCTCCAAAAACCTATTATCACATTACCCCTTAGACTGTTTGAATGTAATAAAAAATGAGAAACACACAGTTAATATGTGGGTTAAGTGGTTTGACCAGAATCCCATAGGAACTTTGTGGCAGCAGAATGCATGCTAGTGATTTTAGACCCTTGTGTTCCCTTGATCTCAGTCTGTCTGTTCCCCTCTGCTCCACCTACCCACTCTGGTTTCTGCAACCTTGTCTCCCCCTCTGCTCTTATTTTCTCTCTTTTTCCCTTCAACTCTATTCCATTCCTCACCCCTCTGCATTTGAATCAGGCCACTGCTTCTGTTTCTCCATGTTACCTAGGTGTCAGCATGAGAAGCATTGAGAGGACAGGAAAGATGTCTCCCTGCTCTCAATTCCTGTGTGTTGCACCAGATTGGCCCCCATCTGGCAGGAGAAACAATTGCAGTTCTGTTCAGCCCCCTGCAGCCATAATAAATCTCTATTGAGCATGTGTGAACTGAGAATTTTAGAAGGCTTATAACTTGGCCAAATTTGGATGAATTTTCACAGGGAAAGCAAAAGGCATATCACTGGCATCAGTGCATCTCTTTGCCAAATTTCTGTGCTAAAGCATGGACATGCTATAGCATCTGTTTAAAACGGTAATTTTTTAACATGGGCAAATGACATTTTCCCCTAAACTTGTTTTTGGAATCTTACCTGAAACTTCAGGAAAAGAACCCACACACCCACCAAAAAAAACAAAAACAGAAAACAAAAATAGAAAACAACAACCCACGACTTCCACCAGCAGTCTGAGGCAGATACTCAACACAGAAAATTTCAGCCCCAACAGTTAGTCATAGTTATAAATAACTGAAAAAAGGGTCTTATAATGGAAAATGTTGGGCAAAATTAACTATAGGCACTGCTACCAGTTCAGCCTATACATTTCTATTACTGTATTTCTTGTTACATGGAGAGTTTCTTACTTTTTATTTAGTTCTGTACTGTAAAACAAACAGGAAGTATGAACTGATTAACATTGCTATATGAACCTTAACTTTAACTTTTTAAAACTGTGGAACATTAACATTGCATTACACAAGTTTATTTTTTTTCCCATTTAATATATTTAACATGTAGTTGTTACCTGTACGACACTTGCTCTGATTTGTTTTTCCCATTAGATAGAACAAAAAAAGCTACTCAGCTGGTCTATATTGGATTATCTTGCAACTTTGTTTCTTCTTAAAAATCAAATGTATGTTTGAATAACTCAGATCTATTGATTAAATCAGGCTGTTACTTTTTTTTTATTATTATTATTAAATACAGAACCTGTGTCTACGTGCTTGGTCTAATAGCCAAAACTAAACAAGGTTGTGACATTCTGAAGCAGCACAATTGGGATGCAGTGAGACACAGTCGTAGACAGCCATGGCCAGTAGTCCCTGATGACATGGAGCAACTCTGCAATGAGCTCTCTTCTATACCCAGCACTCTTAGCTTGAACTCGGGGTCCACCAGTTCTAGGCATAACAGTGAAAGTGAATCTGCACCATCAAGTAAGCATGGCTAGAATTAATGGTACAGTGGTTCAAAACAACATCTAGAAATTGTTTTTGTAGGTACAGTATTATACTTACAACCTTGGTGTAAATTTTCTAGGCTTAATAATAATATTACATTTGTTTTGTGATTGATATTGGGAATTTAAATCTGCTGCTAACCATACTGTATTTAGAATCTTTAAATAGCCCTAAAGAATGCAGCACTGCTGATTGGAGGTTAGTCTCAGGTTAAGTATTAAATACAATAATGTAGCTATATCTTTGAAACAATGAAATCTTTAACATATAAAATATTTTGTAAAAGATAAGTAACCTGACAAACCAGGATTTGAAGCGATGTCTTCCTTTTCTGATGGGTACAGAAACTAGTATAGACAAGTACTACGTGTTGCAGAAATTGAAACAAAAACATAGTAATACTTAGTCATTGTAAACACCAAAGGAAATGATTTTTTCAATAGCTTGTGAGGAATGTAGTAACAAGTCCCATTGCATTTCAGTGAGACTTGTGTGCCTAAATTCTTTAGATGTTTAGATGCCTTCAGTTGTCAGGTTACTTGCATTACTTTTTTTTTTTTTTTTAAGAAATTGTACATATTGACAGGTGAAAGGATATCTTAGAAAATTTGTGATAGGCAGCTATTTTTAAGCAATTGTTCTGTAGATCATTAAATTCAATAATTATAGTCGTCAGGAATAAACACACAGTGTAGGTTGGGAGATCACACAAATTTAATTCTCAGTGTTAGCTACATGCAGAGAAAATACCTTTCAAAACGCTTGAAATAGCTGGTTGCTTTTTTTGTTTTTGTTTGAGTTCCCCTTTTATGAAGACTAAAATAACTGGCACATGTGGCTATATAGCTTACACTCAAAACTCATATTTGTACAAACCATTTAGGCATCCACATTTTAAAAATATGTTGTATGAAGAAATGAACAAAATATGAATGAATTTTAAAAGTGTGATTCAAGCTGTGTGATTCAGATTTTAAGTTTGATGCAGCTTCTATTAACAAAGAATGTAACTACAATTCGTTTTATGGAAATTTCTTAGCATTGGCTCTAGGGAAAGTTAACAGCCATCTTTTTCAAAGAACAAAAATAAGACAGGGCAAGAGAAGGGGATTGTTTTTTCTAAGCAGGAAACAAATGCTAATTTAAAATGTGACTCGTGCATCATAACATACACGTTTACTTCTTTTTGTTTTAGAATTATTAAATGTATTTACCTGATCTTACTGTGTATCAAGTTTCAGTAATTTTTCAATAAGTTTTTTACAATTTACTTCCTAGAAATATCAGCATTCAGTAATAAGAATCCTTATTTAATTTCAGGTATGTTTATCATGGAGGATGACCGGTTTGGCAGTACTTCTACTAGCACATTTTTCCTAGATATCAATGAGGATGCAGAACAAACATTTTATGACAAACCTGGACCCTTAAAGGATAAGGATCGTAGTCCTTTTCCCTTTTTTGCTTCTAGCAGATTTGTGAAGAATCGCATCCTAAATTCACTTACTTTGCCTAATAAAAAACATAGAAGTAGCAGCGATCCTAAAGGAGGCAAACTGTCCTCATCAGATAGTAAATCAGGCTTGAGGCGAAATCGTACTGTAACAGAGCCTTCCAGTAGTATAGACTTTACTCCTGGGGATGAATTCACTCCTGGGTTCAGAGTTCCTAAAATCCATACTTTACGCTTAGAAACTTCATTTGTTGCGAGCAAGCACATGGAAGATACAGGTAGTACCCCAAGTATTGGAGAAAATGATCTAAAGCTGCCAAAAGGTCTTGGAAATGAAAATCACAGGGAAAACACAAGCAGAGAGAGACTAATAGGAGATGGTTCTACACAAACACATTTCAAGAGTCGTAGCTTAAGTTTTAATACGGATACCACAACAAGTGGCATAAGCTCAATGAGCTCAAGTCCATCAAGGGAGACGGTGGGTGTGGACACTACAAATGTAGACACTGACTGTGGAAGTTTGAGTACTGTGGTAAGTACAAAAACAGTTAAAACAAGCCACTGTTCAACACCACAATCTAACCACCTGCCTCTTTCAAAATCAATTTCTGTATCCCTGGTGCCCCCAGGGTCTTCTCATACGCTTCCTCGAAGAGCACAGTCCCTTAAAGCTCCTTCTCTTGCTACCATAAAGAGTCTTGCTGACTACAACTTTAGTTATACAAGTTCTCGAGATGCCTTCGGCTACGCTACACTGAAACGCTTACAGCAGCAAAGGATGCATCCTTCACTGTCGCATTCAGAAGCCTTAGCATCTCCAGCAAAGGATGTGCTGTTTACTGACACTATTACCATGAAGTCTGGGAGCTTGGATTCTCGGCTAACGCCAAGCAGGTAAGAGGCATCCATGCTAATTTATTATTTCACAAGCATAGCTGCAAATTAAATGAAATTTTTTTTCTCATGAAAATTACTTCTACAGCTTTCTGCTAATGATAGGTAACATTCAATGCCTAATGATCCACAAATCCATTGGAAGCAGTGTAACTGTGTTAAGGGAATAATCAATCAACTAGGGATCTGAACTTCCTAATTGCTGTTCTAAAAGGCCCAGCACACACAACTGTCCTCAGAACCTCTCTGCCAGGTAGACCCGTCACAGGAACAACTATTTTCTTATGTATCTTGGTGTTTTTTCCCATTTAACTTTTTTGGTTGTGGTTTTTTTTTTTTTTTTTTTTTAATTGTTAAATACTAATATTTCTTAAGCGGAAATAATAATGATTCAGACTCATCTCCCTGTTTTCATTCAATGAGAGCAAACAGTGTTTTATTTTCTTGAGTTTCTCCCAGTGTCATTTACTGAGGTTTTAAACTGAGAGCACTGTCTCTGGATTAGACCTGGATTAAGTCCAGCACAGGGAGACACTGTGTGAAATCCTTGCCCCACTGAAGTCAATAGGAATTTTGTCATTGACTTCATTGGGTCCAGAATATCATCCGTGGGACCCGTTTTTAGAGAAAGTCAATGTCTCCTTTATATTAGTGTGTGATGTCAGACATTCTGAAGCACTGATTAGGCCATTACATAAGATGTTTGTCTCATGACACTGACAGTCTTGCCTTTGCTAGAGAAAAACTACCAGCTGCTGAAGTCCCAGCACACTCCCCCTTTTTATCAGGTCACTGTCCCTGGACTCTGTTTCCAGAGCTTTGTCTTTTGTATTAATCTTTGACTCAAATGTGTCTCAAATTTGAGACTGCTCCTGGCAAGGAGAAATTTTCTAGCTCTGTTTTTTTCTATCTGCGCCCTCTCCCTCCAACACACACATTCTTTCCCCAGCATCCTGGTTGATGTGACAGAAAGGGGAGAGGTTACCATAGTTGTTTCTTCTCTGGAGCCTCCTGGCTGCTGCACAGGAGACAGGCATCTGGTGCTCTGTCTCCCACGAAGAATTCTAGTGCCTGCCTCTGTTGCTCATTGCTTTCCCAAGCTGCAGCAGCATGAAATAGGACATATTTGACTTTCTCATATGTTCTAAATTTAGGGGCATAGTTTTTAAAATCTTGATCTTATGATAGGATATGGTCCTTTTTTAGTCGAATGTAATTTGAGAGGTGCATAGTGCCCGCAACTTCCATTTAAGTTATGATTACTGAGCATCTTTCAGGTCATGCCCCAAATCATCATCATAAGCTCACACCTGTTTTATTACTGACTAGACCTCAGGAAAATGTCCTCACTCTTTACCTACACTAGTGTTTTTTCTTCTTGTCTTCCCCTGAGCAAAATAATTAAGTTTATAGGTTAATATTAAATTCCTAACTCGGCAGTTGGAAATGAGGAAAATAGTGGCAAATAGGTGTCATTAGAACATTTAAAGTGGTATGGCTGTTTTGTGGTGTTCACTCATTGTAGTAAGTAGTTGTCTAGGTCTAGATTAATGGCATGAATTTTTTTCTGCATCAGTTGCTACTCTAATTAGTGCTAGTACGCAGAGATACTTATTAGAATAAGATACCAAGAATAAAATCCAATTCTACCTACTTTAACCATGAGACCAGCAAATGAAGCAGTGGTCCTACAGATGATCTCCTTCACTACACAACCCTGATTCATGCATAGAAATTAGAAATTAATGGAGATATCCCATCTCCTAGAACTGGAAGGGACCTTGAAAGGTCATCGAGTCCAGCCCCCTGCCTTCACTAGCAGGACCAAGTACTGATTTTGCCCCAGATCCCCAAGTGCCCCCCTCAAGGATTGAACTCACAACCTGGGTTTAGCAGGCCAATGCTCAAACCACTGAGCTATCCCTCCCCCCCCATCCCTGCATAGAGAGGTCCATCTCGTATACTGAATGTGCCAGGAGTCCTGTGGAAAAAGTAATATTTGATCATGTAATTAAAGATTATCGAGTATACACACACACAAGGGGACTGAATTAAGGTTGCACAGCTATTTTTAATTGTCGGATTTCCTAAGCTTTGAGTGCTTGACTTGGCAAACAATGATCTTTTAACATAGTTTTTGTATTTAATTTCCTATGTTTTTAAAAAGCAAAGGGGGAACGGGGAAAAAAGAAATTTAATTATACGACATAATATTGACACCCATATGGGTCATTGGTAGGGTTGAGACCTTTAGATCCACCACATACCTCTGCCACTTGAGCTAGCAGAGTAACTGATAGTTGTTAGTAGGTTGTGCTTTATGTGGACCAGTACTAAAGGGGAATGAGAGACAGTTTGCCAGATATCTGCTGATAACAGAGGGATGGGAGACTCCAGAATCTTGGGTTCCGTTCCAAGATCTGTAGGGGGAGTGCACTAGTGGGCACAGACTCTTCTTCCCATTCCCTCAAAGCATGACCCCTTCTGCCCCATCCCCTCCAACATGTTCTTGTCTCTTCCTCACCGCTCACTATCCCTCCCCGTCCTGTTCTTCTTCCATAGTCACTCCCAGTCTTCATTCCTCAGAACTCTTATCCCATTGATCAGCCAGTCCCATTCTCCGCTACTTGGCACCTCATCTGATCTCTCTCTCTCCACTCACCCAGTCCCACCTCCTGCATTCACCATCATACTGGTTCCCAGTCCCAATCCCCGCATTGGTTCATCTCATCTCATTGTGCCCTTCACCCCCAGCTCCTGTCTATTTTTTACCAGTCAGTACCAGTTTTCCCCCTGCACCCTGGCTCTTTATCAGATCTGTCTCCCTTCTTTTCTCCTACCCACTGGCTTTCAGTCCCAGGCTTTTGCATAGCCAGTTCCAGACTTCCCTGTCCCAATTTCCCTCTCCTCTCTCCTCACTAATACTAGTCCGCCCTCCCAGGTTCCTTGTCCCCATTTCTTCCACTCTCCATCCTTGGGTACAGATCTTGTCCCCTCTGCATTCAGTTCTGGTGGTTTTTTCCTCCACTCTATGTGAGCCCAGCCAGGGTAGGGAAATCATTGAGCATACAGGAGAAAGAGTCCCTGCTCTCAGTTCTAGTGCCCAGACCTGGAGTGGCCCGCAACAGCCCAGAACTGCAATTGTAGGAAGAGATCTGCTCAATACCAGGAACACACCCAGTGAAGACAATCTTTGGAGAATTTAGCCCAGGGATGGGCAAACGTTTTGGCCTGAGGGCCACATCTGGGTGGGGAAATTTGCATGCAGGGCCATGAATGTAGGGCTGGGGCAAGAAGTTAGGATGTAGGAGGGAGTGCGGTGTGTGGGAGGGGTGTGGTGTGCAGGAAGGGGCTCAGGGGCAAGGGGTTGGGGTGCAGGAGGGGGTGCAGGGTGTGGCAGGAGGCTCAAGGCAGGGGGTTGGGATGCAGGAAGGGGTGCAGGGTGCGGCAGGGGGGCTCAGTGCAGGGGGTTGGGATGCAGGAAGGGGTGCAGGGTGCGGCAGGGGGCTCAGGGCAAGAGATTGGGGTGCGGCTGGGGTGTGGGGTGCAGGAGGGGTTTGGGGTTTGGGCTCTGGCACGGCGCTGCTTACCTGGAGCAGCTCTGGGGTAGCAGCGGCATACACTGGGGCCAAGGCAGGCTCCCTGCCTGCCTTGATGCCACACCGCTCCCAGAAGCGGCCGGCACCATGGCCCCTGGGGGAGGGGAGGGCAGAGGGCTCTACGTGCTGCCCTCGCCTGCAGGTACCTCCCCCAAAGCTCTCATTTGCTGCAGTTCCCCCTTTCCAGCCAATGGGAGCTGCGGGGGGCAGTGCCTGCAGGCGAGGGCAGCGTGCGGAGCTCTCTGCCCCCCCACTCCCAGGGGCTGCAGGGACAGGGTGCCAGCCACTTCTGGGAGCAGCGTGGGGCCCACGGCACCACGGAGGTGGCAATCCCGCGGGCTGGATCCAAAGCCCTGATGGGCCAGATCCGGCCCACGGGCTGTAGTTTGCCCACCCCTGATTTAGCCACTGAAATCTAAAATCTCTATTGAGCATATGTGAAGTGTGATACCCCCCCCCCCCCCCCAAGGCTTGTAACTTGGCCAAATTCAGGCAAATATCAAAAGTCACATCCTTGGCACAGAGGCCACCCCTTGCCAAATGTCAGGTCCTTTCCCCCAAATCATGGGGGTACTAGTTTCCCAAATAAAGGTTGTCAGACATTTTTTTAACATTGGCAAAATGTGTATTTCCTTGACCTTGTTCTTGGAAATAGATAAACTATTTTGGCTGAAATTTTCCAAAAGAAATTTCAGCCTGAAGCAGACACCTGGCATGGAAAATTTAAGCCCAAGTGGTTAAAATCTGGCCAAGTCATAAGTAACTGGAAATGGGGTCTTATACTGGGATTTGTTTGGCAACCTTAACACAGGCAGTACTAAAAACCCCCACCTATAGATGCAGAATCTAAAAAGGAGTGATTGTCAGAAGTTTGTCATTTGTTCTTTTAATTATCTTACAGGTTCATGAAAGCTTTAAGTTATGCCTCACTAGATAAAGAAGATTTATTAAGCCCTATTAACCAAAACACACTGCAGCGTTCCTCCTCTGTTCGGTCCATGGTGTCCAATGCAACGTATGGTAGTACTGATGATTACATTGGCCTTGCTCTCCCAGTGGATATCAATGAAATATTTCAGGTATGTACACAGCAATGTGTTTAACTGATGTACAGAATGAAAATGAGTTTGCATTTATTTTCATGAGTAATGCCAAAACTTCACCCACTGATTCAGTATTCTGTTAAGATGTGTGAAATTCTCATCTACCTCAATGAGGAGATCTACATATGTAAGAATAGCCGGATACTGAAATTTCTGAGTTGCACACGTTTCTGAAATGGGGACACTTTCCTACCTTAGTTATTTACAGAAGAGTTCCAATCCATTTTGACACATAGTTTTGGAAGGGTGTTTTTCATTTAAATTAACTGTTCTTAGATAAAAAGCTAATGAATTCAAGTAGAAAACCTATGCTTCTTGATGTTGAAATCTCAGCACTCCCTAACAGCTATGTATGTGATATTACTTTGTGTTTCATCACAATAGGACTTCCTGTTGACATTGTTTTATACTAAAATTGGCATAATCATTTTTCACCTCCTTCATCTGCACTTGATCTTCTCTCGTGAAATCCTTCTGCCACTCCCAGTGCGCTCCCATCATTAAATAACTACTGCTTCATTTCTCTTCTCCTCCTCCTCTACATGCTCTCTCGCCTGTTTTTTCTTCTCTAACCCTTTATAGGTCCTCTGCGATCTCATTTCTCTTCTGCTACACTTGGTTGTTTTCACTACTGGCCAACTTAGAGGCTCTTCCATGTTCTCATCCTCCTTGATCTACTGATAGCCTATCACTTCCCCCTCTTTTACCATTCACTTGACTGTCTCTGCCTTTCTCATCAAACTCTCCTTCAGCAGAATTTTCCTCATTGGCTTCACTTCCTTTTTGTTGGTGGTGTTCAAGGTTCTGTCCTTGCCCCCTCATCTTACTGCACCCTTTTCTTAAGTAAACTTTTCCTTTTTAGATCTGCCATCTCTCTGCTGGTGGTTCCCAAATCTAACTTTGTATCCCTCCAGTAATGTTCTGCAACTTTCTCTACCCAAACACATACCTAAATAACTGCACAGATAACATACATATATGGACTTCAAGCTGCCAGCTCAAAACAACTATAGTGCAATGTGGAACTCTGTTCATCCCCAAAGCCCTCTTCCTCGTTTCTGTTAATAATTGCACCATCCTCCCTGTTACCCTGCTTCACAAACTTGATGTAATGTTTTTACTGTACTCTTCAGTGCACACGTCCAGACTTGATAAATCCTGCCAATTCTTTCACAATTTGTACAGCATCTAGCATGATGGGGCCCTTATCCTGATTGAGTTCTGTAAATGCTACTGTAATCTAAGTAATGAATAATTCATCTTCAAAATGTGACCCATCTTCTACACCACTAGTGCTAAAGAACCTGGTTGATGCCATGGCTATATTACTCTCCTATCCAGCATGCTGTATCTAAAATAATCTTCCTTGAATGTCCCTCACTCTTTGCATTTCTGCACTCTTTTCTGATCATTTTTCATCATATTCAAACTTGCTCATTCTCATCTTCATGGCTGCAGATACCACTGCTAGTGCCTAGTTCTCCCTTCCCTATCCTGACTTCCAGCTCAGCGCACCTAGCTATTCCTAGGGACGTGTAGAATATCCTCTGATCCTGTACGATGTAGTTTCATTCCTCCTTCAAATTCCTGCTCAGGACTCACTTTGGTTAGACTTCCAGTACTGATCTCTCGCCAATATCTGTTCTTCTATCAAACTTTGTTCCATCAAATTTATCATATAATATACTATACAATATCTAAAAACTATGTACACAATAGAGGAAAAAACAAAGAACTAATAAGATGTGTAACTACATAAGTAATTTATTCCTTGATTTTTACTGTTGTAATCCTCTTTCCAATATTTCCTTTCACCCTTTACCATTAATTGTTTTGCTATACATAAGGGCTTGTCTACATGTGGGGAAAAGCCTACAGTAGCTGTTAGTGCGGAGTAGATACTGTACACTGATTTCTTATGTGGACACTTTCTGGGCTCTCTGCACACTAACTTCCCCATGTAATCAAGCCCTTACTTGCATCTTAAACTCTATGGAGTAGAGTTCTGTCCTTAAAGCACCTTTCACATGTATGATATTTGTAGAAATATTTGTAGATGCAGCAAATGATATAATCTTCAGGTTATTGTGTGCACTTTGTCTATTAGCTGTATAGATTATAAAAACGTAACTAATTGTGATCATCTTGTTTTATAAGCTTCAGTTTCCAGCTGTTCAACAAAATCTAAAAAAAATTTCTGCATATTAGTTCAAAGATCCTTTAATGACTTTCTTGAAACACTTCTACATAACTTTCATTTAAAATGTTTCAGGTTAAGGAGACTCCTTATTTCCAAAAGAAAACCATGCCTCCATTTGATGACCGTGGAACTAGAGTCTTTGCATCTGATGTAGGAGGTAGTTGTTTTTTCTTTTCAATACCATTTAATTATATAGCTTGACTTTACCATACATTTTTTTTCTTTCCTTACCCTTCTTGAAAAGGTTATTCTTAGCTGTTCAGTTTTGATTTTTAGATTTTTTCAGGATAATGGAGCATTGGCCCCATATCAGATCTTGCTTGCAAGATGTCCTGGTCTTGCTTGGAAGCAAGATAACACACCAGGGAAAAGAACTAGAGACCAATTGAGAAACAACTGATCATGATGGGTTAGAGAAAGCAAACTAACTGTAAACCAGGGCAGCAATTCTCTCCCCCATTGATAGTAAGGTACGTCTCCACCAATTGTTGCCCACTGTTTGTAACCTGGAAGATTGGTTAGATTCCCGTTTCCTCTGGATGATCATCTTTGCCTGCTTGGTAACCTGACTTTCTGCCATAAGCATATTCAACCACCGTCTCATGGTCTTCTCTGACTACTTGTGTATTTCCGGGTGGTATTGACCTACAAAGCCTTACCGCTTATGATTTTCCTACTGAAATGCCACCTCTCTCCTTGTGATATATTGTAACAATTGAAATCAGCAGGGGCGCTTGAGCTGGACACCCCGCCCTACTCCAGTATGGTGTAAAAGATGGTGTTCTTTTGGTGGATATCGTGTTTCCTTTAGGAATGTTTCCCCTTCTTAGATCAAAATAGTCAGAATCCACTGACCTTCAGGTCTCGCTGAAAGACACGTGTTTTTAAAGAGCTACTGAAGAAAGAAATATTGTTAGTGGCAATGTAAAGGGAAAGTGGGGGATTTGGTTTATTTTTGGGCTTCCTGGCTATTTACTGTTATGGGGTTGCTTTTCTTCTTTGTTGTAATTTTAACTGGTTATCAGCAGCACTTGCAGTGTCTTGGTTAGTTGTGTAGTTATCAAACTTGTCACATACAAAAACTATTATACAAAACGTTTTGATTGCATACATCAGTTTGTTGCACCAATAAAAGAGAAGGTCAAATACCTGCTTCTATTTTTGTATATATTGAGTTTATACCAAAGTTTCATGCTTTTATTTTGAAAGGGAGTCAATATTTATTATGGGGTTTTTTTTGCATTATTAATGTTGAAATATATTCATTATTGGCTGTGCATATTTTCTTCAGTTTGAATGTTCAATGGATGTATTTTAATTTTGCAGTATTTTGACTGTCTTACTCATAAAGAAATTGAGGTTGTATGGGATGTTGCGAGATTTATTACAGAAAGAAAATTAGAGTTTTAATACGAACAACTCTTCTTGGAGATACGCCACTTCCCAACTAAAAATATTTTGTTTTTTGGCTAATTTTTAAAAGGGATTTAATTAAAAGAATATAATCTTAACTTACTTTGATCTTGCTTTTTTCTGATTTCTAATTGTGTGTCTACAGGCCATCCATCTGGGACTGCGGATGTTGTCAAAAGTCCCTTCCAAATGCTTAGACAGCAGATCAGCCTCACCGAGATAATGAATACAAGTCGTTCAGATGCCTCTCAGTTTTTAGAAAACACAGAAGACACTGGGTTACAGGAGCACACAGATGATAACTGCCTTTATTGCGTTTGTATCCAGATACTGGGATACCAGCAGAATAACAGAGTGAACACTGCATATAGTCATTCAGGTTAGTTTGCCTCCATTACTATCTACTTTTATTTATGCTTCAATGGGACTTATAGAAATGCTGAATAAAAATACTGATGTCTGTTGTGAAGATGAACAAAAATAATGCATCCTTTTTAATGGCTATGCTGTCTTTTGTATAGCACCAAAATCTTGTGCAATCAGCAGTGATATTTCTAGATTATAATTTCCCAATTTTCCGCTTCTTCTCTTGGTGTTCATGCAATTGTGTGCATACATTCTTTAAAAAAAAAAAAATTTAAAAGCTCACCAAAGAAGAAAATTATTTAAAATGTGAAAATTTGAAACCTAATTCAAGCCTGCACATAGATCAGCATGCAGAAAACTGAGACTCACTTTCAAACCAACTGGAAAAAAATATTTTTTCCATGTCAGACAATATGTATGTTAAAATGGAAATAACTAGCTTATGCTTGGAGAGTCTGTCTGAGAAAAGATGCAGTGAACAGAAGGGGATTTGGTTGTTTTTCTTCTCCAATTACTCTGGTTTGGAGTAGAATGAGTCATAAGAGGTTTCTCCACTTCCCTCCCAAACCTGCTTCTGCAGAGTTTGCTGGTGTGTGCCCTTTATGGTGTCTATAGTAAAACAGATTCTGCTAACAGAACTTCTAACCTCTATAGGTAGGGCCTCCGCCGTTTCACCATGCTGATCTACTTTGGATCAACCTTAAAATTTAAAAATCTGAGTTCTGTTTCCAGCTCTGCCACAGACTTCCTGTGTGAATTTTTTGGCAAGTTCCGTGGAATTACACTGGTGTAAAACTGGAGTAATGCCTCAGTTCTCCATCTGTTAAAATAGCTTAATACTTCCTTTTTCTGCAGCCCAGTCTCTCCCACAATTCTGATACATATGAGCTATTTGCCTCCTGCCTTCCATTTCCAGGGGCAGTGTAGTACTGTAACACAGCCCCTTCTGGTCATGTCCTGTTTTCTAGCTTGATGCCATCTCTTCTGCCATGGCATCTCATCTTGCAGTTCATAGGCAATTCACTTTGCTCCCAACCATTTCTTTGCCAGCTTTAATTAATTTAAATAATTTTTCAGGTAGTGGTGAGCTTTTACTCTCCTTCCTCCTCCGATCAGGTAAAAAGCAGTGTGGTGGTATCAGCCACCGGGATCTGACCTTTATCTTCCTGCCAGTGCAGGCATGATGGAGCACACCTGCCAACACCAAGCTAAATCAGTGTGAGGCATCATTTACAGGCTCTTCAGAGGGCCTGTTCACGACCAGCTGACCCTCATGCGGCCAATGCCTGGGACTTAGTCAGACAGTCTTATTGAGTCCGTCCTTACCCCAAGGAGCCATGACCTAAATGCAGAAAAGCCTGATCAGGAGTCTCAGAGCATATGGGGGAGAGAATCAAAGGACAGGGAGGACACCATCTGGCCAGCCCAAGGAGTACATCCTATGGCAGATCCAGGTCAGAAGAAGAAATCATTGAGTAGGACATGGTGTTGCTTTTCTGTTCCCCACCAGATGCTAAAGTGAGTCCTAAGGTCTCTGGGGAAAGAAGTAAGACCATATGCAGTTCCCCTTTTTCTCAACACAAGTCTGGGGACTCTAGCAATGAGACCCCATCCCCCAGGAAGAGGGAGTGGAACCCGGAGGGGAAGAACAGAGAGGGAGATCTATTCAGATAGCTTAAGATAGAAGAGCTGCAAGAGACCCTGCCCCGGCTACACCTGAGTGGCAACTCTTTCAAAGCGGGTGAAAAAAGTTTTAAAAACCAAAATAGAATAAAAATGAGAAAAAAAGCTAGAAATCTAAGAGGTGTTTGTGCCCTGACTTAAAGCATCACCCCTTCTACTAAAAAAAGTGCTCATATTCAGGCTCTGAGTAGGGCATGGAAGAAATGCAGAAAAGGTATTTTATCTCTGTTTAAATTTGAGACCATATGGTGCAACAGGAGCAGATATATAAGGAAAAGTCTCAGGGCAAATACCTCCCTTCCAAATCTTTGTCTGAGACCTCAATCCCACCGCACCCATTCTTTGAAGGTGTGATCAGGGAGAAATGGGAATTCCTTAATAAGGATAAGCCATAAGCAGGTATGCACATGCCTTAGCTGCATCAGCCCAATGAGCTGTTGGCTTTGAGTTGGCTCTTGCAACTTATAGAACCTAGGTTAAAAAATGCCATCACAGAAATATCAAAGGTCAGTGCTGCAGTGGCATCTATGGCAAAAGATATAATGATCCTATCTGAATGGGATTTCTTTCCCAAAGATGCAACTGATAGAAAGATGGAAGCCACCAAGGGATTTTGAGGTTTCCTTGGCTACCCTCAGAATGTCCATGGCCACTACATGCATCGCAAGAACTACCGTGTCCTGGCTGGATTGACCATAATGCCAAGGGAGACACAGACATCCTGATTTCCGGTCTACCATTAAGAAAATATCCCTAGCAACAGCTTCTTCTTCGAGAGATGTCCCTGTGGGTGCTCCACTCCAGGTGTTGGTGCGTCCCTGCGCCTTTGCTCGGAGATTTTTGCAGCAGTACTCATAGCGGCCACGCATGCTCAGAGGCTGCCCCCCGCTGTGAGTCCAGGTTGATAGTACGCATGCGTGGCCGGTCTCCTCAGTTCCTTCTCTACCGTCCCCGGCCTGAGACGGAGCTCAGCAGACTCGTTAGGAAATCCCTCACTCTTGCTACAATTACCCTTTTAGTAACTAGTTTGTTGTCAGTTCTTTGTTAGTGTAGTTAATTACCTCGTTTATCTGTTACAAAAAAAAAAAAATTCTGTCAGCCGCGGCCGCTTTGGCCATGCCGGGCTCCACAGGCTTCAAGCGCTGTGCTACGTGCAAAGAAGCTATCCCACTATCAGATGGCCACTCAAAGTGTATAAAATGTTTGGGGGAAGCCTACATTCCCCAAAAATGTGCCCATTGCTGTAAACTCAGTTCCAGGGCACGGAAGGACAGGGAGCTTAGACTTAAACTGCTCCTCCTGCAAAAGTCTATCGGGTCAGTTTCAGACCCAGGTGCTGAATCCGGCTCCGCTGCCCGCCACAGCCCCCCCGCCTCAAAAAAACTGAAAAAATCTACAAAGAAGGGGCAGCCTTCTTCACCAAAGAAGGTTATGAGGCACAAGGTTTCTCCAGGCAGATCAACGGTCTCCCTGCCTGTGTTTCCTCGCCTCAGCAACTTTGATGAGCCGGGCTCTTCAGGAACTGTGCAAAAGCCGCCTGAGGCTGCGGCGGCGGCGCGAGGCTCCGGTGCCGAGGCATCAGGCTTCCAGTTGCCTGCCTCTATTATGGCACCGTTCGGCACCGCGACAGACGCGGTGCCGACATTTTACAACATGCCTGATCCCCTGCAGGCTGATATTGCCCGCCCGGCACCGACCGCGGCACCGACCCCCGTGGTGCAGTCTGACAGGGAGGTCACAGGCAAAACCCCTGCTCAGAGGAATGCTCCCGCACGGCAGCCTCCCCCTGCTTAGCTTTCACCTCACGCAGGAGCCTCAGTATTTCAATTTACTCGGACAGCAGATCTCCTGGTATCACCTATCCTGCAGTCTCCCCTGATGAATGCATGTTCTTCTCCAATACCTGAGTCAGGATCTGAGCAGCCTTCCTCCAGTGAGGAGGAAACTGATCCACAGGGAGTTTTTTCTCCATATCAAGACTCCCACTCCCAGACCCCAGGCAATAGAGGTTATAAGAAAACTACCTCATCCTACTCTCAGGATCCTGCCTCCTGGGGGGTGAACCCCTGGATGGCACCACCTATGCCCTACCCACCACCATGGCAATATTGGACACCATGGGCATCGTACCCTTGGGAATACGTGCGCTATGGCAATTCCACCAGGCGCAACACCGATCCAGCACCGCCCCCTGACGAATATGCCAGTGACACGAGACACCTGGCAGCACAGTCACACTTCCAGGATAAACCTAGCCCTGCTCCTATTCCAGCAGAGCCGGAGCTAACACCTGAAGAAGCATTACTTCCCCTTCCTCCAACACCGTCGGATGACTATGCAAAATTCCAGGACCTCTTTAAAAGAGTTGCCAGTGACTTGAGAATTAACTTGGAGGTAGTCACTGAACAACAACATGAGCTAACGGACATCCTACAGCCCCCTTCTTCCTCCAGGGTGGCATTACCAATTAACGCAGCCCTTTTAGAACCCGCTAAGTCCATCTGGCAGACTCCAGCTACAAGCCTACCTACCTGTAAACAAGCGGACAGGAAGTACTTTATTTCTCCAAAGGGCTCTGAATTCCTTTTTACCCACCCGGCACCAAACTCATTGGTGGTAGACGCTGCGAACCAGAGGGCTAAACAACAGTATTCTCGTTCCGCCCCAGCCAACAAGGACAGCAAGCGATTGGACCTCTTTGGTCGTAAAGTATACGCATCCTCGACCCTACAATTTCGTATAGCTAATTATACTGCAGTCCTTGCAAAATACAACCACAAAAACTATAATAAATTCATGGATTTTATTGATGACGTTCCAGAACAGAAAAAACAGTTCAGAGCTATGGTTTCCGAGGGACAAAGCATATCACGCACCGCTCTCCAAGCGGCCCTCGATGTAGCCAACACTGCAGCAAGATCGACCGCTACAGCAGTAGTCATGCGACGGGGTTCATGGCTCTCCTCCTCTTTTTTTCCTCGAGAAGTTCAGAGCACCATTGAAGATCTTCCCTTCGACGGTGACAAACTTTTTGCTTCTACCACGAACGACGTGTTTCATTCAATGAAGGACTCAAGGGCAACCCTCCGGTCTCTAGGTCTCCAGACACCTATGACCAGAAGACTGCAATATAGATACCAACCGTACCACCGGCCACGCTATCCCGCATTTACACAACATTCCCATAGACCGCAGGAACAACAACAACGTCAAAGACCAAGATTCCAGCGCCGTCGTCCAAATTCTGCAGGGGCACCTCAACCCCCGCCAACTAATAGGCAGATTTGAAGCCTTGGTCGAGGGTTTACAAAACAGCGCTCCCACTTCAGCCAACACACCTATCTTTGGACACCGCCTACGACCATTCTCCCATCAATGGAAGAACATTACCTCCGACAAGTGGGTCATAGAGGTAGTTACAATTGGATACGCCATCCCCTTCCTCTCCTTCCCTCCCACCCACCCACCCTCCCCGTCCTCTTCAGGTCCTCTTCAGGGACCCTTCTCACGAGCAGCTACTCCTCCCTGAAGTGCAACATCTCCTTCATCTGGGAGCAGTAGAAATCGTGCCAGAACGACACAAAGGGAAGTGTTTTTACTCCCATTATTTCTTAACAGAAAAGAAAAATGGGGGATGGCGACCAATCCTCGACCTCAGGCGGCTCAACAAATTTGTCAAAAAGCAAAAGTTCAAGATGGTTACCCTCACCACCATAATCCCAGCGCTGGAGCAGGGCGATTGGTTTTCTGCCCTCGACCTACAAGATGCCTATTTCCATGTCACTATACATCCAGCCCACAGACGCTTCCTTCGATTTACCCTCGGCTCGACACATTTTCAATACAGGGTACTCCCCTTCGGACTGTCCACAGCCCCTCGTGTCTTTTCCAAGCTCCTAGCTGTAGTCACTGCCTACCTCAGGAAACAAGGGGTCATGGTATTCCCTTACCTCGACGATTGTCTCCTCAAAGCCTCAACATTCGACGAGGCTCTCCGGTTCCCGCGGCTCAGTCGATTGTTTCCTATCTCTCGGCCTACAAATAAACAAAAACAAATCCACATTACGCCCCACCCAGCACCTGCAGTTCATAGGAGCAGACCTCGACTCCCGGACGGGGTTGGCATCTCTCCCACCCGATCGCTTCAACTCCATAAGCCAACTGGCCACAATCATTCGCAACAGTCCCCAGGTGACTGCCCGAGACTGCCTACAACTACTAGGTCACATGGCCTCGTGCACTTTTGTCATCCAGAATGCACGCCTCTACATGAGGTGCTTCCAAGCGTGGTTGGCCACGGTTTACAGACCGAATATGCACTCTCTAAACAAGACTCTCTCCCTACCTGTCCGAGTCAAAGATTCTCTACACTGGTGGACCGTTTACTCCAACCTCTGCTCTGGAGTCCCGTTTCTTCAGCAGGCTCCATCACTCATCCTGACCACCGATGCATCTCTGACAGGCTGGGGTGCACACATGTCTCACCACACAGTACAGGGGCTATGGTCGTCAACCGAGACCTCCCTGCACATAAATGTCCTAGAACTTCGAGCTATTCGCAATGCGTGCCGTCACTTCCTGCCACTAATCAAGCATCATCACGTACGCATAATGACAGACAACATTGCATGCATGTTTTATGTAAACAGGCAGGGAGGAGCTCGATCCCATTCGCTGTGCACAGAGGCTATGAAGCTCTGGAATTGGTGCATTGCGAACAACATCCGGGTATCAGCTGCCTATCTTCCCGGGGTAATGAACACCACAGCGGACGAACTAAGCAGACGCTTCCCATGGGACCACGAGTGGGAGATAGACGAGAAAACCATTCACAACGTATTCAGCACTTGGGGTTACCCAACAATAGATCTTTTTGCAACTACAAAAAACAAGAAATGTCCCAATTTCTGCTCCAGAGCAGGACTGGGCAAACATTCCCTGGGGGACGCATTCATGATCTCATGGCACCGAAACCTACTCTATGCATTTCCCCCGATACTAGTTCTCAACAGGGTCCTGATAAAAATACGAACAGACCGAGCCAAGGTGATCCTCATTGCCCCGTCGTGGCCCAGACAACTGTGGTTTCCATTCCTCACCAGAATGTCAATTCAACCACCAATCTCCTTGCCTCTCATTCCGAACCTCCTATCTCAACAACACGGCCGCTTTCTCCACCCCAACCTGTCCATGCTTCACCTCAAAGCCTGGTTCCTACATGGTTTTCCCAAAGCGAATTAGATTGCTCTGAACAAGTTCAGAAGGTGCTCCTACATAGCAGAACACAATCTACTCGCACGACCTATCTTCAAAAGTGGAAACGATTCACACGTTGGTGTTCCGCTAAACACCTTTGTCCCACGTCGGTACCTCTTTCGCTCATACTTGACTATCTATTGGGCCTTAAGCAATCCGGCCTTTCTTTCAGCTCCATCAGGGTCCATTTAGCTGCTATTACAACTTTTCACGACAGAATTGATGACACGTCTGTCTTTGCTCATTCTATCACTAAGCGTTTCCTCAAGGGACTACAAACCTTATACCCAGACATTAAACCACCTACCACCCCTTGGGACCTTCATCTAGTACTGTCTTGCCTAACTCAACAACCATTTGAACCCCTAGCCACGTGCTCCCTTTTACACCTCTCGATGAAAACAGCATTTCTAGTGGCAATTACCTCTGCCAGACGGGCAGGAGAAATAGCAGCTCTTATGGCAGACCCACCATATACGCTATTTTTTAAAGACAAGTTTACCCTCAGATTACACCCCAAATTTCTTCCAAAGGTGCACTCGTCATTCCACATTAATGAGCCAATACACCTGCCGACTTTTTTTCCGAAACCACACGCGAACTCGTTCGAAGCCTCAATGCATACACTAGATGTACGCAGAGCCTTGTCATTCTATTTGGATAGAACCAAACCTTTTAGAACTTCTTCCAGACTTTTTGTCTCATTGCGGAGCGCTCCAAAGGTACGCCTATTTCTACCCAGAGACTTTCGAACTGGATTTCCCAGTGCATCCGGTTGTGCTATCAGATGAAGAAGGTTACACCTCCAGACGGCATCAGAACACACTCCACTAGATCTCTGGCTGCCTCTGTAGCATTCTTACGCAAAGTTCCCCTGGCTGATATTTGTAAAGCAGCCACCTGGTCCTCTGAGCACACATTTGTTAAACACTATGCCCTTACTCAAGACCCTCTATCTGACATATGTTTGGGCAGGGCTATACTATCCATGGCGTTCCTATCAGATCCGAAGTCCCTACCTCCTTAAGATACACGGCTTTTAAATCACCTGGAGTGGAGCCACCCACAGGGACATCTCTCGAAGAAGAAGAGGAGGTTACTCACCCTGTGCAGTAACTGACGTTCTTCGAGATGAGTGTCCCTGTGGGTGCTCCACTACCCACCCTCCTCCCCTCTACTTCGGAGTTGAGGGGCCTCCGTTGTAGAGAAGGAACTGAGGAGACCGGCCACGCATGCGTACTATCAACCTAGACTCACAGCGGGGGGCAGCCTCTGAGCATGCGTGGCCGCTATGAGTACTGCTGCAAAAATCTCCGAGCAAAGGCGCAGGGACGCACCAACACCTGGAGTGGAGCACCCACAGGGATACTCATCTCGAAGAACGTCAGTTACTGCACAGGGTGAGTAACCTCCTCTTCTGTCACAGATGCCCCCCAATTGATGCAATGAGATTCTCAGTCAGGGTCACAGCATCCAGCTCAGCAGACAGGCACCATGTATGGCTATGCCCCAGATTGCAGATGCCCACTTCAAACAAATCCTATGGTCATCCAAATTCACAGTCTCTCAGCTGTTTGGGGGAAAAGTTGGTTTGATTGTGGCAGACAACACTTCTAAACCAAAATAGTCCTTCCCTTTCCCCCACATACTACTTTGATGAGGTTATACAAGCCCAGTAACAGAAATACTCTGTCCATTCTCCTCACAAAAGTACCTAAGGAAAGGACAGCAGGTTCATTCAGGAAAGCCCTGGAGCCATGGATCAGGCAGCAAAATCAGAGATGGCAGCAGCCTCTCTAAGGGCTCATTATGGCAACGAGCAAATAAATGTGCCTCTGTCCAGATTTGAATCTAGGAAGCAGAATTTCTCATTTCTCAGGAGAATGGTCTCAACCACAGAAGTGGGTGAGAGGTAGTGAGTTGATGTTACTCCCTCGAATAAAGCTCCCCATCCCATCCTTTCTTCATGTAATCCCCCATCTCATGCAGCCACATCAAATGTGAGCTTGTGCAAATTAAATCCTGGACATAGGAGCAAGAGGAAAAAGTACCCTCAGAAGAAAGGTTCTTAAGGCTACACATCATATTCTTAATCATCTAAAAGTGTACCATCAGAGTTATTTCAACTCAACAAATGAACAAAGATAGATTCTGGATGGAGACCCTAGCTTTGATGGTAGCATCCCTGTCCCAAGCAGTCTTTCTTGCCTCAATGGACCTAGATGATGCATATTGATGCACCCATATATATCCATGCTACCACCACCTACTGAGATTTGTGTATGGCACAACCCATTAAAAGGGCACAACTCTGCCAGTTCTTTTTTCATTGTCCCCCAAGGTCTTTCCCAAGATGCTGGTGATGGTCATTGGCAGACTCAGGTCTCAGGGCACTCACCTGTATCCCTTTCTTGATGACATTTTTATCAGAACTCAAGCCAAAGTAGCAGCAAACTGTGCCACATTCCAGACACTATAACTTCAAGTAGTTTCATGATAAACACCAGGCAGAATTCCCTGGTCCTTTTCACAAGGATAGTTCAGCTGGGGGTGAACTTTGCCATCTATGTGGCAAGGGTCCACCCATCCCTGGACAGATTCCAGAAAATCCAGAACCTTGTATATAGTGGTAAGAAACACAAGGCTGTCCATAGCTCAATTTCTACAGTTACTGGGCCTTCTGATTTCATGTATAGTAATCACTCCATGGGGAAGATCCTGTATCAGATGTATCCAGGTGTTTCTCGTGAAAGTATGGTACCATTCACCAAAACATATGCAGGATCAAGTGCTGGTTCCAAGCTAGGTACTGTACTCCCTCAGATGATGGACAGTCCCAAAAAATGTCTGTAAGGGTCTTCCCACATGCCTTTCAGACCCACCCCGGGTACTCACAACAGATGCCATCCTGATGGTGTGATCAGCACATGTGGGATACAGAACAAGCACAAAGTACTTAAACTCCATAGAAAGGAATCAAAGCATCTACCCCTTAGACCTCAGCGCTGTCAAGCTAGTCCAAAAAAGGCTCCAGAGCCACTTCAAGAGCAGCCACATTTCGGTCTTATTGGACAGCACTACCACTGTCACATGTATCAACAGCCATGGGGGAACTTGGAGCTCAACTCTTACCTGCAGAAGCAATGGAGATAATGGAATGGGCTGAGAAGAACTTATTTTCCATAAGAGCAGTACATATACAATACAAGCAAACAAAGGGAGAACTGAACCAGAAGGTAAACTAGGTGGTTTGATGTGTAATCAACTCAGAATGATATCTGACTTAGGATATCACAGGATATCAGCCTGATATCACAGGAATATGGCCTCCAGTAGTTGACCTATTTGCCGGTCACAAGAACCGAAAGCTGCCGAAGTACTATACCAGAGAAGCAGGTCCCTCCAAGTGGATACTTTGACACAGATGGCCACAAGGCCTGCTTTATGCATTCACACCTTTCCCATTTTTAGGGAAGGTGATTCAGAAGATAAGGCAAGAAGAAGCAAAAGTGATAGCTCGGCTTCACACTGGCTGAGGAGAGTAGAATTTTTAGATATGGCAGACTTGGCCTTGGAAGCTGCATTGTATGGACCAGTGAGACCAGATATCCTTCACACCAAGGTCTTTGCCTCAATCTAGACCCAGACCATCTACAACTAACAGCTTGGCTATTCACAGGGAAGCATTAATCACTCTCTATCCTCCAAAGTGATTGTCACTCTAGTCTCCTCCAAATAGACTTTAATGCTAAATGCCTATTCTTCCATCTGGACAAGGTTTAGTGCATAGTGTCTAAAAAGCAACAAAAATCCCGTGGACCCTGGTATCCCAGCTATTCTGACTTTCTTGAGAACAGTGTGGGCAAGGGACTTGAGCCCAACACCATATCATGCCAGGTGTTGGCCATAAGTAGCATCTTACATGCAGGTTCCTTGTCAAAGAATCTTCAAGTATGCAGATTTCTCAGAGCTGTCAGAGTGGCTAGACTTGTAGTCAGACCAGTCTTTCCTAAACGGGGCCTACTGCAGGTGCTGAAAGCACCACCCTTTGGAGCCATTGGTCACACCATTCTGCCTGTTCATCCAAACCTGTTTCTTGGTCACGATCACATTTTCAGGATGAGTCTGAGGGATTGTCTACACTTACTGGGGGATCGACACACTGTGATCGATGCATCGGGGGTCAATTTAGCGGGTCTAGTGAAGACCCGCTAAATCGACTGCAGATTGCTCTCCCGTTAACTCCTGTACTCCACCAGATCAAGAAGAGTAAGGGGAGTCAACGGGAGAACGTCTCCCATTGACATCGGGTAGTGTGGACCCCGCGGTAAGTAGATCTAAGCTACATCGACTTGAGTTATGCTGTTCACATAACTCAAATTGCATAGCTTAGATCGACTTTTTCCTGTAGTGTAGACAAGGCCCCAGAGTTTTCAGCTTTATCCATGCAGGAACCTCATTGTGTATTCCAGGATGAAGGTGGTGTTAGGACCCCAGAATCTTTCTTGCGAAAGGTGAACTCAGCTTTCCATGCCTCACAAGAAGACATCCTCCTGTCATTCTGTCCAAAGCCACAGTATGCTGTAGAAAAGCTTGGGTATAATCTGGATGTTCAGAGGGCACTAAAGATTTATACAAAGATCACTGAATTGATAAAACCACTAGGCTACCTGTTAATCAACTTTTAATCTGAAGTGCCAAGGGCTCAGGGTATCCAAACTACCTCTTGCCAGACGGATCAAGTTATGAATTGTAGAAGCATACAGTTTCTTTCCTTCCCCTCCTCCCCCATCTCATTCTACTTTTTTATCCTTCACTATTTCCTATGCATATCAGAAGTTTGGGGGACGCTGGGCTGCAGAATGAGCATTTGTTACCCAATCATTTGCTTTCTGCTACCAGAGTCTACCACAATTCAGCCAAAGAACAACATTTAATTTTTAAAGCTACAGTTTATGAACCAATTTTCCTACTGTATATAGTTTACTGATTTGCTATTGAAGTTATTGTCACTAATCATATTCTAAGAACTTTTACTCCATTTTGGAATGAATCATCTGGTGGCAAGCCAGTGTGACAAAGTTCCTCCTCTATCTTGGTGGGTCCTGCGCTTATTGGAAGATTTTCTTGCCTCAGAGATTCACCATATGGGTTGGGGAACAGCCCAGAGACCTTCCCCTCTGGAAGAACCCACAGTCCAGGTCAATTGGGAGGTATGGGGGGAAACCTGGGCCCACCCTCTACTCCGGGTTCCAGCCCAGGGCCCTGTGGACTGCAGCTGTCTATAGTGCCTCCTGTAACAGCTGCATGACAGCTACAACTCCCTGGGCTACTTCCCCATGGCCTCCTACAAACACCTTCCTTATTCTCACCACAGGACCTTCCTCCTGGTGTCTGATAACGCTTGTGCTCCTCAGTCCTCCAGCAGCACACCCTCTCACTCTCAGCTCCTTGCGCCTCTTGCTCCCAGCTCCTCACACTCGCACCACAAACTGAAGTGAGCTCCTTTTAAAACCCAGGTCCCCTGATTAGCCTGCCTTCATTGATTCTAGCAGCTTCTTCTTAATTGGCTCCAGGTGTCCTAATTAGCCTGCCTGCCCTAACTGGTTCTAGCAGGTTCCTGATTACTCTAGTGCAGCCCCTGCTCTGGTCACTCAGGGAACAGAAAACTACTTACCAGTGACCAGTATATTTGCCCTCTACCAGACTCCTGTACCCCACTGGTCTGGGTCTGTCACACCAGATAACAAGTTTTGACTAGCAGGAGTTGTGGTACAGGATTGAGTTGACAGAGGGGACTAGTTCATATGTATCAGAATTGTTGGAAACACTCCTCGAAGAAAGGAAATTATAGGGTCAGAAATTTCACAGCCTGTTCAACCTGTTTAGATTGTAAAATCTTCAGGGCAAAAGTGATTATTTACCATGTGTAGGAACAGCAGTAGTGCAGTGGGGCTTATATCTCAGTTTGGGTTTCTAGATGCTAATGTAACACTAATATTATTACTACTATTAATAATAATAATTAATAAATAATGCTTTATTGTGTCTGCTAGTTTTCCAACATTTACATTGAGTTGGAAGTCATCATCCTGATAGTCTTTGAAGCATCTGTCAGTGCTTCAGTTTGGTTTTTCATTTTAGCAAATGCTGATTCTCAAACATATAGACCTTAAGAGAAATGTCATAGATAACTTCAGGAATATTGGTCCAGTTTTGTCCAAGGTTCAACATCTGGCTTTTAAAAAGATATCAAATTGTATGCTGACAGTTACCATTTCTAATGCATCAACATCTTGTGGACTAAACATTGCAATTTGCTTTCTTCTCCCTTCAGATGCATACTTGTATGTTTTCAATACTTTAATTGAAATAGGCAATATTATTATTTTTTTCAGATTTTCCTGACATTCCATATTCTGATTGGTGTGGGCAGACCATACATAATCACTTAGATGTGGTTTCTCATTCCTCAAAGTTTTCTGGAATTTCAGGATGTAGTGATGCAGTATCCCATGGTTCAGCTAGTAGTACCAAGAGTACAGATCTTGTATTAGGTAAGCATGCAGCCTTGCTAGTATTAAAAAAGTATTAATTCATTTTTTAAGTATTTTCTTTCTTATTCTTAAATATTTTAAAAGACAATTTTGTTTGCAGTTACTGTAATAACGTAGCAGTGGGATGTTTTTAAATGATTTAGGTGCTTTTCTGTCACTGTCAGGAAGGTAGCATGAAAGAGCACCAAAACTGGGTGTCAGGTGAGCTGAGTTCTATTCCTGGCTCTAACATTTACTCACTGTGGCCTTTTGGCAGGTCAATTAAACTTCTCTGTACCTCAGTTCAAATCAAATTAATCATCTTATTTTTCCAGCCTAGTGTTAGCAGACTGAAAATTATCTTTAAAGTTGTTTATATAGGACTCTTAAGAACATTCTATTCCATATTTTGGACCTTTAAAATAGAATAGGGGACCATATTTAAACACAGTTATAAACTGATAAATGTTGTTGAGCTTTTTATAGTTTGGATTTCTTTTAAAATATTAGGGAAGACATTTTATCTTTGAATATAATTCCTCGTTGGCTTGTAATCATTTGAATTAGTGTAATTACTTTACATATAAAGTACAACCTTGCTAACCCAAACAGCTTATAATTAACATACAAAGGCAGATCTCCAACCCAATTCTGAGCAAAAATGTAGTGGGAAGTGTCATGCTGTGTGGAATGGTTCACAACCACGAATGCCATCCTCAGGACAGAGCGTCAAGCACCAGGGCAGAGATCCCAGACTGGTTGTGTGTTCTATAATTGGAATTCACCAACCCAGTAACAAATGCGAACTCCTAGAGTCACTTAGTCCACTTGGGTATTCCTGTCTTTCTTGCCACCCCAGCAAGCTGGACTTAGTGATAGTTGGTTGCTGTGCACCAAAGGTCACAAAAGATTCCGATTGCTTCCAGTCCCAAGAGACATGTCACTTACCCCAGGTCAATTTGTACCTTAAATCTCTCACCAAAGACAACACTTGTAGCCAATCCAGTAATAAACTAACTAAAGATTTATTAAGGAAAAAGAAATGAGAGCGCTATTATAAGGTTAAAGCAGGGAAGCATATATACACAAATGAGTTAGCCTATGGTTCCTGTAGGCAACAAAAGTTGTTGTAATGTCAGCTCTGAATGTCTTTTAGGGCTATCCTAGGTTGACCCTGCGGATCTCTGCTTCTGTTTCATGGCTCTGGTTCTGTGAGAGTCAAAATAGCAAAAGAGATGAAAAATTTTGTCAGCTATTTTTATTTCCTTCTTCCAGAATTCATTCCATCGGCTTGAGCCCTTTTTCAGTTAGCCCCTTCATGGTGTGAGGGGGCAATTAACAAAGTCTTTTTATACTGATGTTCCACAATGGCCCATTTAGTTTGGATGGCCCTTCTTGATGGGCAGTGTCAGAGCAAACATATATTTGTGGTTACAAAGCAAAAACTTAAATATTACCTTTATAGCATGTGATAAAGGTGGTATAAGGTGGTACTGCATGCAGTAATCTCACTTACAATACCTTTATCGCATGCTATAAAGGTAATATTTAAATTTTTCATAAAGACTAAACCCTTTGTTTTAAGTCCAGCACCCATGTTATCCATACTGACACACAGGTGAAACAGACTGGTTACCAGCATTGAATTGATCAGTGCTCTGCCGAGGCCTAAAGCCATGGCAGGAGCTGGCACCTGGTCTGCCAGTGCCACAGCAGGGACAGAAATGTAGTTGGGTGTTACATCTTTAAGACCTCGTTGTAAAATATATTGCACAATATTTACTAGTATACTTAAGCTGTAATCTAACAAGTTAAAACTAAATTACTGTTGTGGTAAAATAAATTAACAAAGTATATTTGGTGATGGGTTTTGTTGGTTTTGTATTTTTTAGCGCGTGTGTGTGTTGGTAATTCACAAAATGCAGCGATTTTTGTGAATTAGCACGGTTCAGCTGTATAATACATGACACTTCCATTTAACACAATGAAAGAGTGTCCTGATTGAAATTCATACTGTGGAATTTATTTTCCTAAGGAGTAAAGTCAATTCCAGATGATACACCAGTGTGCCGAATACTGCTGCGAAAAGAAGTCTTACGCTTAGTAATCAATTTGAGTAGTTCAGTAGGAACAAAAGGCCATGAAACTGGACTCCTAACGTAAGTAAAAATGTGTCCTTCGAACTATAGTTTTACCAGCATTCAGTGTAGATATCTTGTAAAATCATAACTGTATTTTTTTCATATTTTTCTCCTGGCTTTAAAAAGCATCAAAACTGATTTTGTCATAAGTCCGTAGAGATGGGTTGGCATAATGTCTCCACTAAGTGAATCCAAAATTAGGGATCAGTTTTTGCATAACTGCAATGCTAAGCACTACACATTGTTCATGTATGGTTGTACTATTTTGTAGGAACTCTGTCATGCCTATGTATACTGGTGGGGGTTAAGGACAGATTGAGGAATGACAGACTTAAAGGACTTGCCTTTTAAGATTTATTATTAAACCTTAAATTAATATCTACTTGTTTTCTCTGTCTCATTTTCTTTCATAATAGTCCTTGGTATTTTGGTATTTTGTGCATCTGATATGCAGTGGTTTTGTACATTTTAAAAAAAAGTTTGACTGCTTAAAGTCCTTATTGTATGAATTTTCTTAATGCTTCACTACATGCAATGAGTGCCTGTTGCTTTTAATTATATACTGTACTATTTGGTTATAAACTACTATGCTGTGCTGTTCACTTTAAAATAAAATCTAGCCTAAGGACTTGAATAGTGCTTTCCAATTTGAGATTTTTGTACGTATACTTGTATAGAACTTCATTTAATCTAAATTTCCTCTGGTTGGATACAAAATGTTAGCTAATGTAACATGTTGAGAAGTGCTTGTGCCCAAACAGTATAATAATAATCCCTGTAGATCATTTGGATTAGGTGCTTCTCTTCTTACATGAGTTGATTGTTTTGGCTGAACAAATTAAAAATTCTCAACTTCTGTCGCTGAAGAGAGAAGTTTTGTCAACCATTATGACCAACATTTAGCTGAACAGTTTAAAAATATATATATATAATGATGGTTACATGTGAGAGTATATTAAAATTGCGTTCTTTTCCTAAATAATTAGCATTAAAGAGAAATTCCCCCAAGCATTTGATGACATCTGCCTTTACTCTGAGGTGTCCTACTTGCTAGCACACTGCACATTTCGACTGCCATCTCGAAGGTTCATTCAGGAGCTATTTCAAGATGTACAGTTTTTACAAGTAAGTAGAAGTGAAGATTTATTTGTCATGATCCTTGGGTAAACTGCCCCTTCTGAGACCCTTTTGTCATCCCCTGTGTATACTCTTTTCAAGTGACAGGTCCACGCCTCTACTTCTCTTTGAGTAGAACCCTGTGATCCACCTACTATGTGACTGGGTCTACGGGTTACATCCCCTGGTTTCCAGTCATGATTCCTAATAAGCCCCGGTGGTCTTGGCAAGGGTTTGCTTTCGGGAGCCTCTGTTTAGTGTGCAGTAACTCAGGAAAAGTTTCTTCAAAACAAAGTATGATTTACTTGCCAGAAGGTGCACAGCACTCTGAGACAGGGATTTAAACAGAGACCTATTCTTCTAGTGTCTTACCTATATTTGGCATTCCCTCCATGGTAAATAACCCATCATTAACACACACAGGCATGCACAATATTCATAAAAAATAATAGATATTTCTCAGTTCTTCACAGTATTAACTTCAAAAGATGCACCAGTTGGATTCAGGTTTCATCGTGCTCTAAATGAAGTGAGCACTCATGCCAATTTTGTGGTTCTGTGATGTGTTCATGGTAGAACACCTGTAAGTTAATACTGCATCCTCTTTTCCCTTTAGATGCATGAAGAAGCAGAGGCTGTTCTAGCAATACCACCAAAACAACCAGTAATTGACACATCAGCTGAATCCTGACCTCAGTTTTGTACAGTGCATGGTATATGGACTTGCTGAAAGCCTCAGACAACTTCTGATTGACTGGACAGCAAAGATAGGAGCACCATCTCCTAGACAGTTCCAGAAATTACTGGTACATGAAGAGTGAATGAAGACTTTTCTCAACAAAAATCACTGCCCCAGCCCTCTGAGCCCTTGGGGAATTGTAACTCATTACCATAGTTTTAATAATAATAATTACCAATATATGCAAGAAACAAGCACTGAACACCTGCACAGGTTTTCATTTCATTTTTAATATGACAGTTAAACAATATACGACAGAGTGCAGAGACCTCTTTTAAATGGTTGACTTCAAATTCTGTTCCAGATAAGCAGAATGATGCCTTGCTTATTAACCCCTGGACGCCAGGAGTCAGGGTACACGAGAGTATAACCCATTGCCGACAGTGGGGCATACTGTAACCATGGACGCCAAGGGACTAACGTTGGGCCTTCTATGTTAGTTTTCTTAATGTTTGTAACACTACTTGAGGGGTTCATAACCTCAGATAGAAAGAAAAACCTCCATGAATCTGGGGTTTTCTTGTAAGTTATTTTAATGTTACTATAGTTGCAAGAGTGGTTATTTTATTAGCACTCTCTCCAGTTTTGTGGCAATTACATACAACATGTTATCTAAATTGGTTAAGGATTTTCACTACAGTTTCTGATTTAAAAAACAACAAATCCTTTTTTTTTTTTTTTAAATCAACTGAAATTTGATGGTTTTCCCTGTACATTATGCATGTGGTGTTTGGGATTTCTATATTCATGCTCATGTATTGTGAACATTGGTCTTATTCTTAAATGAAAATCTTTAACAAGCATGATTTGTATCAGATAGGGTGAATACTGTATCAGCTAGACTAGAAAACATTTGATCATTGTTGCTTTTTTGGTAAAATACATAGTAGTAGGTAATTTCCACATTCCATGGGAAACATTTTTCTAAAACAAATGTTTGCTTTAATTTTCATATGTCTGATCACCGGATAATGCTAATAATTGTAGTGAAAAGCCTTAAGTACCAAATTTTGAAAGAGCAGTACTTTAATTTTATATTGGTGTTCTTTAGATCTTTTGCACAATTTACTTGATACAATGACCGATAAATGGGTACAATAACTGCCTTCATCATGTTATTCTTGAGGTTGATAAATTGAGTGCAACCTAAACAAAAAAAAACAAAAACAAAAAAAAAAAACCTTTTATGTATCTAAAGAGATTTGGAAGCCTTTACAAGAATTAAATACAAATATATGCAAATTTGTATATACAGTAGCATGGCCACCTTCATTAGAAAGCCTGGTTTTGATATGTGGATCATTCAGCTGGACTGTATTAGATAGAACTCCTTTTTAACCCATTCACTTTTACCTTTTTTATAATTAAAGTGTCAAATTAGATAGTTTAGATGAAGATAGGTTAAATTTATCCCAATATTTCATAATCCTCATGTTACCTTATTAACTAATGTGCTATTGGAGATTTCCATAGATAGCCCTGTGAGCTAATAAGAGCAAAACACAGTTCCTAATGAAATGTAGAATTAATTTGATCATATTGGACATTCATTTTGGGGACAAAGCAACATCATCTTGTTGTCCATCATTGCTTTGCAGAATTCATTTCAGTGAGTGCACTGCATGCCGACACCTGACAGCAAAGCAGTTGCCGGGCTACAACCTGCTTCTCTCACAGTAAAATTTAGTTCCCTGAGTTTTTCATCTTTTCATGAGATCCCATTGAAGGAAAGAGCAGAAGGAAACCACTTTAACTCTTACCATCAATGATACCAATAACAGTATATCGTGTCTATGAAATATATTCGATAATGGAAAACATTACCCAACAGTAGTTATTTGGACTTCTCTGGTCTTAAGGAATAAACATTTCTGCAAAACCAAAATAACCACAATATAAGAAATAGTGATATAAACTCCAAAGCAAATAATGTAGTATTCCCACCAAAAATGGGATTAGCATATGTTATACATTAGTTTCCAACACTACCTCAGTTAGAATAGAGTATGAACTCTTTGTTTTAATAACTCTAGATGGTGTTAAATCAAATAAATCTGTTTATTTTTCTGCAGTTAAGGCAGTGTAAGCCATTTATCCACCTTTATTTAAAAAAACAAAACTTTGTCACCATTTTTATCGACATTATAGAAAGAACATTAGAAAGGTATCTCAATAAACAAAAAATAAGCAAATGAAGATTTCAATATACTTTTAAAAATTGATGCCACTCTGTTAATTCCGCTGTTCACCGCCAGGTCTGGATCCTCCGCCCTTGAATGCTTAAGTATTCTGAAGTACTCAGTTATGTGGGGAATCATTACACCAAGAAGTTAATGTATGGAAACATTGCTGAAAACTTAAGGGTTGATCTCAATGGTAGCAGAAGATTAATTTTTCAAGTATCTAGATCAATGTTAGTAAATTTCAACAAAATATGCATAATAGATGTAATGTCAGTACTGTAAGCTTCATAGATACGGCATTTCTAGAACTAAATTACATTTAGTTCACACTAATTTTTAATGTTAATTGACAAATGAAGGGGTACTGTATGATTTGGAGTAATTTGTGACATTTGCATTAGTTATAAACTGTGAATTTTAGAGTGAATTTTCAAAATATCCTTTTGCAAAGTTCCTAATTTAAGAACATTTATTCTGCTCCTTTAATATCATTTAGATATATTTACATAAAGAGAAAAATAATTGTAAAATGCAGCTTATTTTAAACCTAATTGAAAATCCTTATGCTTAACTCCCCCCCACCCCAATTTTAGAAGGAGACATGAGAAGCTGACAGACTCTGCTCACTCTGTATCTTTCCAAACCTAAAGATTTGTAATGCTGCTAAACCCTATAGCATTCAGTTACAGTATTTGCATTCTAAGTATACTCCCAAGAGTTGTACTTGCTGTGACCTAGAGCTCATGAATGAATATATATTACAGTATGGCCACAATTTTCAGAGGAGGGTCCCTGAAGTTAACCACCTAAAGCCATATGTAGGCATCTAGATTAGAGGTCCAATTTTCAAAGGTGTTAAACACTCCTAGCTCTCTGATTTCAAGGAGAGTTGCAGTAGATCATCACTTACCTATGCCTAGGTGTGCACATTCAGTAATTTTGGCCATTGGACATAAAGTATGTGAGAAACAGAATAGTGCTCATCAAAGAATTGCCCTGTTTAATCTGATCTTAAATATTTAGCTACAGATGTCTTCTGTTTTTTTTATGACACACTAAAATGACAAAGTATTCAATAGTTTACACCATAAAAGCTTGCTTGTCTGGAGATTTTTGGGGGTGGGAGTGACCTGGGGGTTGGGTTGAAACACTCAGAAGTAAGTTGCATTTATATACATCTTAAAGTATGTACCAGGCAGCAGTGAGAAATCATTCATATATTTTATCATTATTCTTAAAAAACATATGCAGTGAGCTTGAATGTGAATCTAATTTGTGGTGAGAGGGAGTTGAACAAAAAACAGTAACAGCTATGATAGTAGTATAAGGAAGAGAAATAATTATTCTAGAAATAGTTCTAAAACATCTAGAGAATGAATAAATGAGTAATGAGCAGTAAAAAATTTCAGATGCTTCCACTTCAGTCTGCTCTGTAATCCGCAGTTGCTTTTCTAGATCTGGGCTAATTTATGTAACATTGTAAAGTGAATGTACGTTCATGAGGAGGAATCCTTCTTCATGGAAGAAGTTTAGATTAAGTTTGGAAATGTCTCCTCTAGCCCTCTCCCCATGCCCTTGCTGCTCTTACACAGAAGGTTCTAACAAGTTGTGCTTCGCTGTGGAGGCAGCTGAAAAGGTTCTGTAATCTTTTTCAGTTACATTCACTTATACCACTCTGTGCTTATTTAAAGGTATACTAGTACTGAAAGTAAAATCCTAAATTTATGAAAGACCTTTGGGAACATGTTAGAAACCGTGTTAGAGTTTTCCCCTTGGTAGGAAGTGGAAAAGGTTAGCCTTTTGTTTCTTCAATTTGTTTAATTATTAGCTCCATGTTCTGATTTCCTAGATATTTTTGTTCACAACAGATTTTTATGTTCATTAAAGAATGCGGATTTTCTTTGGACTATTTTTGTAAAATAGGCAGATAGCAATGCCACAGCATGCAGAAATTGCACATTTTGCTTGACTTGCTTTGTAAAATACACTATTTAATTTGAGAAATGTAATTTATGCCAAAAAAGTGTAACTTGCCATTTTGCCACTGAATAGGTTGTTTTAGCACAAAATGCAATGTCTTAGGGGGAAAAGGCAGACATTTTGTAGATGTAGTTGAAAAAATGTTCCAATATTGGCTGTCAGTATCCCTAAAACTGCATTATAAGAGATGATGTAAATTAGTCTTTCTGAAGAGGGAAGGGATTGTTAAAATCTCAAGACTTATTTTCCCTGCCCCATGTGGTTTCTTTACTTTTTTTATTATTATTTAGTAATACGCTGCTACATATTTGGAGGTTCTAGTGTTTGTAGGTCACTGAACAGACATTGAAATCTGATTTATATTGTATACCTGTAACATAGAAAGAAAAAGTATTTATATATTTTCCGTAAGAATATTTCATTGAGCTGTGTATAATTTAAACAGAGGCTTGTCTCAACACGGCTTTGCCCACATTGATCTTTTTTTGTGTGTTTTTTTTTGTTTTTTGTATAGTGCGTACAGTTCATGTCCATGGGCATTAAAAGCCTCCTTAAGTATAATCTTATCAAAGGGATGCATTGTTAATAAAATGCTTAAACTACTTACAGTTGTCCTGGTGTCTTAACTACCTGTAAGCACTAGAAATGAGTTGGAATTTTCTTATTATATAATGTATTTGAGTTACTAAATATAATTAGAGCCAACTTAAATTTTTCAAATGAAAATTTGTCAAAAATGCCCATTTGAGGAAAAATTCCCATTTTCCAAAAAATATTTTAATTTATTTTTATAAATTGATGAATCAACTTTAATTTTTATCACTTAAATTACAAATTTTCATACATGATTTTTGAATTTTGAAAAACAATTAAAAAGTTTTCACCACATAATCTTTTACTTGCAGTAATCACTGCAAGTAAAAAAGTGTTTTTTGAAAAGTAATTCAAATTATTAAGAAATCACTTTTGAAAATTTCCTATTTTGGAAATGAACGATAACATGTCAATGATGTATTTCAAAAAGCAAAAAACTCCATTTTGAAAACTAAATGCAAATTTCATGTTTTTTAGTTTTTGACCAGTTCTTAATATAACCCATAAAGAATTTTTTCCATAATAGTATAGATATCAAGTGACAAAGGACTCAGCAGGATATACTATACTGGTACATAGTTTTTATTACAGTTCTCCCACTCTATTCTTTGACTAATATGTCATTAGAAAATAACACAAAAAGGATTATCCTTGCTTGGATATCTGCTTACTAATGCTTGACTGTTTTCATATCATATATTATTTTGAAGAACAGTTAATTTATGTGATGTGGCTGCCACTGGTCTGGACTAGTGGCTGGGTTCTCTTCATTTCTGAGGTAAGTCATAACCAGTCTTGATGTAGGATTTTCAATCCTCCTCCTCCTCCTCCTCTTGGCAAACAGTCAAGCTTTCCCATTTGTTCTGCAGCCCAGCGTCTCTCTCAGTTCTTGACATCTAGGCTACTTTCCTCTCTCTGCTGCTGATGGAAATGGATCAGAGTTTTGGAGTCGCATCATCTGGCCATGCTCCCACTTGTTTTCAATTCCTCTGTGGCAGCGTGCAGACAGCTCCCACCTTCACATCTGCGTGGGAGGGACTTCTTTGTCAAAATTTGGGGCAGTAGTGATCTCCCTCTCAGCCCCTCCTCCTCCCAGGCCAGTTTTTTAGCTGGGTGTTGGAACTCCTGAGAGCCGCAGTTACAGTGCCTCCCTGTTTGCTTCTCTTGCAACTTCCAGGTATGTCAGAGTAGCCTAAAAAGCACCAAATGAAATCCATACAGTGCTCCATCTGTCAGACTGCCCTCCTCAGGCTTGGAAGACAGTGAGTTGTTCCCAGGCTTCACCCAGCCTTCTATACCTAACTCTATTAGGTCCAAGGGCTATGAGTTGGACAGGCATGAGGGATCCGCTATCCACTAGAGCTGCCATGACTCCACCATGGGTAAAATGAACCAGGAGTCACTGGGCAGAGCAGGGAAAGGCTCCAAGGACAAGGAGGACCCCAGCCAGCTGACTCAAGGGGTAAGTCCCAAGGGGCCCCTGGAAAAGAGAGAGGGCAGACTTTGCAGGGTCACAAATCCCTCCCTCCTCCTTTCCCTGACCCCCAAAATGGGTCCTGAGCATATTGGGGAAAGAAGCAGGGCTCATAAGCACTTTCCAATTTGGCCAGGAGGGCTCTAGAAGCTTTTTCTCTTCCACATCCCTGGGGTGTATGGGACACAGCAGGGGAGGAAAGTGTAAAAAGATCTAGATGGTACGAGTCCTCTTCCTTTTCCCTTTCCACAGAGAATGGTGAATTGTCAGGCTCTGACTCTGATCAGGATTGGGGAAAGCCTTCCCCTGTCTCCCCCCACCCTGAGAAATTCAAGGCCATTTACCAACAAGGTTGTATCTACTATTCAGATTCAACCTAAAAAAAAATCCCAAGAGTAAGTCTCTGAGCCAATTTTTCTCTCGAAATACTCCCCTGAGGCCGTGATTCCCCTACCCTCCTCCTTCAAGGAAGTAATCTGGGATGAATGGGGTAAGCCAAACAAGGACAAGCATGTTAACGGAAAGGATCTTGGGTTCTATAGGATCTAGGAATGAAAGTCCCAGTTACTGAAATACCAAAGGTTGACCCTGCGGTAGCATCCCCCCCTCTCAAGATACGGTTCTATCCGAAGGATCCCATGGATAGAAAAATGGAGGCCACTCTCAATAAAGACGTTGAGGCCTCCCTCAGAGTCCCTGACAGCTACTTGCATTCTTAAGAGATCTTTTTCCTAGCTGGAAGATCTCTGAGCCCTCATGGCTAAAGGTCACCCTGACTTTGGATCTATTTTAAAGAAAGTTTCCCTCATTGGACACGATGAATCTCAACCAAAGCCATGACCACCAGCTCAGTGACCAGGCATCACATATGGCTCGGTCCCTGTGGAAGATGGATAGCCACACAAAGCTGGTGCTGTGCTCTGCCAAATTCACAGGAGCCCTGCTTTTTGGAGAGAAGCTAGACAAGGCAGTGGTGGAGAATGCTGCAAAATCTAAAGAGGCCCAGCTGACACCACACCATGCCTTTGAGAGAATAGAGACCAGTTTTCAGATGAAAGTGTTCCTTTTGGCTTTCATTCTCACAGAAATACCAGCAAAGAGACAGCAGATTCTCCAGAAAAAGCTGTGGAATGTTGGCTTGGGAAGAAAGACTGCAAAGGTTTCCACCAGGAGCTGAAGCCTAGGGCCAGGATTTCCCATTTCTGGGGGAAATAGATCAGTGAGCCAGGGATACTCCCTTGAGTTACAGGCTCCACCCTATTCTGTTTTTCATTCAGCCCCCCATCTCAAATGACCCTGTAAAACAAGATCTAATCCAGAACAAAATTTCTCACCTGGATATGGCAGTAATAGAGACCATTCCCTCAGAAGAAAGAATCTCAGGGTTCTACTCCATCTTTACCATTCAGAAGTGTTAGGGGGAATCCAATCCATTCTAGATCTCAAGAGACTCAGAAAGTAGACGAAGAAAATTAAGTTCTGAATGGAGACCCTAACCTCTATGGTGTCATCCCTGTCCAGGGTGATTTTCTGACTTCAGTAAAAACAACAAGGAGTCCTTGTGGCACCTTAGAGACTTATCAAATTTATTTGGGCATAAGCTTTCGTGGGATATAACCCACTTGATCAGATGCCCCTACTCTACTTGCGCTACTTTGATGACATCTTCATCATTTGGCCCCTTGGGAAGGAGGCCTTTGAGGAATTCCACCTGGATTTCAACAATTTCCACCCAACCATCAACCTCAGCTTGGATCAGTCCACACAAGAGATCCACTTCCCGGACACTACAGTACAAATAAGCGATGGTCACATAAACATCACCCTATACCGGAAACCTACTGACCGCTATACTTACCTGCATGCCTTCAGCTTTCATCCAGACCACGATATATCCTAGAGAGGTTCCAGGAGGTTCAAGATGACCTCACATTGTTTTGGAACTGTAAGAAGGCCCACTATTGCATGAGAATTCAATTGCTAGGCCTTTTAGTATTATGCGTAGGGATCACTCCATGGGACGGGCATGGGCATAATCACACATCCGGTGCCTTCAAGGCTTCATCTTAAAGGTATGGGACCACTTCCCAGAATGCATGAAAGATCAAGTAAGGATTCCAGCACAGGTGATCAACTCCTTAAATCAGTGGTCAGCCCAGGGCAATGCCCGCCAGGGAATGCACATATGCCTTCCAGATCCCCTGATCCTGACAACCGATGCCAGTCTGGAGGGCAGGGGAACACACCTGGCATCCTAAACAGCTCATAGCATCTACAATATGGAGGAAAGAATCAACAGCATATATCTCATAGAACTATGCAGTCAAGCTGGAGCTTACCAAGGTTCATTCCAGCCTAGAGAGGAACCACATCCTGATTCAGTCAGATAACATGATCACAGTCGCATATGTGAACAACCGTGGGGGAACAAGAAGCTCAGGGCTACATGCCAGAGCAATGGAAATCATGTAATGGGTGGAGCACTCTCTCCTCTCCCTCAGGGCAGTTCACGTAAAGGGAGACCTGAACCAGAAGGTGAATTGGCTCAGCAGGTCCAAGGTGAACAATACTGAATTGTGCCTGTATCAGGAAGTCTTCGAGTTAATTGTCCAATCTGTCAGCCTGCCCTCAACTGACCTATTCACAAACTACATGAATGTGTCGAGACCAAAGTAATTCACCAGAAGAGTGGACCCCAGATCTATGGGGACAGATGCACTATCACACAGATGGCCACAGGGCCTCCTCTAAGCATTTCCATCCTTCCCGTTATTAGGGAAGGTGGTCCAGAAAATAAAATGAGAACAAGTGACAGTAATATTGGTAACCCTACATTGGCCAAGGAGACCTTGGTTTTTGGACTAGAACTGAAATTAGGACTGTCACTACGGCTTCCAAAGAGACAGGACTTCCTCTCACAAGGTCCTCTGCTTCATCCAGACCAAACTGGCTGCATCTAACAATCTTCCTATTTGAAAGGGAAGCGCTAGTACTGTTGGATCTGTCGTCCAAAGACATCAGAACACTTATTTCATCTAGAAGAATATCGACCTTGAGAGCATACTCTCTGTCTGGATCAAGTTTTGCAGAACATGAAGCAAGCCCCAGAAATCCAGGAATTCTGGCTATCTTCAATTTCTCCAAGAAGGCTTTGACAAAGGTCTCTAATCTAGCACCATTGCATGTCCAGTGTCTGCCCTTAATAGCATGATGTTCGCAGGATCCATCATAGGACCCAACCACTAGTTCTAGTTCTAGGACCCAACCACTGGTTCTAGCTACTCTGGCATAGAACCACCAGGTAGCTAGATTCCTTAGGGCAGTCCGGTTACACAAGCTGGAGATTAGACCTCATTTTCCCAAATGGGACTTCTCACTTGAACTGAGAGCCCAGACAAACCACCCTTTGAATCACTGATGTCAGTGTCAACATTTATTTATCCATCAAAATTTGTCTTCTGATAGCCATCATGAACGGGAAAGGGGCAGAGCAGGGGCAGGAAAAGGTGGGGAAGGAGTGGGGGTGGGGCTTGGGGCTGAGCAGCGGTCGAGCACACCCTGGCAAATCACAAAGTTGGCACCTCTGCCGGAGGTGAATTTTTCTTTTCACACTCCCCAAGAGGTGGTTCTACCTTCATTCTGTCCAATGCCACAGCATCCTATTGAGGAAAGGTGGCTCACCTTAGATGTCAGAAGGGCTTTGAAAATTTACCTCAAACATAGTCCACAAGGAGATGAGATGCCCTGAGTATCCTTCCTTCCAAAATGCCAAGGACTTATAGCTTGTCGTTCCATCAGAAAATTTTCAGCCAGCTCTACTAAGGGTTAAAGAGATGCTGCACCTGAGGCCCCATGACACCCAGAAAGTAAACTTGCAGAATGACCCAGACTCGAGAGCTTGAGCTAGAGGGCGGGACATAGTGTCTTTTGGATTCCCTTCATCCAGGAGCTATAGCTTGGAGGTCTTTGTTGCCTCCCTGCTCACTCTCTCTCAAGCTTCCTTCATCTCCTGTTCTGATTAATCTTGTCAAACATGCACGCCTGCTCCACTGTTTGATGGGACAAATAGATTCTCATCCTTCATTCTTTCTCCCTCTTGGATAAGAGCTTCTCAGAGGGCAAATGAGAATTGGATCCAGAATGGCCCACTTTCCCCTTCCTTTTCTAGCTTCCCAAATATCAAAAACCTCCATATTAAGAGAAATAGGGTTACCTGGTCTCTCATCTAGAAAAGGTCTCCCGCCCCTAATAAAGGAAAAGAAAAATTCTTGAGCCAAAACAACACTATTTTCTTCAAAGGCAGAGGGTTAATTCTGCTTATCCAGGCTGTACACGCTCTAACTGCCCACCTGAAGATGGGTTAATAACACTTCATAATGAACAGTATTAAAGACTGCTGATCAATCTGACAGTCCATGTGGCCAACTAATCTTTGTGCAGGATGAAATCTACTAAAATCACCAGTGCAACTAGGTGCTTCATCCATGTCGATACGTGAATTGGGCAGGCACTATGCTTCTACAGCTCCCAGCACAACAGGGCCTCTGAGCACTACTATAATACAAATAACCAGTTCTTTTAATGTGCTAATCTAAGAAAATTGCTCTCCTGGTTCCTATGTTGCCCTAGCACTGCTTTTACCCGGATGGAGGGGGATGCTTCCTCCTTATGTCTGTTAGTCACTCGTGCAGAAATATAGATTAGCTGATACTTGCATCAAAACCCATGTTGTAAGACAGGAAAAACTATCTTTCTATCATTTTGTCCGAAGCAAAACTGTAGATCAGTTGAGTCTTAGCAGAAGATAAACTCCAACAAATGGCCAAACTGCATCAAGAGCATATTTACAGAAGTTGCAAGCTACTGTATAGTGTTCACTAACAATAAAAATGTCCATTTTCAATTCCTGCTGGATAGGTCTCCTGAACTTTATGGATTAAATGTTGAAATTTATAATACCAAGCAAAGGAGAAACTGAGACTGCTATCTTAGATGATGAATAGGTAAAAACGAGCTTTGGTAGACACCAGATTGGAAATCTGATTTTAAAAGTTGTAAATAATTTGTTATTTACCAACTGATAATGGAAATAAACCAAATAAATCCTAGCTACTCTCTTAGGTAAGATGTATCGTATTGTGTGTATGTGTGTGCACAGGGAAGAAGGGAGAGCAAGGAATTAGAATTTTCTTTGTGAAAAAGTGGCTACTATGAGACTGATAGTGATTTTTTTTTAATATAGGTATATTGTTACTACAAAAATCAAGCAAGTTATTTACCATATTTTATACCTGTCGTCAGGCTCACAAATATAAATACTGCCACAATATGGGCCAAATATTCAATGGTGTACATGTAACGTAGGTACCTAACTACCTCAATAAATACGAAGCTGCTGATCTATGCATGCTGGGGTATTTGTGCACTTCAACTATATTTTCATGCTTCTGAAGATTTGGCCCTACACTTACAAGTTCTGTACCAAAAGTATCAGTGACTGCTTGTATCCATCCAGATTCTATGAATTTCAACAGCATGATTCTCCCACCACACTGATAGGCACACTGATGGATAAGAATACCTTGTGCTTCTATGGTTACAATGTTGTAGCAGCCCATTTGTTTGTACTTTTATTACATCGTAGTCCGGGGTAGTCAATAGGTGGACCGTGGGCCAAATCTGGACAGCCACACGCTTTTGAATGGATCCCAAAATCTTTCTATTTACTTATTATTATCATTGTTATTTTTTTATTATTTTCTTTAGAGTCTGAACCTTGACTACACCTTGACCAAGAAATTTGGAACTTGACAAAAAATAATTGACTACCACTGCTGTAGTCTCTTGCCAGTGCGTCTGAGTGATCAGTTAAGAGGAAAACTATCACACTTATTTTAATATGCAAGATCTGTAAAAGATAACTTTGTCCATTTTGTGAAAATATACTTGATTCTAAAGCTGTGCTCAAAAATGGCATTTTAAAACTGAGTTGGGTGCTTGTAAAAGGTTCCAGATTGAACTCCTTTGTCCATATGAGCTTCCATCCAGTGTCCAACTATAGCCAGAGATGAAACTGAGATCTTGTTTATTCAGTCTTCGGCATCTCTGATGGGATTGCCATTTTGGGTTACAACTTTGACAGACTAGGACCTAGTCACTCGCTTGTATGGCCCCTGAAATACTTTGCCTATCCTACTGAGATCCTCTGAAGATAATTTGGGGAATAGTCTGTACATTTGGCATCTAATTAGTTTATATGAACTATTCACTTTTGCTCATAAGAATTTTTCTTTAGAGGAAACTCCTTTTTATATATCCTTAGAAATGATCTGGTTAATTGCAAATACATCCTTTTAAAAAACTGTAATATTTTAAATGGTAGATCAAATTCTTTCTTAGCTACTAGATATTTCATGGAAATTAGATACAGCAAGGATCACAGATCACTCGGTTCAGCTCCCTGCAAATGTAGGATTCTTCTCTACAGTACATTTTCTAATATCTTGTCCAGTTGACAAGATATTGTCAATGTAACACATAATGGGATTTTCATTACTTTTCTTGGGAAACTATTCCACATTCAAATTCACCTTAATGACAGATTTTTTTTTTTTCTGATAATCAACCTGAGTATTCGTTTTCTTGATTTGACTCCATTTGTGAAGGATGTGGAAGTTGTAACATTTTATGAACAGTATATGTCCACCTGGTGGTTTGTTATATGAGTAAAGGGGGGTAATTCCAAAAGAAGCTACATGCACAGAAAGGAAGACAATAACCTGATAACAGCTGCCCTGCAAACACCTGACAATGAAGAAAAGCAACTGCTGTGAAGATCTCTACCCAACCCCTCTGGTGTGCCACATAAACTGGTTTAACTAGGCTCAAGAAACACAGGGCAGACAAAGGACTTTGGATGGACTCCCTAACTGCTGCTGGGATGCAGACTGAACTCAGCAGTCAGAAGTGAGGGTGCCTGGACCCTAAGCTTAGGTAAGATTGAGATGCAGGTAATTCTTGTGTTAAAACACCCTTGCTCTTGTTATGCTTTGTTTCTACTGTTGAGAGGAAACAATCCTTTGTTTCTGAAAAGGCCATTCTGGGTCCCGATATTCACTTCTGATCAGAGTTGCTGAAGGGTTTGCAGGGCCGAACCCAGCTGGGCAATCATGATTGGTACACAGAGGAAGGGCTGTTGCCTGAGACTCAGTCTAAGCGAGAGAATCATGGGATTCCCCCCTAGAGGCAGGTGGTGAAGGCATGAGGCCTAGCACCTGAAGGAGTGCACTCAGAGAGCCCAGAGAAGGGTCAAAGGTGCAGCTAGTGCTGTGTACCACAATAAATTCCTTTAAGCACTTAGTCCCCAGCATGAAGGCTTCAGCTGACCTTTCATGGAATTTTTTTTATTATTATGTGGAAAATTAAATACAAAACACAGTTAATTAACATTCTGACCCCAACCAACCAAAGCCAGGGAGTTCAAAGCTAGGAGTAATGTTCCATGCTGAGGTTCACAATACATGCCTTCTATATTAGCGTCAGCAATGCAATAAGTCTGTGCGGGATAATACATGTGAAGGGTGTCCCTTGACTGTGATCAGAGAATGACTATGTTCTCTGTGGTAGTTTAATGACCTTGCACAAGTCATGGTGCATCTTATCTCGCGTATTCATAGATTTTAGGGCTGGAGGAGACAGTTGTGATCTGAATGTGTACATACTACAGGCCATACCATCTCACCCTGTAATTCCTGCTTAATGCCCCTAATTTCTGATTGAACTATAGCATACAGATTGTTTAAATAGGCAGGTCAGTTTTTAATGCCGGCCTAGAAGCAATAACACTGCTGAGTTGCTAGAAGAAGACGTTCACAGTCAGGACAGCTCTACATCAGATGTAGATGTGACCAGCTCTGAACCCAAGACTGTTTGTATTTTGTCATTTGAATGTTCCATCGGCTCAGTGGAATAGGGCAAATCACTTAACTTAACCTCAGAACGAGGTACTTCCATTTGTGAAATATATCTTAAACTACCTTCTCTCTCAGTGATTTCTCTTAAGGATGGGACAGTGTCTTTACTCAGAATTTCAATGTAATGCTGTGGCTGGTACAACAATATAGACAACTGTGGCTCACTCTTTTCTGACATCCAGAGGTTCTGATAGAGGCTGGAACCAAGTGCAGTCTGGGAAGAATAGGCTAAGTTTTCAAATGAAGTGCAAGCTTCTTGAGCTGACTGTGTGCACATCAAATCTCCCTCTTCATTTTGAACAAAATACACCCAGGAAGGATTGATAACTTTGCTTTCACTTTCTAAGATAGTCCCATGGCTCCACAGCTGTAGTGTATTGGCTTCTGATGTATTCTCCAATACTATAGTATCAGGAATGCAGTCATTTAGCTTCATTACTGCTTCAGAATTAAGCTGCAGAGCAATGAGAAGACAATTACATTAGAACAATGAAAAATACACTGACTAGGTAGAAAGGGAATGATTATTTTAAGCATTTTTAGAAATGTAGAGTAAATTCTGTAGAGTTAGAATTTTTATAAGATGTATAGGATTGGAAGGGGAAGGGGCATACACATGGTTCTAGTTCACTAGAAGTTTGATCTTCAGCTGGATCTAATTAGAAGACAATTTTGGAGAGCTCTTTATCTAATCTCAACAAAGGAAATTTGCTGAGCAATGAGAGACCACGACCCTTTAATTTAAGAACTTGCATATCTCTTCAGTTTTCATCATGTAACATTGGAAACCATAATTAAGACTGCAACTGACTGTGTTAAGCCTGTTTGGGGGGCTTGCCCTTCTAAAAATCCACAAGGAACATAAACATTGGCAGGTTAAGTTCTCCCAGAAGTCTGAGTTCTTGTTGTAGCAAACATCAGGAGAGGAAGCAGCAATCAGGCATAGTTTACAGGACTCACCTAGTCAAGATCTAGTGCATGTCTCAAAGAGGAATAGTCAAATTAAGCTCTATTTTTGAAAGCTATGATATCTAAGGGTATTAGAAGGACTTTGCTCTGACAGGTCTGAGAGTGTGGAAAGAGCTTTTATAACTTTTAAAGTAACTGTCTAGATCTTATCCTTGCAAAGACAGACTTCAAAGCGTAAACTAATTACTACAGAGTCATGTCGATGGAAAATGGAGACTTTTTTTCAACCAAAAGTAACGTTAATCAGACAAGCCATTTGTAAAATGAGCATCATTATTAAAAATAATAATTATCAGTACAGAAAAAAAATTATAATACTTTTTGCTGGATCTTAGTTTGAGACTGGAAAAATTAAAGTTATTGGATTTGTCTAATCTAATCACCTTTAATCCATTAAATGAGAGGACTTTGCTCTTGTTAGGATTGGGAATTTCAGGACAACAGCAATCCTTCACCCTAGAAAACCACAGAGAAACAAGTAAGAAACTTTGTTTTGTTCATTTGTCAACATTCATTCTCCCTTAACTTGTACAGCAGGGCTAAGATTCTTACAAAAATAAGTGGAGATGCCATGTATTGTATACCACAGCAAGCCAAGTATTCATGGCATCCACTTACTAAGATGCTCAAAGAGAGAAATGAAGGAGGTATTATGAAGGGGGTTTAAATGGACAAACTACAAATCCGTTTTGGATTAAAACAGACCATTTCTCTATTTATAGAAGGAAAATATATTGCAATGAGCTTACCACTTGATATTCCAGAAGCACACGCCACTTAGTACAAAATAAATGATCACTAGCAGAACGAGAAGGTAAATCTTTGCTATGAAAGAAAAATAGTATTTCAAAAACCAGTTTTCTAACTTTCCCTTGTTTGAATCAATACACATAGAGCTTCTAGGATAAAAGATCATCCTTAAATCAAGCATGGATGTCTTTCTAAAAGATCTACTCTAGCTCAACTAGCAGTCACTAGAGTTGATAGAGGAATCACTTGCTGAAATTCTGTGCCCGGCGTTATGCAGAAGGTCAGACTAGATTATCCTAATGGTCCCTTCTGGCCTTCAAATCTATAAGTGAACATGTATTTTTTGGCATTTACTTTTTATTGCCAAAAGTTCAGCTTTACCAGTCCTTTAAAAAAAAAAAATTGCTTTTTACTTACAGGCACCATGATTTTACCTGAGTTGATTTGCTAACTATAAATGAAAATATCAAAGATTTCAAGGAGCAGGTATGCAAATACTCTCCCTTTGGCTATGTCTTCACAGCAAAATACGGTGTGTGTTTTTTATGCTGAGATTGCTATCCTGCAGTAAAACCCCAATAGAGACAAAGCATGTGTAGTTCTGACCTTGATGTAACTGTTCAAGGTCAAGCCTATGTCCCTCTGGGATTTACCTCAAGCAGCAACATTGAAGCAAAAACTGCCTATGCCTTGTCTCCACTAGGGTGCTACACTGAAACGGTTACACCAATGTAAAAAATACTTTTTTTTTTTGCGGTGAAGACGCTTACTTAGCAAAGCACTTAAACATCTCCAATCCATCTATCCCTGTAAAAAGAAAGAAGTGACGTAAATAGGATGTAAGGGCACACTTAAGTGCTTTGCTTATTGGGGGCCAAAGGCCCCAATACTACAGTGTTCCAAGTGCCAAATCAAGGGAGTTGAGGGAGCTCAGCACCAAACCGAATTGAACCTCCAGAGTTTGTTTCCACAATAGTTACCAACGGAGTCATGCAGGGGTGTAACAAACCAGTAAATTGAGTTTTGATATTAAATTAACCAAAGGGGGCAGAAGGGATGGCTTCTCTTGGGACATTTTTTAGTGTTAGTTTATGGGTTTTTATTTTACTTCACTGGTTTGGGTTAGGAGCCCTTGCTTTCACATACAATTCACTAGCTGTCTGGGAGGGTCTAGGCACTGAGGTGTAGTGGTAGTGCATGCTGCTCAGTGTAAAACGTATGGTTTTCATGCAATAATCAACACTCCCACTTCTTCTGAGGACAAAGTTGGGGAGTTTCAGCTTGGGAGCACAAGTCCCAAGAGTCAGATTCTGGTGTGACATCTTCAAGCAAACAGAATTACAGGTAAGTAATTACTCTTTTTTTTTTCTCTCTGTCTAATATGGCCACTGTTAGTGAGCATGGTTCTCATGCAGCGACCCTTCGTTGGTCACATCTAGCATGGGACGCAAGAGTTGGTGGATTTGTAAGCCAGTTTTTCATACAAATCAGTGTTAGGAAGTCCAGCGCTCTTATTTGCACATAAATTAACTACTTGGTCATGAAAGCAACAGCCAGTATATGAAATGGTTTATAGTCTTCTATAGGTTATAAAATTAGCTGGAACTAAATAAAATTCCTCTCTCATACTCTCGTATGGTCTGGTATTTGGAGAAGAGGACCAGGAGTCAGTATTCCTGGGTTCTGGTTTCAACTCTGTCACTGGTTTCATTCTGTAAATGAACCTCAGTGTTGTTATCTGCAAAGTGGGTATACATTTGCTTAGCTACCTTGCAGGGTGTTTGAGGCTTAAATAACATGGTAAAATGCTTTAAATATGTTATGTTTCTAGGTAAAAGGAGCTATACAAGCACTAAAACATTTAATTTGGCAATTAGTATTATTTGAATGCATCCATTAATAAATACATCTTCTAACTGGGATCTTTCTCAGATCCATTCATCTCTACCTAATCTAATAAACTTTTTTTTTCTTTTTAGAAAAGACGCCAGCAGTTATAGGTGCTAATTTCCCTTCCTCCTCCCCTTCTCCCCTCCCCCCAGCCCCTCAAATACATATTTTCATTTTCAAAACTCACAGTCATGTGGTGTATCTACATCTATATAGGCTTCGATGGGAGTCTCTCCTCCACCGGTGTAAGCTGTAACTGCCAGTGCATATGTTGTTCCTGGCACCAGGTGTTTCACCATGTATCTCTTTTCTTCTGGGTTTTCTATAGTGTATTTACATAGGACTGTACCATCTATAATCAAAGGAGATGTTACAAACCATTACTCTCAATTATTTTTTAATGTGCGTTGCCTTTCAGGAAGGGGATGTGCTCTAACTCAGTGGTTCTCGCGTCCCCCTTCTTTGTGTTGATAGTCCTTTACACCCCCACAGCTCCCGCCACACAAGTACATATACTGTTGCCCAGCTCTGAAGGCAGAGCAGAGAGTGGCAGCTGCTGGCCAGGTGCACAACTCTGAAGGCAGCGCTGCTGCCAGCAGAAGCGGAAAAGTAAGGGTGGCACATTGCTGCCCTTACTTCTCCACTGCTACTGGCAGTGGCAATGCCTTCAGAGCTGTGCGCCTGGCCAGCAGCCGCTGCTTTCTGGCCTCCCAGCTCTCAAGGCAGAGCGGCTTCTCATGCCCCCGCAGAATACATTCCTTTGAGAATCTCTGCTCTAACTCATTACTGCTGGGTTGCGTGGCGCCTCTTCTGATTGGACTGGAGATAGCAGCAACAGTGTGTCTGAGAGAGCCAATCCAGTAGGGGACCAGCCACCAACTTCCTGTCAGAAGTCTCTGCTTGTGCCAAGTTACAAGCTCGGTTTCCACTTCCACAATTCACTTACCTTTTGTTAGTAGCTTTTCAGCAGGTTTTGTTTTCTTGTTCTGCCTCTGTCCCTTTCTTCTCTCTGCACCCTCCATCCCCCACCCTGCAGCACCTTACTGATAACTGAGAGGCAGAAATGCCTGCAGTACAAGGGACATGGAGAAACTAGGGCTTGCAATCTGTTCCCACTTCAAGTGTTTCTTAGCCACATCCCTCATCCTCTCCAGCCTCAGTATATCAGATGGTGGGGGGTGGTAAGGCTTTGCTCTTACACCCTTCCTGGGTGGGAATATTTGCAGGTATGTACAGTTACAGTAGTGCCGACTGTTCCACAGTTAATCTTGTTCTGACAGGATGCTGGTGGGCAGGCCCCTGACAGCCCAGGCTCACGCAGACATGCAGCTTTACCTGACACCAGTCCTATCAGAAGAGGGGAATGGACCCACTGGTGTGAATCAGGACACCGTCCATGTTGGAGAAGAGAAATCAACAGGTAAGAATAAACAATTTTTTTTGCATTCAGTGGGAGGGTCTGAGAATTTGGATGCACTGAAATGTTGTCATCTTGAGTAGAGTTCAATGCGGGACAGGAAAATCAGAGATGATATGCCAAGTAGCTCTGGGCCACAAATGCTTAACACAGTCCCCAGGTAGGCTTCACCACTAGACGAACAGGGGAATCGGGGGAATCGGCCTAAAGCCGGCCCTGAGAGCAGAGCTATGCACATATTCACTTAATGGAATAAGGCAAATGGACCAAATGGGGAATTTCCACAGAGCCCCAACCCTAAAGCTATGAAAACATCAGCACACAAATCGGACCTAACTACCTCTAAAAATCCCCACTCTCATAATAAAACTGATAGCAGCTTCTTCGTCTGTCTTCCAAAAAGAGAATGAGTGGGAATTTTGAAAACTCTGCCAGAACTCAGTTCATAAGAGATGGAAATTCAGTGCAATGCAGGGAGCTGATACTGCAGCCATTCCACCTGTGAAGTGCACTCTGAAGTCAATGGAAGCTCCCTGCATAATGGCCTACAATATGGGGCCCTAAATAATCCTCTGTGTATTAGTAGAGTCCTGCTTCTGTCAATTAAAAGCACTCTACACTCAGTCCTTGGAGAGAAGGCAACAGTTACCTCACTTTAGAGGTCAAAATCATTCAATTTATTCCCCGGTGTGTTGATTTATCTGCCTAACATGTAAGTGTGAAGAACTTTTCAGGAGGTTCCAGTTTATTGATCTCCTGAGCAAAAAATGTGCAGCCTTTCACACATTTCAGTATGTGATGTATTGGATTGATGGGTGTACAGCTTTCTGGGTTCAAAGAATCAATTACCTGAAAGAGCATGTTTAGTGGATCCCTTCAAACTGCATTCTTCTTCCATGGTTTTCACATAAACATGATAACCTCTTATGAATCCAGGCTGTGACTCATTTATGGGATAAGAATCCCAAGTTATGGTTACAGTATGGGAAGTCATCTCAGTTATTTCCTCTAGAGGGTTGAGGCTAGGAGCTGGAAGGAAGGAAATTGACAAACATGTTGTTTAATTGCTAGAAAATTTATCTCTTCACTTGGCATTGCTCCTGAATTCCCATCTGTTGTCTCTTGTTAAATTTGCATTGTTTATAAACTGAACATCATGATTTTCAAATAAAAACTGAACTAAGTCTGTTCTTCCTGAAAGCCTCCTGGTACCGCAAAACATCTGTGGCCCATCTACATCATGCATAGAAACAACTGTTTAATCATAGTTATTGCTAATGTTGTTATAGCTCAGTTTCCCTGACTGGTGTGGACTCTCATTTTCCTGAGATCTGTAATAACCAAACTGCCTCAAAGCAGTTTGGTAGAGGCTATTTTATAGGGTTTTATTACATGTATGCAATGGGAATGGGGGAAGCAAGCAACATTGTGTATGTCAAACATTGCTTGTAGTTAAGTGCAAGGAGGCAGAGAAAAGACAGTACAGCTACAGAACTCCCCTCTATTTTCATGAGCCCCATTTAGCAAATATGTACACATGTAAAATGTTTTCAGCTTACCCAGTTCTTTAGTGTACCCAACCTTCTTCCCCAGGAAAAAATCTTCATTAGCTAGAGATCCATAAACCCTGAAGCTGTATCTCACCCCAGGCATGAAAGCAGCTAGAAAATAATAAAACTGTTTTTAAAAAGATTAAGCTTCAGTAGTTTTAGGTAAGAAAACAGAACCACGTTTGATTTATAGAGAGATCTATAATTCATTAAAAATCCTGATCTTGCATCACTGTAGTTACCAAAAGGAGGACCTAGGAAACACAGCTCTTTAGTGCTGGTAAGACAACTGGAGGTGTTGAAACCGAATCCCAGCTAAATTCTAGTAATGCTGACCGCCTGTTCGTGGCATTTGAACAAGATAGTAAACAAAACAATACCACAGATGGTCCTGATGGACAAACACCTGTCAACGATGGGCTTTACTTGGTCCTGCCTCAGTGCAGGGGGTTGGACTTTGACCTCTCAAGGTCCTTGCCAATCCTACAGTCTATGATTCTGTGAAAGAAAACTGACACACTGGGCAGTTGTTAGACCAAGGATCAGCAACCTTTCAGAAGTGGTGTGCCGAGTCTTCATTTATTCACTCTAATTTAAGGTTTCACGTGCCGGTAATACATTTTAACGTTTTTAGAAGGTCTCTTTCTATAAGTCTATACTATACAACTAAACTATTGTATGTAAAGTAAACAAGGTTTTCAAAATGTTTAAGAAGCGTCATTTAAAATTAAATTAAAGTACTGATCTTACGCCACCAGCCTGCTCAGCTCGCTGCCAGCCTAGGGTTCTGTTCACCTAGGCCGACAGAGGGCTGATCAGGGCCTGCAGCTGGGACCCCAGACCTGGAGGGGGGCGTGTTTCAGGGGTCAGAACAGAGGGCTGGGGGAGGGGGTTCAGGGCAGAAGGCTGGGGTGTGTGTGGGGGGGTTCAGAGATCAGGGCTGGGGGCTGTGGGGGGTGCAGGGCAGAGGGTGTGTGGGGTGCAGGGCAGAAGGCTGGGGGTGTGTTGGGATGTGGGGGGTGCAGGGCAGAGGGCTGGGGCTGTGGGGGTGCAGGACAGAAGGCTGAGTGTGTGGGGGGTGCAGGGCAGAGGGAGGGGGCTATGGGGGTGCAGGGCAGAAGGCTGGGTGTGTGTTGGGGTGGGGGGTTCAGGGCAGAGGGCTGGGTGTGGGATGGGGGGTGCAGGGCAGAGGGCTGAGGGGTGTGGGGTGCAGGGCAGAGGGAGGGGGCTGTGGGGGTGCAGAGCAGAAGGATGGGTGTGTGTTGGGGTGGGGGGGTTCAGAGCAGAGGGGTGGGGGTGTGTGGAGGTGCAGGGCAGAAGGCTGGGGTGCTCGGCTCCTGGCGGTGCTCCCAGCCCCCTGCCATGAGCAGCTCATGGCAGGGGGCTGGAAGGGATATGCCCTGTTCCACCCCCTTCCCCCAGGCTCCGTCCCTACCTCTCTCTGCGTCCTCTATGGAGCTGTGTGCACGCTGCTGCTCTTCCCCCTCCCCCTCACTAGGGCCATCATCTGATTGGCGCAGGGACGGAGAGGAGGAGGGGCAGGAAAGCACCACACTGGGGGAAGAAGCAGGGGAGAGGAGAAGCTTGGCTGCCGCAGAACCAAGCTTCTGCCTCCTGCCCCCGCAGGGGAGACCGGTGGGGCTGGGGGTCGGGACCGCGGCAGGGAGCTGCATGCCACTCAAAATCGGCTCGCGTGCCGTGTTTGGCACATGTGCCGTAGGTTGCTGACCCCTGTGTTAGACTTTAATAATTGACTTCCCAGGAACTGTTTCCTAAAATTCAGGTGCATGCCACCCAATGCCCTAACAAAGAGTTGCAGCATAAACATCTTAATGAAGAATTGTTCTGCTTTCACCTGAGTTGATGAGACAACTGGAGGTGTTGAAATCGAATCTCTTCCACTGAAAGTCACAATGCTGGGACCTCGGAAAGTTGCACCAATCGACAATGTATCCATCAAATGCATTTGTGGCCTTCCAAGAAATATAAATGCCATCAACTGTGCCATTAACTCTTTCTTCTTCAAGGTCAGTGTGATCAACCTTTTCTTCAGCACCTTGGAAAGAATGGACTAAAGCACTTCACAAAATAGTATATCTATCTATCTAGAATATATATCTTTTCTAGCAGGAAGACCTATACTTTAGGTCAAATTAAGATTGGTAGAATTACTATGCTAGTCTTGCCATTACTGTACCTGATGACTGGATGCCAGTAAAACTTCAGATTTTGTCTTTTCAATAATGTTTCATCATGATGAAATACTCACCCCTAATAGGGAAAGGACCCTGAAAGTTGATCCCTACCACTAGGAGGCTAATTACTCAAATACCTTCTAGTTGGGAGACTGTATTAAAATCTGTAATATCAGGAACTGAACTGCAGGCTCACAAAACTGGAGCCCGAAATAGTAGGTCATTAGACCCTGATCCTGACATGAGTTCTATGTAAGTGGGATCCTTGCATCCATATGCAAATGCAGGATTGAGGACCTTGTTGGTTAAACCCATATGTATTTTGCTCACTGGGATAACCCCATGAATGTACCATATTATATTTGTGAAAACCCCAGGTGGGTGGAAAATGGGGAATAGATAAAGATACAAATACTGCTATTATCTTACAGGCTTAGTGATCTCCATTGATAGACGGTAATAGTTTTCAAACACATCAGTGGCAAAACAGTCATTTTAATTCCAAGACTAGATTAATTATTCCATGATGATAAATAAAATATTACTGACTGTAAAATAACTATACAAGATAAGCACCCACAAAAGTGATTTTAATTGGATTGAAGATACACAAACCATTATCTGTCGCCCGGGAGATGATGATCACTGAAGGAAGTGAAGAAGTAATATTGTTCCTTGCTGCCACGCTGACTTTGTAGGAATGGTTATCGATGGAAATTGTAGTACTGTTTTGTAATGCAGAAATGGAAATGTGTTCAGGCTCAGAGGCATTCTCTAACTTTTCCCAGGATATCTCAAATGAAATACTTCCACCATTAGCTCTAAAGTCTGGAAATGGCTGGGAAAAAATGGAAAATATTTCAAGATCTATTTAATCTGCAGCTAAATTTACACTACTACAAACTGTATTTGGCATGATTCTTATGGTAGAAGCTTTTAAGGGTCAGAAGGATACTGTACTTGTGATACTCTGTTTTACAGGGGGGGAAGAGAGAATTGGTTTTCACTTAAAGGATGACATTAAACAAATGACAATTATTTCCACTTAATCCATATTTTATATGTGCATATAGAAATATTTTTTTAAATTACGCAGAGTTTTGAAATAAGGCAATCTGAAGGATTTGTGTATGTTGTTTCCTATTTGTGCTTATTGAATGGACAATTTAAAAAAGTAGGCTTTCCATTAACTTTTTAAAAAATCATTTTGGCATCCAAACATAACATAACTTCATTTTCTTGGGGGGAAATGGAGGTTCCACTAAAAAAAAAAAAAAGCAACATATGGTCCAAATCCACAGCTTCTTGAACAAAAATCCAGACTCTCTCAGGACCAGTGTAAGCAGTGTGGTGAGTATGGCTTCCATTGTCACGAGCAGCACATCATATGGAAAACTAAAATGAGAGCGAAATCTTGCACCCTGCCAGGAAAAATACCCCAGATACTGTGCCAGTCATTTCTGTTCTTAACCATTTCTGTGCCCAGACTCACCTTCCAGAATAAGGTCACATTCCGTCCTCCCCAAACTGGGGTAACTTCTCTCCAGACATCAAGTTTCCCTGAGGGAGCTGCGATCAATCACATAAAACAAAGCTGCTGTATATTGGGAAGGGTGAACTGTCCAAACCTTTCCTAATAGTTGTTAAGGAGACCATCCCACCTGCAACACAGCGAGACCCCAAAACTCACCGACCCTGTGCCTCCACACCAAAAACTGAAACTCCCTTGAAACTACAGAAACGACTCCTGGATCATTCCGTGCCAAGCCCCACTTCCCTTCCCTCCCCAACACACATATGGATGTTCCCACCACTGAATGATGCCTCCACACTCAAAACGCACAACTACTACTATGCCTGTTCAGTGGTACAGCGGCACCCACTTCATATCTCACCAGTTCTGATTCATCTGGTGCATCCTGGGCTCTATCAAGCACCAGAAATTCAGATTTAAAGTGGTGGAGACCTAGCAGAGTAATAGATTCCAGACAAACAGAACTTTTTAAAGATGTGCTATGCCAACAGTCTGGGGAGGCATAGGAAGAGGGGGTTATAGGGAGGAGGGAGCCAATGGTATAATTCAAGGCGGAGATATCCTAGAAGATAGCTGAAGATATGCTGAGAGTGGCAAAGGGAAGAAGAAGAGTCAACTAGCACACCTCCCTGGTCAGGGAAATAAGTGATGGGATTGAGTTTGGCACAAGGTTCAGATAAAGCACCTGGAGTTCTGAAACCTTATCTGGTTTCACCTGAAGCTCAAGTTTCACCAATCAGTCTGTTCTGTGCATGTGTGCACATATTTTAAAATGGTATTGACCCAATACCTGCAGCTCTTAGGCTTGCTTTTCCTCTCCAGCCCCATACACCAATGACAAGGAGCTTGCTAGTATTTCCAGACGGCGAACAGCAACTTGAAGAGCAAGTTTCAGCCTCACCCCGCTCTCCCGTCCCAATGGACTGAACTCACCTGCTTCATTTGTTCTGACTCTTAGAGTTTTGCTCCATTCACTCCATTTCCAGAAGTGGCTAGCTGCACCACAGCGCATTCTAAAGGCATAATTGGTGAAAGGCAGCAAGCCACCTAGGGTGAGGTGTGGGTATGAATTTGACTCAACAACTGAACTATTGTGCTGCAAAAGCAAAGGAGAAATGTGACATGGTTAGGGTTCAGACATCTATTATGAGAAAGAGGTTGTTGGCTGAGATTCAGAATGTCGTTCTGTCCCCCGCTTCAATCAACAGCACATTTATTGCATCTGCCTTGTCAAGTTTGACCCAATGCAGAAAATTATGTGGAAACATGCTGGAAAAGTCAGAGTAGGCCCAAATACATGGACATATGGGAGGCCCACAAAGAGCTCTATTAACCCCTTTTGTATTGCTGTCAATAGGAACCCTTCACGTTGATCTGCCAAAATTGCTACTGAATTTTTTATCTATGTAGGTTGAAAAAGGTGTAATTAGTGAGACCTATTTCTCCCACTTCTGCCTCTGGTGCTTCTGCTGGTGTCCATATGCCCCCTTCTTTTATCATATATTTAAAATATCTACCTACATGGACCTCCTTACTAGGATCAGGTAAATAGGATGATGATCTGGACACGTACATGCCATTGGGATATTAGTATACACATGTTCCACATTGGACCCTCCCTTCAGGTCCCCCCCCCCACTTGCTACCATCCTCAAAAGGATTAGGATGAACTCTGCCCAAGATAAAGTGGGTCTGCAATAGGGACCCCATGTTTTGTATAGTCCCCTCCTCTAAACTATCATCTGTGATGATCTCCCGCCGCTGGCACACTAGAGACAGAACATCCACTGGGAGATCTTCAGGGAGGCCTGTCCATCTACACTTCCTACAAAAGTGGAACACTCCTGCTTGTGCTTTACTTAGAGAGGCAAGGTGGGTGAGGTAATATTTTTTTATTGGACCAACTTCTGTTTGTGTGAGAGAGACAAGCTTTCAAGCTTTACTTGTCATTTAATACTCTGGAGCTGAGCTGTCCCTGTGTGGACTGCACCATAGGGAACCTTAGATCAACTTGTGAAGAACTGGCAAGCTGAACACTCACTAAAGTATGTGGAACAAGGTTATGGACTCTGCTGCAACCTTCCTCCAGGTCCAGGAGGCTGAGAGGGGGTCAGGAAAGCCATAAATGGAATGTTCACACAAGTCTTCATGGACATCAGCTATACTACATGCTGTAGCTGCACAGACTCCAAGCTGTAATTCAGGACATTCTGCCCCCTACACATAGGCCTCTACCACTGGAACTGAAGCTGAAATCTCCATTACCTACAGTAGTATAAGGGCTTATAAGGCCTCCTGCCAGTACATGGTAGCAAGCTCTTACATATTGCAGCAAGTCTAGCATTCTATCCAATAGAGGGCAGTAATGTATATGCAGACTAGTCAGCATAATATATCTGGGAAGTCTAAATGCCAACTGCAACAGTTCTTTGGTCACAGAGACATCACAGTCATCAGCAGTACCGCACAATGAGGCTGCACAGACTTCCCTGGTCACCAGTAGGAAGAGAATTCAGGATCACCTGTCCCAGAAAACACAGGCCTCTACAGGTTATGTTAAATTACTTATCCATAGGCTTGCTAGAATGCAATTTTAATTTTTTGTAATTTTATTTAATATTGATGATTGTTTAAGCACTTTTTACAATTTTTATCTATTTAAATTTTCACAATTGTGCAAAATTATGGGCGGGTCAGACAATGGGAGGGTCTGTTAGGACTGCCCCACCCTACCTTGGTTCTTGCTCCCCAAACAGAAAGCAGAAGGCCAGAGTCCAAAGTGCAGGCAGTGCAATGTTTATTGGGGTTAACAAGAAAGCATATCCACTGCTCTGTACACCAGTAGAACTTTTCCCTCCTTTCGCCTCATTTTTAGTAGGCTTAATTATACCTGTACTGTATGCCCTGGTACCACCCCTTACAATTTATGGTCATGTTCTGTTTTGGAGGGTCTTGAGTCTGGGGGCTTTGGTACCACCTCTTTTGTACTGCATGGATGGGGTAAGGAGTGAGGTTATGTACTGGGCAGGGCCACCTTTTCTTTGGCTTTTAGTGTTCCTTATACCTCGTCCCTTGCCCCTCCCGACTGGTTGCTTGATCTTGTCTTGAGAAAGGAGTTGACTCTGACTCTGACATATCCTGATGGTTTTCAGCTCCTCAAGCTTTCACATGGCCAAGCCTGAGCAATTTACTTTGTTTCCTAAGCTTTTTGCATTCTCTCCTTTCGCCATTGCTATTCATACAGCCATTTTTTCCTGTGTCTCAGGCTCACAAGCTACAGGGCATCTATGATTCCTTCCTTTCCTGCTCCTCATCCAACCAGGTTGCCACTAAATCTTGTTGCTGTTTGCTCCACAACATTTTAAAAACACTTGTCCATGGCCACATTCCTTTTCCACCACCCAGACACATGCATCTTCCTCACCTGTAGCCTCTATTATTGCTTCTCCCAAGATTTACAGTGACTGGAAAGTGAAAGTTCAAACCGGAAACAAATGCTGATTTTTAAGTGAAGGTGATTAATGACTGGGACAGCTTGCCCGCGGATGTCTTTCTACACGTTTTGTTCTAATTCAACCATGTTGAGCTAGATGCAGAAATCATTGGGTGAAATTCTATGGCCTGTGTTATGCACATGGCCTGTGTTATGCCTGTGGTCCATTTTGACTTTAAATACCTATGAATTATGCAACTGCTAAGATTCTCTTCCTCACCTGATCAGACCACATCACTCACTACTAAAGTCTCTCCATTGGCTCTGTCCCAACCTAGCTCTTGAATTTCATCTCTCATCTTGCTGCTCCCACAGAGACAGCCTCAATAACTTGTTTGTTCTCAGTCACCTTTGCAGTGGTGGTGTAGCCGTGTTGGTGGCAGGATATGAGACAGACAAGGCAGGAGACATCTATTGGTGGTGTGATACTCTGGTTATCTTCTCTGACATGAGGAAGAGTTCTGTGAAGCCCAAAAACTTGTCCCTTCCACTAACAGAAGTCTAATAAAATATATTAGACTCCCCCACCTTGCTGCTCACAATAGAATTTCATAGAATCATAGAATATCAGGGTTGGAAGGGACCTCAGGAGGTCATGTAGTCCAACCCCCTGCTCAAAGCAGGACCAACCCCCAACTAAATCATTCCAGCCAGGGCTTTGTCAAGCCTGACCTTAAAAATCTCCAAGGAAGAAGATTCCACCACCTCCCTAGGTAACCCATTCCAGTGCTTCACCACCCTCTTAGTGAAAAAGTTTTTCCTAATATCCAACGTAAACCTCCCCCACTGCAACTTGAGACCATTACTCCTTGTTTTGTCATCTGCTACCACTGAGAACAGTCTAGATCCATCCTCTTTGGAACCCCCTTTCAGGTACTTGAAAGCAGCTATCAAATCTCCCCTCATTCTTCTCTTCTGCAGACTAAACAATCCCAGTTCCCTCAGCCTCTCCTCATAAGTCATGTGCTCCACCCCCCTAAATCATTTTTGTTGCCCTCCGCTGGACTCTTTCCAATTTTTCCACATCCTTGTAGTGTGGGGCTGAAAACTAGACACAGTACTCCAGATGAGGCCTCACCAGTGTCGAATAGAGGGGAATGATCACGTCGCTCGATCTGCTGGCAATGCCCCTAACTTATACAGCCCAAAATGCCGTTAGCCTTCTTGGCAACAAGGGCACACTATCGACTCATATCCAGCTTCTCGTCCACTGTAACCCCTAGGTCCTTTTCTGCAGAACTGCTGCCTAGCCATTTGGTCTCTAGTCTGTAGTAGTGCATGGGATTCTTCCGTCCTAAGTGCAGGATTCTGCACTTGTCCTTGTTGAACCTCATCAGTTTTCTTTGGCCCAATCCTCTAATTTGTCTAGATCCCTCTGTATCTATCCCTATCCTCTAGCGTATCTACCATTCTTTCCAGTTTAGTGTCATCTGCAAACTTGCTGAGGGTGCAGCCCACACCATCCTCCAGATCATTAATGAAGATATTGAACAAAACTGGCCCCAGGACCAACCCTGGGCACTCTGCTTGATACTGGCTGCCAACTAGACATGGAGCCATTGATCACTACCCGTTGAGCCCGACGATCTAGCCAGCTTTCTATCCACCTTTATAGTCCATTCATCCAGCCCATACTTCTTTAACGTGCCAGCAAGAATACTGTGGGAGACCATATCAAAAGCTTTGCTAAAGTCAAGGAATAACATGTCCACTGCTTTCCATTCATCCACAGAGCCAGTTATCTCGTCATAGAAGGCAATTAGGTTAGTCAGGCATGACTTGCCCTTGGTGAATCCATGCTGACTGTTCCTGATCACTTTCCTCTCCCCTAAGTGCTTGAGACTTGATTCCTTAAGGACCTGCTCCATGATTTTTCCAGAGACTGAGGTGAAGCTGACTGGCCTGTAGTTCCCCGGATCCTCCTCCTTCCCTTTTTTAAAGCTGGGAACTACATTAGCCTTTTTCCAGTCATCTTTTGTCTCTCACCTGGTCTCCACCAACACTGACAGCCTCAAAGGCCTGAACATTTCTCCTAGAATGTGATTCGATCACACACACATGTGTACATTTGGCATTCCACCTACTAAGGGCCAGTGGTTCACCCACCCACTACTCATGGTATTAAAAACCATGAAACAAATAGACTAAACTCCATATCCAAAACCACCAGTTGCTTGTCTAGACTGAAACTTAAGTTTCTTACCAGTTCCACTTGCCCACTTGGGTGGCGATTTTCCATCTGACATAGCAGCTTAATTGCTTTGTGCTTGGGCTGCATACTCCAGTATAAACTGATTTCTGTGGCTTTCATATGTTCTACAGAAAGGTCAAAGGGGGGAGATGGATGAACTGCCAAAGGGAAAGATAAGTTAGATTCTGAAAAACTTGAACTCAAGCACTTTCAAAATGTCTTCATTGAGCAATAAAAGTGATTACAAGGCTTAGTCTAGGATTTCCTCATTACATCTCTCCCAGTGGGATTCCAGGCAGAGGGACATATGTATTAGTAAAAATAAGTGATGCTTTTAGAAATTGGGTCTTTTATTGTTTATCTACTGCTCTGGGGGTTCTGAGCCCCAGAAATAGTTCACTGGACTAGGAGCCAAAGACTTGCAGTTCTATTCACCACTCTTCTATTGACTGAATATGAGCAGGTCAATTAAACTTTCTGTGGCTCAGTTTCTGCATCTGAAAAATGGGCCTACTGCTATTCATCTTCCCTTGTTAAAGTCCTTTTGAGATCCTCAGAGGATATGTGCTCCATAAGGAGTAGTAGACTAGATGGTGTCCAAATCTGACCCTTGAATACTTCCATTATTGATACTGCAGAGCTGGAAATGTTGGGTGTAAATTTGGTTTTGCTTTTTTCTGCTAATGTTGTTAAAATCAGCAAAAAATCTACAGCAAATATCTGTAGTGATAGAAAAATGGCAGGACTTGCCTAAAAAGACTGGTTAGAAGAACACTCAAAACGTAAAGCTTTATACCATCAGAAAGAAACATCTAGTATTGTTACAAGAAGCACCTACAATTCCTAGAACTAAAAGCAGTTGGAGAAAGAAACTCATTTTCTTGTGTTTTCAGTGTGTTTCCTTTATGCATTTGAGAGCATTTTGGGTATAGTCAATTGTTCTGCTTTACTTATGGTAAATTGCTCTTCTTGTCTCATGCATTAGCATGATGATACTACTGTCATCCACTGCTCATGGGTGGCATGCACTCACTCCCTCAGACTCTGTAATAATGTGTTTACCACTCAAATGTCACTCATAATGAGGGAATCATTCAGTTTAGTCTCAAAGTTATGTCCATCCCACACAAATTTGGTGTCCTCTCCCTTTTGTTTTTGAAGATTTACATCAGAAACATGCAACTGTGGTGTCAAAGTTCTGTATGCCAAAGGAATGATCCCACAGCACTTTGTTTCCCTTTTTTGTGCCCCTCATTTGGGCCCTTTGTTGCACATCACTCCTCACATTTGGACATTTGGCAGATTCTGAGGCCACAAAAGGGATAATTTTGATCACTTAGCTCTCAACCTGGAGATCAGACTGTGTTCATCGGTAACAGCAGCTGCAAAACTGAAACTGAAGAGGGAGCAGGCAAGTGTGGGCACAGAGAAGATGGGAATCAGGGCAAGCTGGGAAGGAACAAACATATTTCTAGCTTTAAATCTGAGAGCGGTTTTCAGACAATTCTGCCTCATAGAGAAATAGGAGGGGTGGCCTCAGAATGTTTGCTGGTGGTGATCTTCAGCCTACCCAAAAGAACCTTCAAAACATCAACAAGGAGCAGAAAAATCCTTACCTCTTTGAGCTACATCAATGACAAAATTAGCACTTCTCTCTCCTAGAGGGTTTTGGGCAGTCAGTGTTAAGTTGTATATCATCTGCTGGTCTATGGCCCAAGAACAATGGATGGGTTCTAGATACGTTACTGTTTCTTGGTAGCACAATGTTTTTTGGGAAAACCTTTCAAGAGAAAGGAAAAAGACACTGGTTTATTTTTCTTTGGTTTAAAATGATAAATGCTGCAGAAGTGCAACAATGGATTCAGAAACTGTGATGCCTACCTAGAACAGAACTAAAACTTAAATAAAAATACAGCTATTGTATATGCATAATTCTCCATCAACAAATGTAACAAATAGTAATTTCTATTATATTTTAAAAGAACTGTGGTATAAAGGAGGGTACCCAGGAATGGTTTATTTGAAAAGCAAAAAGCTTTCAGAAGTTGGTAAGCAACTGTGGCTGATTATCTAATGAGGTTGGGTGATCTAATAGTTCTTTCTTGTTTCATGGGCTGACTGTTCATGCCACTCAGTATTCTGCAGAAGAACTGTGGGGACAGAGAATTGGATGAATTCCCAATGTTCTTGCTGTTGACCACAGAAAAATTTCATGGGAGTTAAATACTAAAATTCTGACCAATTCAATTCTAAAATGGCCTTATGCAAGACGGTTCAGTAACAGCCCATCAGTATTTTCAGTACTGTTGGCTTTTCAGCAGAGGTTAAGCTGTTATACAGTGTCCTGAATGGATTGAACTCACATGCACAAACTTACTCATGTCTATAACTGTTTGTAGGATCCAGGCCATAGAACACTGATGCTTTCCAGACTGTCCAACAACAACCCTAATCTTAGGCAGGGCTAGAAGTGAGAAAATGAGTGTGGCTCACTCTGATTAGAGAGCTTGGCTCCTGGGCTGTCTCTGACTACCACGAGGTGGTGGGAACAGAATGAGCCATCCAGCCCTTTTGACAAAATAGTGAGTAAAGGAGAATATATTTCTAGGACTCACTTCGACGTTCAAAAAGCTTTGACAAAGGCCCTCACAAGAACCTATTAAAGAAAATCAGTCAGTCCTGGTTAAGGAGGTAATTTATTAGTGTGATGGATCAGAAACTGGTGAGGAGAGAAAATGAAGAGTGAGGCTAGTTGGTCAGTTTACAACATGAGAAAGTGTTAATGGTGGGTGCTCCAAAGTTCTTTGCTGTAAACCTTTGTTGTTTGAATGTATTGCTTAATGATCTGGAAAAGGGTGCAATTTCTTATAGCATACAGAGAAAAATACTTTAATAGATTCCAAGGGCAGAAGGGACCATTAGATCATGTTGTCAGACCTCCTGTATAGAACAGGCCATAGAACTAATTTAATCAATTGAGAAAACTTACCTTTCAAACAAGTGGTATTTTGTTGAATGAGGCCCATAAAGATAGGTATTTTCTCCTGGATTCCAAGTACAAGTTAATGTCTCCATGTCCCGAGTGTCACAGGAAAGATCTTTAGGCTCATAAGGTGGTTCTTGTAATTAAAACCAAGGAGAAGATCAACATGACAAATGTAGCAACAGCTACATAACATTTTTGCCTTTAACTAACGATTAACATGTACAAAGGAACAGGAGTACCTGTGGCACCTTAGAGACTAACAAATTTATTAGAGCATAAGCTTTCGTGGACTACAGCCCACTTCTTCGGATGCATGTACAAAGGCTGGTTGACTACAGGTATTATTATTTCAATTGCACTCAAACAAAGACCGCCTCAGAGAAGAAAGCAGACTAAAATGTACTGTACTCTGAAAGATCACTGTACTCCAAACATGTTATTTATGTAAAATAATGATCTATCCAATGTTTAGGGCATCACCCAACTTAAAATTTACTTCTATACTTGTAGGGGAAAAGTTTTATGCTATGCTAGTATTGTGCACATTCAGGCTGAATTCTTAGGAGACCATATTGGACCAGAAGAAGAGCTGTGTAAGCTCGAAATCTTTTCTCTCTCTCTCTCCAATCTTGTCCAATAAAAGATCTCACCCAGCTTGACAGTGGTTGCTAATTCAGTGTTGTTGTAGCTGTGAGAGTCCCAGGTAGGGTGACTAGATAGAAAGTATGAAAAATCAGGACGGGGGATGGGGGGTAATAGATGCCTATATAAGAAAAAGCCCCAAATATTGGGACTGTCCCTATAAAATCGGGACATCTGGTCACTCTAGTCTCAGGATATTAGAGAGACAAGCTGGGTGAGGTAATATCTTTTACTGGACCAACTTCTGTTGGAGAGACAAGCTTTTGAGCTTAGCTTCAGACCTGAAGAAGAGCTCTGTGTAGGTCTACACTACAGCAGCACATCTGCACTGATGCAGCTGCACCGCTGTAGCGCTTCTAGTGAAGACGCCTTAGCGAGAGGTGGTAGTTATGTCCGACAAAGTGCTGACCACACGGGCGCTTAGATCAGTATAACTTGCGACACTTGGGTGTGGATTATTTACACCTCTTTTACCGAAGTAATTTGTAGTGGAGACATAGCCTGGGAAATGTATTCAGAGTGTCACAGCTAAATACAAGGTAGAACAGATTGTTTAGCATAAGTAGTTAACACATATTTCAAGAGACTGTTCAAGGTGAAGTGGCCTGTTAACACCCCTCCAGTTGGAGGAGGAAGGCAGCTGCAGGGGAAAGGGAAGGGAGGGTAGTAGATTACTGTAAAGAGCCATAAATCTAGTGTCTTTATTCAGTCCATGGTTTTTAGTATCTACCAAAGTTATTAATCTAAGCTCCCAGGTTTATCTGTTTGCTAAAGCATTAATAGGTCTTGGGATTAATCCATGAACCTCTTTTAGTCAAAATCTACTTGCACTCTTTACACTTGAAAACAAACTTTTCTTCTCCGGAATGTGTAATGCGAGGGCACAGTTGGAGCCAGTTCCTCAGCTGGTGTAAATAGGCATAGCTCCACAGAGGCCACCGGAGCAATGTTAATTTATAGCAGTTCAGAACCCACCCCTTGACCTTTACAACCCCTCCCAGCAACAGAAAGAGAACTTAAGCAAAGAGTGTACTTACTGCCCACAAAGAGAAGTGTTGCACTGTAATTTTTGCTTCCTTTACCAGAGATGTTACAAAAGACAAGAATGCCAGGCATGTCTGCATGCAACACCTTATTCATAGTAATCACCATGTTTCGCTGGCTTGTGTTTGAGTCTGGGTAATAATAATCAGTGTAATTAAACAAAATATTCAAAATTCGGCTATCTTTGCCTCCAATGCAGCAAAAAGTGACATTTGAGCCTTCCTCTACAACTTTATCTTCTGGGAAGATGTATGGTGTGTTGTCATCTGAAGTATCTAGGCCTGCAAGAAACAAAAGAATAAAACTTTTCATTTGAATGTTCTTTCTTTATGCCGTGGAGTCTCTTATGAACAGTCTACCCCATGACTTGATAGCTGAGAAAGCACTAGAGATAAGTTTTCAAAAGGGTGCTCAAGATAGGTGCCTGTGACTTTGAATGCATAACTAGGCATTTGCACACATCTGGTAATTGTACCTCAACTATCCACATGCAGACATCTATTTGTACACCCTCATGTGATGTTCTCCCACTTCAGTCCTACTTAAAACCATAAGATATAAAACTTAAGTGGTGCATGAGACTTTGTACAGTGGTGAATTTCACCCCCTAGGACCTGATCCAGAACCCAATGAATTCAATGGAAAGGCTCCCATTAACTTTAGTGGGCTTTACATCTGGCCTCTAATGCGGGATTTGTATATACGATTTTGCAAAGGCAAGCTGGGATGCTATGTGTGAACATTTGTTCCTTAATGACCAGGAAATGTCCAATGTTAATTCATAAATGGATCCCTTATGGTTTCAGTCTAACTAGAATAAAAAGATTTCATCCATTAAAAGGTGAGTTTGAAAGGCTTTTTATCTGCCAAGACCCAAGTTAAGGGCCCTGTGCTTCTCCTGCTACATTTGGTAACATTTCTAGTATCTAAATCCAAGCAGGACCTGTGCAAACCTGAACCAGTGCAGATAGTAGTTCCTTAACTAAACCGTTTAGTCATCCTTTCAAAACACATTTTTAAAAGTCATGTAAGTTCACCAAAAATGATGCTGTTCCAGTGAAAACAGTCAATCTGAAAGAGCTAATCACTGCCTTGTATTCAGTCAATTTTTCCTGTGTTCTACGAATACAGTTCACAGAAGTTCATTCAGAAGTGACGTTAGTAGTTGGTTTATTACTAGTGTCTCTTGTCCTTAATATTAATTATGATTGCCAGACACAAACCTGTGAGAAACTAGTTAAGGTTATAAGTCTGTATCAAAACTTTAAAAAAACAAAAAACAACTTCCTGGAGAGCTGTAGTTGAAATCCTAACCCCCATCCTCATCCCTTCCATCCCCTCCCCTAATTAAATGATAAAAATATCTAGAAATTCTAAATTAAGGTTACCCTTTTTCAAAAATGTGGAAATATTGAAATACAGAGTTCAGGGGTGAAATCCTGGCCCTAGTGAAGCAAATGGGAGTTCAACCATTGACTTCCATGTGACCAGGAGTTCACCAAGGCAGCCTAAACCATTGTGGCTCTAAGTCCCAGAAGCCTTATAATAGAAAGCTCTGTGGCATCTTAGAGACTAACAAATTTGTTAGTCTCTAAGGTACCACAAGGATGCCTCGTTGTTTTTGCTGATACAGACTAACACGGCTACCACTCTGAAATAGAAACCTTGTTATAACCTTAGCTACAGAGAGGCTTCTGTCTGTTCATATTAAACTAGTACATGAATGCAGAGCCAAATCAACAATTGTGCATTAGGGAAAAAAATATAAACTTCAGAGAAACATTAATACTGGTAACTCGTGGTTCTCAGTATTAGTTTATATGAATACTACAGCCTGATGACAGTGAAGCAAGAATCACCAGTGGTTAATTTATGCCCCACATTCACAGAACACATGATGCTGTTACAAAGTTGAAATTGTTGAAGTGATTCTGCACTGAGTCCAAGAATTATTATGCAACAGCTTCCGAAGAGACATTGCCTTCCCAGAAGAGCCCTAATCAAAGGAACAAGTCAGACTTCAGTGGTAAGGATATTATAGCTTCCTTGTTTACTACAGCAGCATTGCAAAGGACATTCCGGATATACCACAAAATAGGACTAAATTTATCCTCAAAGACTAAGGCCTTGTCTACACTGGCACTTTACAGCGCTGCAACTTTCAGCGCTGTAAGGTGCCAGTGTAGACAGTGCACCAGTGCTCTTCTAGCACTGATGCCGTGAGTACACACCCACGTTAAAGCGCTGCCGAGACAGCGCTTTAACGTTGCTAGTGAAGACATGCCCTCAGGCTGCGTCTACACTGCACTTTCATCGTTAAAACTTTTGTTGCTCGGGGGCGTGAAAAAATTACCCCCCAAACGACAAAAGTTTTAATGATGAAAAGCACCAGTGCGGACAGCACTTCATTGGTAGGTGACACTCTCCCACCAACGAAGCTACCGCCCTCCTTGTTGGAGGTGGTTTTATTTTGTCATCAGGAGAGCACTCTCCTGGCAACAAAGAGTGGCTACACCATGGTCCTTACAACGGCACAGCTGTGCTGCTGTAAGACGTGTAGTGTAGACATAGCCTAAGAGATCCTGGAGTTGTACAACTCAATTGCCTTCTAGCCAGGTATAAAACGTAATTTATATAACTTTACTGAAACTAAAACTGAACATATTTTAAATACATGATTTAATATAATCTGGATTAACAGCATTAAAAATTTCCTGTAAAATAAAACCATCATATAGCATGAGGTTTTGCTAATTAACTTATTCAATACTTACATTTCTCATTTCCTTCAGTAGAAACTTTTAAATTAAGAATGCAGGTAAGAAACCTGCCATTCAACCAGATGCCCAACACATGATAACATTCTCATCTCATATAGTCTTTTGTTCTTTGAGAATAAAAACCACACTCTCAAAACATATAAAAGTCTATTTTAAATTTAACTCCATTTATTGTGATCAGAATCCTACTGACTTTATCCATGTGACTAGTCCCAGTCGACAAAGGCTGCAAGACTGAGCCCTTTAGAGGGAATTCCATGCATACGCGTTTTTCTAAATAAAGTTAACGAGATCTGTACCACTTTTCACAGTTTTACTACTTTTATGCCAGGATTGGTGTTAGTGAGCAGGTTGTCTCATACTTTATACTTTGCAATTGTATTGTAGTTTTCATCTGAGGATCTCAAAGCACTATATAAAATGTAATCAATCTTCATTATCTCCTGTAAGGAAAGTGACCCTTGTTCTATCTATGCTACAATTGGATAAAGGGAAGCACAGGAAGGTGAAGCATTTTGTCCAAGGTTGCATAGCAAATCCGTGACACAGTTAAGAAAAAAAGAAAGCTATCTTTCTTCCTTGATTGTATACAGTAATACTCTATCTGTTTTAATTTGCTGACTACAGTTTTTCTAATGAGATTAAACAATAGTTGGAAGTTTTATCATTTTTCTAGGACAGTAAAAACATTAAAAACAATGCACTAAATGAAACAATTGTTCAAACCTAGAGGAAACTAGGGTGATAAGTAATAGCTAACGTGAATTTGTCAAAAACAAATCATGCCAAACCAATCTAATTTCCTTCTTTGACATCTTTACAGCCTATTCTATAGTGGGGAAGCAGTAGACACAATATATCAGGAAGGTTTTTGGCACACTCCTACATGACATAGTCCTAAGCAAACTAAGGACTGTGGTCTAGATTAAATTACTATAAAGTGGGTGCACAACTGGCTGAAAAATTATACTCAAAGAGTAGGTTTCAGAGTAGCAGCCGTGTTAGTCTGTATCTGCAAAATGGTTTGCTGTTAAGATGGGAGGATGTATGAAGAGGGGTCCTGCAGAGTCTGTTCTGGGGCCAGTGCCATTTAGTATTTTCATTAATGATTTAGATAATGAAGTACAGAACATATTTATAAAATGTGCAGATGCAACAAGCTGGAAGGAGTTGGATTGGAAGACAGGATTAGAATTGGTCTGAAATCAACAAGATGAAATTCCATGAAGACAAGTGTGAAATACTTCACTTAGGAAGAAAAGGATCTGTGGGTTATAGTGGATCACAAATTGAATACAAATCATCAATGTGATGTAGTTGCAAAAAAGGCAAGTATATTGGTATGTATTAATAGGAATGTCATATGTAAGGCACAGGAGGTAATTGTCCCAGCACTGGTCAGTACTGTGTCCAGTTCTGGGCACCACATTTTCAGAAAGATGCGGACAAACCGGAGAGCGTCCAACAAAAATGGAAAAAGGGCTGGAAAACTGTATGAGGAAAAATTGAAAGAACTGAACATGTTTATTCTAGTGAAGAGAAGGCTGAGGGAGGAGACCTGATATCTGGTTTCAAATCTGTCATAAAGAGGACAGTGATCAATTGTTCTCCATACCCACTGAAGGAAGGACAAGAAGTAAACATTCTAGTTTGCAACAAAGAAGATTTAGGCTAGATATTAGGAAAAACTTTCTAACTATAAGGATGTTGTTGTTGTTCGTCCTTCGAGTTCGAAGATGACCATGATATTACTGATTGATTTGGTTTCTGTGAACACATGATTGTCTGATCAGGGCAATTTGAGCTTTGAACTGTCTGTAGCACACTGAACAAGAGATTGGGTTACTTGATTAACTTGTGGACATGCTGGGACATTACTTGATTGGGTTACTTGATTAACAGTGGACATGCTGCTGCTGTGAGATTTATGCTGCTGGCACTTCTGCTCTGCCTCAGTAGTTCTCCTCTACTCAGACTGATGCTCCAGTATGGATGAGACTTTGCCAGGTAGATGGTCATGATCATGACGAAGATCTTCTCAAAACTCTGTTGAAATGCCCCAAGGACAACTTCAGGGAGTCTTTGAAAAATTTCTTCTGGCCTCCCTGAGAGCATTTTCCCTATTTTAGTTCACCATAAAAGATCTTTGGCAGTTGCTCACCTGACATTCTGGTGACATGGCCTACTCATCTCATCTGTGATTTCATCAACAGAGTATGGATGCTTGGAATACCTGCCCGTATGAGAATCTCGCTATCTGGAACCTTGTCTTGCCATCTTAACCTTATCAGTTTCCTCAAACAGCCCATGTGAAAGTGATTCAGCTTCATAACATGGCATCTATACACCATCTAGGTTTTGCATGCATACATCAAAGTTGCAAACATGATACCTTTGTAGACCTTCAGTTTTGTTTGTTGACTAATCCCTGTGCATTCCCACATATTGTCTGCCAAAGGCCACACTTGCTTCGGCAGTTCTGGCATTGGTTTCGCTATCAATGTGAACTGCATGTGACAGTGTACTGCTGAGGTAGGTGAACTTGTCCAATGCCTGGAGAGTTTGGACATGCACTGTGATAATAGGCTCTACATAAGGCTTTTTTGGAACAGGCTGGTATGTCACTTCTGTCTTCTTGATGTTGATTCTGAGACCAAAACTGTAAGGATAGTTAAGCACTGGAACATGTTATCTAGGGAGGCTGTGGAACCCTGCCATTGGAGATTTAAAGAACAGGTTAGACAAACACTTTTCAGGGATGTGCTAGGTATACTTAATCCTGCCCCAGCACAGCGCTGGGGGGTGGGGCAGGGGGGAAGGCAGAGGAAGACTAGATGACCTCATGAGGGCCCTTCCACTCCCACATTTCTATGGTTCTATGAAACAGTACAGACAAGTACAGTAGAACCCCGTTTATCTGACCCTCCCTTAACCGGCTCTCTGCGTTTACTGAACAACCAGGACTCCAAGGCCAGAAGCGGGTGATCTCTCCTGTGGCCACTAGATGGTGCTGCAGCATCACATTTTCCCATTCTCCGGTTTATCCTGATTTTTGCTTGTCTGATTTAGACAAATTAGATCAGATAAACGGGGTTCTGCTGTATTAGCAGTATATTCTAAAATGGTCCACTGATGTTGCATAGCCACTGCTGACATGAACTCCAATATTTTACTGGTTTTACACTAGCAAATTAAACCACAGCATTAAATCAGCAAGGAAATATCCCAAAGTCTTGCTTTGCTTACCCAGCACTGTCTCCCACTGACTCCAACGACTCCAGATTTTAGAGAATCTTTCATCATTCACCATGCTCCTGATTCTTACAGAGTGGGACATGCATTCCAAAGGTAATTCTGAATCCCAACTCCAGTGCAGAGTTTTATTCAATTTACTGAGAGTTGTGTTATAATACTCCTAAAAACAAACAATAGGTAAGTTTGCTATTCAGGCAGAGTATGCGGAGTATGGTGAACAAAAACACATGTAGAATGCTTAGTTTGGAATTGGGTTTAGCTGTTATGACATAAGATAGGCTCAGTAGGAGTTGGTGTTACCCCGGAACTGACATTCCTGCGTGTGCCCCAGAACTTGACAGTACGACAGTCAGCCATGTTGTATGTTCAGCCACTGCCAGCTGAAAACTAAACATCACATAGCTAGGAATAATCTTGGGCCTTTGTGAGACAAGATCAGACAGCTGCATGCTTGTAGTTTGTTAATCAGAATAAAAAAATAAAACAAAAATTATAAGAAGTATGTCAATCAGAACCTGGGTTTTAGGTGCCCCTGACATGTTGTTGTTGTTAACTAAAAATATTTAAAATGTTTTAAAATAATAAGTAGTTTATTAAAATTTTAAAAATTGGTAACCCAGTAGAGGTTGTTATGCTAACCCACTAGGAGTCACTATAGGTTATGTGCTTTGTTAAAGTTAGCTATAAAAAATTAGGCAAAAGTAAATACCTCAGAGCAGTCTGAGGGAGCTTTTCTTCGGGCAAGGAGCTGACAGCTAAACTCCCCATCAGCTGTATGGAAAAAGAGTCCCTGGAAGCCCGGCTGTTAATCACTCAAAACCATCTCAGATTGTGGGTAACTATGTCTGGAATGTCCTAAACCAGTTATGTGTGTGTGCTTAATATCTAATAAATAGTAGTTTTAAATAAGAGCATGCTTGCTTATATCAGTCATTAAATGGACGACAGCACTGTGTTCCCATTAATTTATTTCTGACACCACCTAAAATAAAAGGTAAGTTACCACTGTTTTGGGTTCTGAAAACCCCAGGTAACATTGGGTGTGTAACTCCCTAAGGCTTCTTGAAAATCCCAGTTGTAATCCTGCATCTCAGATTTTCAAAAAAGTTTGTGTGTAACTATAGACCTCATTTACACGTGTAGTTAGCGAGACTGCAGGCTTGATTCACAATTGTATTGTTTCCACCCTATGCTGGTGCAATTTTACTGAAATCAGTGAAGCTATGTCCACATAAAATCAGAATCATGCAGTGGTGGATCAGGCCCTGTACGTTCGAAAGTAGTAATTTTCACTTTCACGTGACCAGTAGGTTGATTGTGCTTGCAGTTATGCTAATTTGAACATACACCATTCAATGCATAGCTGCACACTTGATAGTTTTCCGATCATCTGTACATCCTCACTCTACACTGCTACTATATATATATCTGTATTGGTGGAGAATTAATTTTATATTTGACTGTAGTCCTCAGGCTGAAAAAGAGCTGAAAATTCCACAATGGGATGGGGAACAAAAGGCATGGTAGGAAATGGTTTAAAAGATATGGTGGGGCTTTGTAATCTGCAAAATAAATTTTAAAATATACTACTGTTGCAAGGATACTTATCTGTCTATGGAAGCCAAGAAGAAGAAAGTTGCAATGGGGGAGGTGTAGGTTGGATATTAGGAAAAACTTTTTCACTAGGAGGGTGGTGAAGCACTGAAATGGATTACCTAGGGAGATGGTGGAATCTCCTTCCTTAGAGGTTTTTAACGTCCGGCTTGACAAAGCCCTGGCTGGGATGATTTAGTTGGGGATTGATCCTGCTTTGAGCAGGGGGTTGGACTAGATAACCTCCTGAGGTCCCTTCCGACCGTAATATTCTATGGGGATAGTGACTGTCTAAAATATACAATGGAAAAGATGTTGATGACAGCGAAGAGGTCTTAGGGAATCATTTATACAGCAAGTTGGTAGTTTTAATCCTGTAAAAAAGTGAACGATAACATACTAGCAAAATTAATGAAGGGCTGGACAGAGGCTGGTTCCTGCCTGGTGGAAGATCCCTTGCAATCTCATTCCCAACACCCTCCTGAGCACAGAGACCATGCATGGGGCTATGCCTGCTAGTGCACATAGTGCATGGGGAAACCCTGTGGTCACTACGACTCAAACTGATTCAAGGACCAGACTAGCCATGCAGGCAAATGTTGCTCTGTTTTCTGAAGGGGGGGGGGGTGCATTTTTCCCAGCATGCTGCAGTTCTGCACAGCCCCAGTGCAGGAGCATGGCTCAAGGCCACTACAAAAGAAACACACACACACACACACACACACTATTCTAATTGAATTGCTTGCTGCAAGTGTACAGCTCAGAATGCTTCTCATTTTTAAAAAACAAGAAACTGGGTCCTATCCTCAGTTGGTATAAATCAGCATAGCTCCACTGACAGCTCTGACTAGGACTAGAATTCAGCATCACTATCTCTGTTCATAAGATAACACTTTCTTCAATGGCTTTTCTCCCCAGACTTTTACAATTTATTTCAGTGGCATTTTATGATTTAATGGTTATTTTTAATTTCAGGGGAACTCTTTAGCTTCTGTTCTGAATAGTATGCAAACTATACTTGCTTCAGCATGAACTATATCACTCATCCATTGTATTATTATGGTACTTTCTTCTTTACAATAAAATAGTAGTAAGTACATAAGCTGCTAGTAGTGACACACAACAACTGACCAAATGGACTTTGTATGTTAAGCTTTCACCCTATACATTGGATATTAGTCATATAAGTTCAGCCTACTGACCTGGGATTTACAAGCCTGTCTGTCTTTCAGTGGAAGGCAAATCAAACATGCACCATGTTGATTTTGAATCCATCACTTCAATTTCTATGGGAAGTGATAATGCATAATGTGCTCTCATATTCTTCCCTATTAAATTGTGTCAATTTGAATTGGGCCCTAAATGGTAAATAAATCTAAATAACTATAATGAGTCTATTACTCTTTAAGTAAGGATGCCACAAATGACCATTTATTTTATACTGAAGCATTAGCTTTATTGCTAGACTAATGGGATGCCATGTCTGTTTCCAAGCACTAGCTATTATCTTAATCAAGACTATTTGTCCTCTTGGCATTAATCACTTTTCCCCCCTAAAATGGATCTAAAGCCAAAACTCTTTCTTCCAAAGATGCAAAAGCCCCAAAAGTCAGTTTAGTTTGCATGAGGTATGAGAATGATAGCATTCCATTGGGAAGGAGCATTCTCTGTGCTGCATACACAAATTAGAGAGGTGTAAATGGCAATTTACTGTGAACCATACTCAGCCTGGGAGGCATTTTGCTTCCTTAAAACACAACGGGCAAAATCCTGGTCCTATTGAAGTCCATGGGAGTTTTGCAATTCTGGCTTTCAGCTGTGTGGACCCTCCCTGCCTCTAGTGTAGTCTAGTTTTTAACAGGCATGATTCTGTACGTTGCATTCTTGATGTCCTAGCAGATGGGATTTTCAAAAGTGGTCAGCATAATTCTAATTCTACTCCCATTGACTTCAACAGAAGCGGAGTTCAATCAACACTGAATCCATCTAAAAATCCCACCCTCTCGGTCTATTCTCCTGGGTAGTAGCATTCTTGTATAAGAAACTGGCCTTGAGAATTAGGACATTCCTCAGATTTTTCTAGGTTTTAACATCTGTGGTTAATATTCTCCCACATTTCAATCAACAGATGGCTAAAAAAAAATAAAAAAAGCCCTACAAATATAGATTTCAAAAAGATCACTTTTGTTAAAGCACTTCTGGAGCATACTTCTTTCACACCAGTTTACTAGGTGATTTAACTTGGTGACTTGGAGCATAAGCTTAGCAGCAATTTTAGGCTATTCCCTCTTGATTATGTTGTGACATTCTATACCTTGGGGGAGAGTCCTGTAACCCCCATATTCCTCATCTGTATAGAATTGTGATATTGCATATAAAGCAGGCCATATGAGGTATCAGAGAAAGGTTATGATGTGCTGAAAGTCCTTTTCTATCTAAATGTGTATATCATTAATGCATATGAAGTAATGAGAATGTGTTGTATGGTTGTCACTAAAATATGCTGTAGATTTGGGAAGTGCCCAGATACTAGCTCTCCAGAGACAATGAAAAGGGAAGAGGTAACCAATGCCCGGGTGGGTGCTGAACAGACATCACCAGCCATTGCCCAGCAGAGGAGTTACAATTCAGTGACTCACTCAGAGGAGATGCACCCGGGGATTGCTTCACCTTGTGACTCAGCAATGCCCACCAGACATGCCTGGACTTGTGTTCTCCAAGCGCATGGACTCAGGGTATAAAACAGAACACAGGGGACCCATGCTTCACCTTTCTCCTTCCCCCACCTACGCTTCAAGCAACAAGGGCACTCAGAAGACTGAAGACTCCAACAAAGGAGACTGGCCCAGGTTTAAGGGACAAACCTGTATACTGAGGACTGCAATATCCAGTGGGGTGAGAAAAACTGCTTAATCTAGATGTTGCCCACTCTAATAGGGTTGACAGTTTAGACTGTGTGCTTATATTTTATTTTATTTTGGTAACTAACTCTTTTTGCTTATCACTTTTATAATCACCTAAAATCTATCTTTTGTAGTTAAACAGTTAAATAAATGTATTATCTTTACCGGTGATTTTGCCTGAAGTGTTTGGTAAGGGTGTTTGCTCAGGTTTACAAAGGCCGATGTATATCCACTTTCCATTGATGAAGTGGTGAACCAATTAAAAAATTTGCACAACTCGTCTTGAGCAATGCAAGACTGTATATTCCTGAGGTACAAGGTTGGGAGCTGGGGGGGTTTGGCTGGTGCCTTTCTCTGTGTGATTCATGAGTGGCTCTGGGAGCATTCATGCAACCTAGCTGGGTGTGGGGCTTCACATGTGATTGTGCTGAGTGACCACAGTGCCTGGAGGGGTTTGCTGCTTGTCATTAGCAAAGCATTGAGAGAGACAGCCCAGGCTGGAGAGTTAAGGAAGCACAGCAGTCCCACAGTGCCAGGCTGCATCCCGGGAATCCTGTCACACATATATTCCCAGTGTGTGTTGATTCTCAGGAAGGCACAGAAAAATACACAAACAGTGCAAGGCATTGGATTTTTGTAGGTAATGTCTCGGAGGCAGCAGTAGCATCAACTGCTAAGGCCTATGCTTGCTGTTTCCTCAGCATAGAAAATAAGAAGGGCAATAGCCATCTAAAGTAGGTGAGTAGAAGAAAACAGGAATAAAATTCACAAATCAATAGTCAGGCTTGATGGCTCACACAAAGGAGACCAAAGCTTGTTTCCCCATTCTAGACTCATGTTTCTTGAGGGAAGCTACAAGAAACACTAACGGAAATTATGTCTGTCTTCTCTTCCTCAGCCAGGAGGATAGAAGTTCTAATAAGCAACCCTTAGTATGGAGTTTAAAGAAGTGTGGAGGAGTCCTCAAGGCACTCTCATGCACTTGGGGGAAACCTTACTAATGGACTTAGAACTCAATGATCCATCTTAACATACTCTGTTTCCATGATCAGACAACTTTTCTATGTTAAATTGAGTATGGTCCTAGTAAAATATATAGACCCTTCTTATGAAGCCTTGGACATGTCCATGTGACAAAGCTACTTCTACACACCAGAATGTTTGATTTTGTTCATATTGATATATGAAGACATTTGAAATATGTTTTTTAAAAGATACTTACAGTCCAGACAACATTCATTTCTTCAGTTCGACTAACTTGAATGTCAAAAACCATTTCTAGTTCAAACTTGTGGGCTAAGTCACTAACATCCCATTCCACCAACAAACGCTGCAGAGGCAAATTCTTGGAAACTTTGAGGAATGTAGGTAGAAATTCCTGGGTTTCTGGAAGAATAAATATGGTTTAAAAATATTAACACTCATGCCTGCTTAACATCATCAAATTGTTTGTGCCAAGACAGGCTATAATACTGGGGCCACTAGAGAAATGGCCCATCAATATTTTCATCACAAACCTGAGAGTGGGTAGCTGGCTCCCAGGACCTACTGAATTCTGCTGCCAGCTCGGACACTGACTCGCTGTGCCCACGCAGTCACGTAACCTTTGCTTCCCTTAAGAAAGGCGATAATATGGCCTGCTAAGGCTGGGATTTTCTAAAGCACTTAATGACGGCTTAACTCTGTCCTCGTTATCATGAATGGCAGAAAAGTTGGGCCCAGCCTAAGCGCTACTGAAAATCCCACTTGTACTATTTGCCTATCACAGAGGGGTGTTGTAAAAATTAATGTTTGTATAGGGTTTAGATTCTTTAATGTGCAAAATACATGAATATTTTTAAAAAAAACATGTTTTTTTAAAAGAAATTAAATTCTTCAGGCAATCCATAATGCAGATTTATGACTTTTGGTGTTTAGCAAAGGACAGGTTCATGGGCAGTCTGGCACCAAGCTTGCTGGAAACTACAGACCATTATGGTAGAATGTTTTCCCGCAACTGCTTATCTTAGGAAGACCCAAGTCTCTGGTCAAGCAGGGCACTGTCTGACCAACAACCAGCCCCAGGTTTTTGTTTTATGTTGGTTGTTTATTTTGGGGGGTGGATCAAAAAAGCTCAAATACTGAAATTTCAAAACTGTCAGTTTTTGTCGTCATTCTGGCATGGGATGCCAACAGTGTTTATTTTAAATTAAGGGTCATACATGTTGATACCGACTAGACTCTGATAAAAAAGGTGGCCCGTTTGCACCCCAGCACTGTAAGGGGTAGAGAGAAAGAGCGATTCATTGCTAGAATTCAGTATGATTCACCTCACTCAGCTCAAGGAGGCACTGCAGAGGAACAAAGTTGCACTCTGACAGATAAAGCATTTTTAGGTCACTTCAGTTTTATAGGGCCAGGCCAAGCACTCTACACTAAGTGAAGGAGCACTCAGCACCTGTATGATGAGAAAAACCCAGCATCATTACACTAGGGAAACCAGAGTTAAAAGGACACTTAAAGGTCTGGAAGGACTTTGTAGATATTTTGATGGAATTTTAATGCTCTGTTACCACAGGGACATTAGTATTTGGTGGATATTTACAGAAGCACCTGAAAATTTTCAGGCCTGGCCTATGGCCAGATTTGGTTTTGGCTTGGAAGGGTTGAAGACCATTTTCTCAGCAGTCTACCCTCTCCTTGTGGCAGTAGATGCTTAGGGTAGCACAGTAAATAAAATGGTGCTCTCAAGCCATTTCATTCCAGCTGCAGAACAGGACAGGTTAAGCAAGCTGCTGAATATAAAGCTGTTTCAGGCATAGTCTATCTAGCTTCACTGATAGGTTTGAAACGTGGTATCTATTTTAGTGTAAGAAACCCCCTCAGGTAATAGCCTTAGTCCCTAGTTTTGCAATAACTTCTATGCAGGGCTGCATTGAGACCATTACCTTAGCTGTGAGAAATTAAAGGCAAGAACCACTTATGACGGGGTGGGCAAACTACACCCTAGGGGCCACATCCGGCCCTCCAGATGTTTTAATCCAGCCCTCAAGCTCTCGCTGGGGAGTGGGGTCCAGGGCTTGCCCTGCTTCATGCGGCTCCCAGAAGCAGCAGCATGTCCCCCCTCCGGCTCCTATGCATAGAGGCAGCCAGGGACTTCCACACGCTGCCCCCGACCCAAGTGCCGCCCCCGCAGCTCCCATTGGCTGGGAACCACGGCCAATGGGAGCTGCAGGGGTGGCACCTGCAGATGGGGCAGCGCTCAGAGCCGCCAGGCTGCGCCTTCGTGTAGGAGCCGGAGGGGGGACATACCACTGCTTCTGGGAGCTGCTTGAAGTAAGCGCCCCCCAGAGCCTGCACCCCGACCCCCTCCCATGGCCTAACCCCTTGCCCCAGCCCTGATCCCCCTCCTGCCCTCTGAACCCCTTGGTCCCAGCCCTGAGCACCCTCCTGCACCCCCGACCCTTCATCCCGAGCCCGCACCCCCAGCCGGAGCCCACACACACACACACACACACACCCTTCAATTTCGTGAGCATTCATGGCCCGCCACACAATTTCCATACCCAGATGTGGCCTTTGGGCCAAAAAGTCCCCTCCCCCCCACACCTCCCCGACTTATGATGATTCCTGGCAAAGAATACTTTATGATGAAGATATCAATGATGAGGATTTAGGTATTCGATTCATCTGGGATTTTTATTAATAATTCTGTTGAGGCATAGGATCCAACCTGTAGGGAAGTAAATACATAGAAAGAGGATTTCCATACTGCACCAATCATTTAGAACCAATCACATCTTCTAGCAAATGTATGTCTTTTAGTGACTCTGCTAGAAACTATTTGGGGTTTTTTGTTGCTTTTTTTTTTTTTTAAAGAGTTCTGTAAGGGTGATTAACATGAAAACTGCTGCAAAAGGATTTGCTGAAGCCAGGGACTATTAAGAGACAGCTTGGTGCTACTTTATGAAGGGCTTTTGCAGGCCTGCTTTCAAGATGCAAGTATTTCAGGGAGCATTCAGGCTGACTTTCTCTGGACAGTCAGTATCAGATACCTAGAAGGTTTGGAGGGAAATATTTACATGCACCCACAATCTCTCTCGGGGAAAGACAAGCAAGATGTTGAAATTCAAGACTTACGTGTGAGAAGAAAACTGGGATTATGGAACACAAGAGTATGCAATGTCCCCTATAGTGAAAGTGGTGAATATGATTGATTTGTAGAAGAAAAAAACTCTGCGCTAGCCATGGCCACAACATACCCTTTACAATGGAGCAGCCTGGACTCTGTCAGTGATTTTGGAACTATGCTGACCATCAATTTTATGCAGCTGTGAAGAAACCCAGAACATGTTATAAATGTTTCATGTTTACAAGAGAATTTTACTGTCCAAACGTACAGAGGGAGCAACAATCTTTAGGTCTTACTGGAAGTGAAACTAGCATGATTGTTAGCTTCATTGCCAAGGATGATATGGCAGGGAACCAAATGTCTGAGACAGTGAAATGAGCCATAAAATTAACTATAGGATCTTGAGATTTTAGAGACTGATGAAGACATGATAAGCCAGCACCTCATCTCCCTGCTTTTTCAGCACAGTCACGGATTACATTTTATTGACACTGAATATCAAAACAACAAAAGCAGGATCTGATAATCAATGACTATTGCTGGAGAGATCACAGGCATGTGAATGGTGCCATGTGGGTGTATTTCACTGGCACAGCTGGGAACACAGGGTTGGGTACAGCCATGCTGGCAGTGCAAAGATGATAGTTTGTTAAAAGATCCATACTTATGCTGAAATTGATTGGAAATCACCATAAATGAAAAGATCTACACATGCTTCATTACCCCACTGCCTAACCTTGGCTGCTCATTATCTAGTCAGCATAATCTTCTATCTTAACCACTCCTTTCTATGGAGTACTGTCCACTGTGCCTGGGTACAGATCCCTGTACGTGTACAGAAAGGAGGTTGGTTTCTGTTTTCTTTCCACTGGAAACTGGCCACCCCAGTCTCTTCCTTTTAAGAATCACAAGAAGTTGGGGAACCATCCAGGAAAGGAGGCAGATGTACCCGCAAGGCAAAGTCAACAGGTCTGTGAAAATGTTTACTATGGGTTCCATTAAGGGGGAGCAAATTGTTTGCCCTTATGGAATGAGCCCAATCCCTGTAGATCCACAGGATACCAGGACCATCTATGTGGAGGCCTCCTGCATCCCGTGATGGCAAGCATAGGAAAGATAAGAGTGAGGTCCCTAGTAGGAAAGCAAGTGTTTGCAAGATCAGGATCATGCTAAATCGCCACACAGTTTTGTGAGATTAACCAGAGGTGATGTACAACAAAGATGAAAGGTTCGAACTCCGTTGTTTTAAAAGCTGCACTGCACAGGGTAGAAACCCTGGACTCTGGCAGTCAATGAAACAGAAACTGAACAGTGTTGATGGAAAGTGCCCGAGAGATAACTAAACATAAGACATGCCTGGATGCATAGCTAGGTAGAGGTTGAGAGCCAAAATCTATTCTGCAGTAAGCCATGTCATTAGATAACAACGCAGTGCGGGAACTGGTGGGTGTCCCATTACACATGTTTATTGTTTAACATATAAGCAAATAAAATACCAATAAAACAGTAATTTTCTTATAACCGAGGTCCTGGCATTGTGCCTTCAGATGGCTCCACGATATGTAGATTTTGGCTGATTGATATTAGGGATATCACTAGATCAGTACTTCCCAACTAGGATATTTTACATCATGTACTGTCTGATGTTTTTAAGGTATTAAACACTTGCTTATGCCAGATATTTAGCTAGTTATGAGTAAAAACTATGGTCAAAATGTTGAGACTTGGGAGCCTTATGTTGGGCACCTAATTTATATTTAGGCATCTAAATAAGCAGTCAGATTTTTCAGCGCATCTGCGGAGACTCAGCAACTCTGAAAACCATCCCACTTACTCAGGTGCCTAAATATGTTTTTTGGTCCCAGACTTGAGGTACCAAATTTGAAATGCTGATCTTTATAGCTTATGCAACTGATGGAAGTATTTTCAAGGCTTTACCCTTAAGTAAAGCATGCTGTTGATATTATCGATCTGTCAAAAAGAAAAATACACTGGACTGCTGTTCCTTAAAATGGCATCTATAAATCTTGACCCAGTGCAAGTTTCATTAAAATGGATATGGTTGACTTAACTTGCACCATTTACAGGAAAAACACAACTTCTGCATGAAACTTTCTATTTGTTCCTACCAGGGCATCCAAAATGGCAAATCCGTTTATTGTGACAAGTCAGGCAAGTCCAACAGGCTTGGGTAACTGAGCAATAGTCTCAACAAGTGAAAACACTTCCCACAGCTGGAGTTCAAAAAGCTTCCTTTAGCCTGATTTCAAAATGAGCTTAAAAGGACAGCTTCATGAAGACAAAACTGAGCCAAGATTTCCTCTTCATATGGAAAGTCTGACTCCTCCTGGCAGCTAGACCAAACTCCTCAGAGCCTACCCCTCTTTTAATCTAATTGACCATATCTGGGCCCAGCCACATTTCCCTCTCACAGTCCCTGAACTTGGGGCATGCAGATGTTGGCATTCTCCTTTCAGGGTAAGAGCAAATGATAAATTTAAAAACTACAAACAAATGTGAAACTAGAATGCTGTTGGATACCATCGTGTTTGTTCATGCTGATGTTCTATCCCTTTCCTTCACCCTGTATCTGCCTGGTCCATTTAAATTGTTCTATGTTCTACACTAATACAAACAACAATAAAAGCCCCATGCTGCTACGTTCTGTACAAACACAGAACAAATAGACAGTCTCTCTCCCAAAGAGCTTCTGTTCGAAGTATAAGATGAGAGACAACAGATGAATATGGAAGACATTGATGGGGGAGTACAAGAAAACAATGTGACAATATTGCTCAGCATGGCAGACAATGGTTTTAGCACACCAGAAACTTAATTGTTAAGGTTTTTTTATAGGCTTCATGGCAAAAGAGTTTTAAGGAGAGATTTGAAGATGGATAATGAATAAGTTTAAGATTTTGTCATGGTTATTTGTAGTAAAAGTCATGGATAGATCAAGAATAAATAAGAATTCATGGAAGCCCGATCCCCGTCTGAGAGGGGGGCACTGACAGCCCGAGCCCCAGCACCTGCCTAGGATGGGAGGGCTGACAGCCCGAGCCCTGCCACCCACCTGGGGAGGAGGGGTACACTGGATAGCCCAAGCCCTGAAGTCACAGAGGTGCCCTCTTCTAAGCCTAATTAGGAGTCAGTGGGCCCCACAGAGGTGCACTGGCCTCTTCCCTCAAAGGGCCAATGAGACCCTGTGACATTTAGGCACTTGTCATAATAAAAACAATAATAACTCCACTGACGGGGATGATCTATGAGCATCATTGCATCTATCTAAAATTTATTCTCTGTGAAACCTGAGAGGGAATTGCCCCCGTATTTCAGCCCAGCAATTAGTATATTAGTACTGACTGGTTGTAAAGAGTTCTAAATGACTAGAAAGTGCTGAGTTTTATGTCGGTCTCCTACCTCACTAATTTCTCCTTCAGGTTTTTTCATTTAAAGAATCATCCAATCTCCCAACCCACCCCCACCCCAATCTCTTCTCCCTCTGCATCTTGTCTCTGGGCAGTATTATTTGCAAATATAAATTCAACCAATGACTCACAGGGTCGGAGCAGAGAGGTAGATCTATCTCTTTCTGTCCCACCTAAAAATCTCCGCTTGTCTATCTTATGGATGTCTAAGCCCACCATGACCAAAGCAAAGCTTTTAATCTCTCCCCTTCCATACTTTCTCCTCTCCCCCATTTCTCAGTCACTGTGGTCAGTGCCACCATCCTCTCTGTCACTCAGCCTGTGTTCCCTGTAAGCTGCGTACTTGAGCAGCTTCCCAGGAGAGATTTAAGTGACACCCAGCTGATTAGGAGAGCCCGCACAGCTGGCAGCATGGGTCCGTCCTGCAGCTGCTTCCCTGGGGGAGGGTGCTGATGTCAGGTTGTCCTCCTCTCTCCCACCCCATCTCCACAGAGCAGGAGAGAGGCAGGGGACACAGCCTGACTCAGGACTCAGAGCTGTTGCGCGGAAGGGTGAGTGGCTGAGTGTCTTTCTTAAAGATACAGTGCACTGTTTCTGAGATTTCTCCAGCAGCCACTCACACAGTCTCTCTTCCTCCCCCTGCCCCTGTACCCCATCTCTGCAGAGCAGGGGAGGGGAGACAACAGGGCTCAGGACAGAGCAGGAGAGCTTTCAGTGAGTGTCTTAAAGAAACAGCACAGTATGTCTCTCAGAAACTTTCCCAGCAGCCAGCACACACGCTGTCCCTGTGTCTCTCACACATTGTCTGTCTCTCTCTCACACACACACACACACACACACACACACACACACACACACACACACAGAGTCTCTGTGTCTCACTGTCACACACCGTCTCTGTCTTGGTCACGCACACACACACTGTCTCTGTCAGTCTGTCACATACATACACACACACACACACACACACACAGAGTCATGCACACACAAACACTGTCACACATACTGTGTCAAACGTACACACAAACACCATCTGTGTCGTGCGCACACACAGTGTGTGTGTGTTTGAGTGTGTGCGTGTGACACAGATGGTGTTTGTGTGTGTGTTTGACACAGTATGTGTGTGACAGACAGTGTTTGTATGTGTGTTTGTTTGACACAATCTCTGTGTCACACACACCTCCCAACACATACTTGTATTATTTTTGTTGTTACTTCTTGGTACTTCCTGCAAGGCACATATATTCTCTGTAATTTTATTCTTTCAAAGTGTGTTATTTTAGTGTTTTGAATGATCTATGCATTTCATAATTTTTTATTTCTCTTACACTTAAATGTAATTTTTTGAATACTGAGTTCTAAAATGCCTAACCTGTTCTGAGTACTTATCCCTATTTAACTTTTATATCTAGGTTTTTTGTTGCTACTGGTGGCGCACATCCGCACATCCGTCAGTGCACATAAAATTTATTCCGCACATGGATGGAAAAAATTAGAGGGAACATTGCTAACCTGGACAACATCTTCAACTCAGATCTCATTCTAAAGCCTCACATCCAGGCCATGTCTAAATCTTGCTTATTCTTCCTGCATAATCTCTCTAAGATCTGGCCTTTCCTATCCATCCACACAGGTAGACCTCTCATCCAGGCCCTCATTATCTTGTGTCTTAATTACTGAAACATCCTGTTCTCTGGCCTTCACAAATGCAGTCTTGGCCCACTTATATCCTAGCTTGTCCCTTTAATCATGTCACCCCTCTTCTTGCATTGCTTCACTGGCTCCCCCTACTCCATAGCATCAAGCACAAACTACTTGCCTTCACATTCAAGCTCCTTCACCGTCTATTCCCAGTGCTACTTATCTATCATATGCTATCACAATGTTGACACCCACCTTCACTCTGCCAATACTTCCAGTCCTCATCATCCACTTGTTAAACAAGCACCATCGTACTTTTTCCCATGCTGCCTGTAACAGGGTAACTGTACCCTTAAAGGAAGTAGGGACTAGACATCAGTCAACCCCTGTTCTGTGGTATGTCTCTTTAAGGTCTTTGGGATTACTGGAGACGATAAAGACCTAGGGAAGGGCAGAGGCAGGTGTTAAGAGAGAGGAAGGTGATCCCAGATGAATGCTTGGAGAAGAACCAGGTTATTGTATCTTAAAGAGTTTGGGACCTGATCTCTCTCTGCCCAGGAATTACAAAGGGAGGCCAGGTGGAGAGAAGCTAGTTATAAGGCTGCAGCAAGCCTGACAGAACAGACGTGGCCCCTGATGAGTTGTAGGAGTCCTAAATGAAGAAGGGTGGGGGCTGAGCTGTGTTTTTGGGAAAAGACTAACTAAATAAGACCGCATGGGGGGACCCTTGTTCAAGTATTCTGGCTTGAGAGCAAGTCATTATAAAGAACTAAGATGAAACTGAGGGCAGGGTGCCTGCAGGGGTAGCCAAGAGAGGGTTCCCTGGGACGGCACTCATCCACAACTGGTGTAGTTGGCGGGATCCAAAATGCCCTCCCATAAAGGAAGAATGACAGAGTGGTGGAACACGGACACCTTCTTTGGCAGGCAGATGTTCCCCCTCCCCAGGTGGCATATAGAGGGGGAGCAACAACCATGGGAGTGTCAGCTCCAGTGTTTTGAAGGACCCCAGCAATATGGATGAGAACCAGGACACATGCAACAAAAAGTGTGATTCTTCCTTGGGATGCCCAGAACTGAGTCACCTTGTTATCCCCCTGCCTCAGTGAGCGAGAGAGACTTGCTTGTGTTTAAGTGAGCGTCTGCTCCCTGATGTTACCAATCTGTTGGCTACACAAACAATCTCCTCAGGATTCTGCCAGCCCTTACTTTGCAATAGGTGCATCCCAGCCCCTAAACCCCCTTGAAGCACTTCCCCTGAAGTGTCCAGCCCTTAGCCACTGGACACTCCTAGAAATTACCAGGTAAGCTGTCCCCAAAGGAACAGTGCAAACATCAGTTTGTTTGGTTCAACTGAGGATCAGCTGCAATATAACATCACAGCACTCAGATATATTTACAGTGAAAACAATCAGAAGTTTATTATCAAAGGCTAAGATTTAAGAGACAGTGAATAAGTATAATGGTGGAAACAGAAATGGTTACATATAAAACAAAAAGTATAACATGCTTTCTACAATCTAAACTGAACTTTAACAGGCTAAACTGTTGTCTAAATTTGTTTTAGGTGAGATAGTTTATCTCCCAGCATCTCCAACCGACATGATGTCGATCCTCCTTTCATAGATGCAAAAACGACTGTCCTTTTTGTTTCTTCAGTGAGGGATGAAGGATATCTTTCTGCCTTCTCCTTCTACTTCCCAAAGTCATTGTTTACTCCCTGGTGTGGTGGCTCCATGTTGACTTTACATCTTCATGTTGACATTGTACACAAACCAGATTCCATTGTGTTGGCTTACAATGCTTTTTTTACATATGAATCGAGTACACATGTGACTACATCCTTTGTATGTCAACCCTGCCTGAGACATAGTCCCTAAAACATATTTTCAGTACATATACACAACTCCTTAATATCATCCGTACATACATCTTACAACAATTATGAGGATCGGTATGCCTGATTAGAGACGTCAATGACCCTTTTTGGATAAATACTTTAAAAGTGGTGCGCTAGGTGTAATGAGTTTGTGAGGCCTGTTAGGAGTTGCTGTTACAGAACAGTGCACCCTTTGCAAGCTGGCAGCAATAGGCCTCTGTGTCACAGGAAGAAGTCTTGGAGAAGTACAAAACTGGGCAAATTGGAGATGAATAATCCAGAGAAGAAAATACAGGTCAAAAATGGCTGAGATAAAGTAGTAGTAGATAGATAAATGTGTCTGATTTCATATCAACATGAGTTATTGATTTAACAAAAGGTAATTTTATAAGGTGAACTGTGGTGCTTTTGACCCTCCCACATGCTTTGTAATGAAAAGAGACTGATTTATTAGCACGATAGGTTATCAAATAACGGAAGAGCTGGAAATGAGTCAGCCCTAATTTCTACAGAGAAAGTTCTGTTTGTTGTATATGCATTTCAAAGTAAAAAGCATGCATTCAGATCTCTACCTTGACCTTGGTATATACTGAAGCACAACGCTGTGTAGAGCAGTATTGTCTGAAGCACAAAATGATCCATCAGTTATCCACCTTCTCCTGAAAAGTACAAATTGTAAAAAAATAAATTTTCTTTTAGTTTGAATTTCATGCTAGAAAATTGAGCCTGATATCACTTAAATATAGGAAACATGAACAAAGGAAAAAAGACATAAAGAGAAATTACAGTTATCTTTTTGGATCTGGTTACACTATGTGGAGACATCCACAAATCCCATCAAAGTTTAAATTAAGCTAATTAACAAAACAATCGGTCTTTAAACTGCTGTGAGGGTTTCCCTAAATTTAACAATAAACATGAATATTTGCCCTCAGCTCCACATACATGGCAGACCCCTAGGAGATAAGGTAAGTGAATGAGAGATTCCCCATCAGCAAGGAGAGAACAACAACAAAGTTGTAAAATACCGTGTGGCTCTAAGAGCAAAATCTGCCTTACACACATTCTGAGCCAAAGCCCATGAAAGTCAATGGAAAGCTCTGTTTTTTGCCACCCCAAGCACGGCAGTCAGGTGGCCTGCCATGTGGAATGCCTGTGGGCGGTCTGCGGTCACGCGGATTTGGCGGTATTTCTGCGGGTGAACTGCCGGTCCTGCAGCCAAATTGCCACCAAAACCACGGTACCGGCGGACCTCCCACAGGCACACCGCTGAAGGCCACCTGACTGCTGCCCCCCGCAGCTTGCTGCACTGGTGCCTGGAGCCACCCTGAATGGAAAGACTCCCATGAACATCAACGTGCTTTGGATCAAACCCTTAGCATCTACTTGAAATTAAATGAAAACGTTTTGGTTTTCACACTTTGCTTTAATATGACGTAAATGTACAGTTCTCTGCCAGAAATTACCCACAGCCTTGTCTCAACCATTTACAGGCTGAGTTGCAAGCCACCTTTGCTCTCTGGAACTCACATTGCTATAGGTAGGAATTCTGCTTTGACTTGCAAGATTGGACCGTAATGATCTGATGATGTGAGATACAGAGCACCAGTCTCAACACCTTGCCCTGTCACTACAGAAGATATTTTCCCACAGCAAACAGTTATTCCAATTTAGTATCCCTGGACAGTTGTGAATAGTACCCCACGTTTAGAATCATAGAATATCAGGGTTGGAAGGGACCTCAGGAGGTCATCTAGTCCAACCCCCTGCTCAAAGCAGGGCCTAAACCCCAACTAAATCATCCCAGCTAGGGCTTTGTCAAGCCTGACCTTAAAAACCTCTAAGGAAGGAGATTCCACCACCTCCCTAGGTAACCCATTCCCTAGGTAACCCATTCCAGTGCTTCACCACCCTCCTAGTGAAAAAGTTATCCAACCTAAACCTCCTCCACTGCAACTTAAGACCGTTACTCCTTGTTCTATCATCTGGTGCCACTGAGAATAGTCTAGATCCATCCTCTTTGGAACGCTCTATCAGGTAGTTGAAAGCAGCTATCAAATCCCCCCTCATTCTTCTCTTCTGTAAACTAAATAATCCCAGTTCCCTCAGCCTCTCCTCATAAGACATGTGCTCCAGACCCCTAATAATTTTTGTTGCCCTCCGCTGGACTCTTTCCAATTTTTCCACATCCTTCTTGTAGTGTGGGGCCCAAAACTGGATACTGTACTCCAGATGAGGCCTCACCAATGCTGAATAGAGGGGAATGATCACATCCTTCTATCTGCTGGCAATGCCCCTACTTATACAGCCCAAAATGCCATTAGCCTTCTTGGCAACAAGGGTACACTCATAGACTCATAGACTTTAAGGTCAGAAGGGACCATTATGATCATCTGGTCTGACCCCCTGCATGTCGCAGGCCACAAAGCCGTCCCTACCCTTTCCCTTGACTCTGCTGTTGAAGTCCCCAAATCCTGTGGCTTAGTGACTTCAATTGGCAGAGAACCCTCCTGCTAGCGATCCCTGCCCCATGCTGCGGAGGAAGGCGAAAAACCTCCAGGGCCTCTGCCAAGCTACCCTGGAGGAAAATTCCTTCCCGACCCCAAATATGGCGATCAGAAAAACCCCGAGCATGTAGGCAAGAGTCTCCAGCCTGACCCTCATTGGCCATTATACTATTTACCTACCAAGGCACGGTATTCATTTGGCTAAAATCATGCTATTCCATTAAACCATTCCCTCCATAAACTTATCTAACTTAATCTTGAAACCAGACAGGTCCTTCGCCCCCACCGTTTCCCTCGGAAGGCTGTTCCAATATTTCACCCCTCTGACCGTCACTGTCGACTCATATCCAGCTTCTCATCCACCATAACCCCTAGGTCCTTTTCTGCAGAACTGCTGCCTAGCCACTCGGTCCCTAGTCTGTAGCAGTGTATGGGATTCTTCCTTCCTAAGTGCAGGACTCTGCACTTGTCCTTGTTGAACCTCATCAGATTTTTTTTGGCCCAATCCTTTAATTTGTCTAGGTCCCTCTGTATCCTATCCCTACCCTCCAGCATATCTACCACTCCTCCCAGTTTAGTGTCATCTGCAAACTTGCTAAGGATGCAATCCATGCCATCCTCCAGATCATTAATGAAGATATTGAACAAAATTGGCCCCAGGATCGACCCTTGGGGCACTCCGCTTGATACCAGCTGCCAGCTAGACATGGAGCCATTGTTCACTACCCATTAGCCTGACAATCTAGCCAGCTTTCTAGCCACCTTATAGTACATTCATCCAACCCATATTTCTTTAACTTGCTGACAAGAACACTGTGGGAGACCGTATCAAAAGCTTTGCTAAAGTCAAGGAATAACACGTCCACTGCTTTCCCCACATCCACAGAGCCAGTTATCTCCTCATAGAAGGCAATTAGGTTAGTCAGGCATGACTTGCCCTTGGTGAATCCATGCTGACTATTCCTGATCACTTTCCTCTCCTCCCTATGTGCTTCAGAATTGATTCCTTGAGGACCTGCTCCATGATTTTTCCAGGGACCGAGGTGAGGCTGACTTGCCTGTAGTTCCCCAGATCCTCCTCCTTCCCTTTTTTAAAGATGAGCACTACATTAGCCTTTTTCCAGTCACCCAGGACCTCCCCTGATCGCCATGAGTTTTCAAAGATAATGGCCAATGGCTCTGCAATCACATCCACCAACTCCGATAGCACCCTAGGATGCAGCGCATCCGGCCCCATGGACTTGTGCTCGACCAGCTTTTCTAAATAGTCCTGAACCACTTCTTTCTCCCCATGCTGTGCTGCCCAGTTCAGTAGTCTGGGAGCTGACCTTGTTAGTGAAGACAGAGGCCAAAAACGCATTGAGTACATTAGCTTTTTCCACAGCCTCTGTTACTAGGTTGCCTCCCCCGTTCAGTAAGGGGCCCACACTTTCCTTGACCACCTTCTTGTTGCTAACATACCTGTAGAAACCCTTCTTGTTACTCTTAACATCCCTTGCTAGCTGCAACTCCAAGTGTGATTTGGCCTTCCTGATTTCACTCCTGCATGTCTGAGCAATATTTTTATACTCCTCCCTGGTCACACTGCTCTACAGCCAAAATGCTTCTGAAATAAATGTAGTCAAACTTTACTAATTCTGGGTCACTGAGAACAAAAAGGATGCTTAAAATTGTTGATTGGCTCTAGTTTTCAAGATATGCTGTTGGGTCAGTATATACGACCCTTGACTTGGGAATGGCGAAGGATAAGTGAGTTATAAAGGGAAGGGATCTCAATTTAAACCAGAAATGATTAATATACATCTTTGCCTGGATCTATGAATAAATCTATGACTGGGTTTGGACAGTACTTGCTTTTTAGGCAAAACAATGAATGATGCAATCTGAAGCTGGAATTGCATCATACATGATATGAATTGCATCATGTTATTCCTAGAAGTCATGGATGATGCAATCATAAAGAAGCTTACGTCACTCTGCTGAACAAATTGTCCTATATCAGCTCTAGAAATCATACAGTGTCATGCTCTCTTATTTGTCAGTGTTTGATTTTGCAAAGGGACACATTTCTGTTTAGCCAAAGTGAGCAGAGATGCCTCGTACTTGTGTGAACAGTGCAGATAACTTCTGCTATGTTTGTGGTGAAGTGACTTTTGCATCACAAAAGCGCAGTATAACCACTATGGTTAAGAAAGCCTATCACCTTTATTTTGGCTGCAAAATTGGAGAGCAGGACAAGAGGTGGGCCCCACACATATGCTGCAACACTTTTGCAACAAATCTTCACCAGTGGTTGAACAGGAAAAGGAAATCTATGCCTTTTGCAGTGCCAATGATTTGGAGAGAGCCAACAGATCACACCAGCAATTGTTACTTCTGCATGGTGCCTCCAGTTGGGAAAGGTGTGTCAAAGAAGAAAAAGTGGACTGTGCATTATCCAAACATTCCATCAGCTATATGCCCAGTACCCCACAGAGGAGGACTGCCGGTTCCTGATGCACCAGAATCACTCTCACTTGAGTCAGACGAGGAAGAGGATGAAACTTCTGGTCCTGAACCATCAATGTCACAGGACCCACATTTTCTCCCATCCTCCTCTTCTGAACCACACCTCATAACACAAGGTGAACTGAATGACCTTGTCAGGGATTTGGAACTACCCAAGAGTAAGGCAGAGCTGTTGGGCTCCAGACTACAGCAGTGGAATCTCCTGGCAGGTGATGTTAGGGTTTCCATGTTCCGTGACTGTCAAAAGGATCTTGTCCCATTCTTTTTCATGGAAGGTGATCTTGTAGCCTGTAACAACATCGATGGTGTGATGGCAGCCCTCAACATCGTTCATGATCCAGATGAGTGGAGACTGTTCATTGATTCATCGAAGATGAGTCTTAAAGCTGTTTTACTGCATAATGGCAATGTTTTGCCATCAATTCCAGTTGGTCATGCAGTCCATATGAAGGAAACCTATGATAACATGAAACAACTTTTGAGGTGCATAAACTATGACCAACATCAGCGGCAGCTTTGTGGTGATTTGAAGGTTGTTGCTCTCTTCCTTGATCTGCAGACTGGATACACAAAGTACTGCTGTTTTCTCTGCGAATGGGATAGTCGTGCAAGAGATTCCCACTACATCAAGAAAGATTGGCCACTCTGACAGTCATTGGAGCCTGGGAGGAAAAGTGTTCAGCATCCACCACTTGTTGAATCAAGGAAGATTTTGTTACCACCCTTACACATCAAGCTGGGTCTGATGAAGAACTTTGTCAAGGCCATAGACAAAACACAAGCAGCTTTCAAGTACCTCCGTGGAAAATTTCCGAGGTTAAGTGAAGCTAAGATAAAGGAAGGTGTCTTTGTTGGTCCTCAGATTCGTGAACTTCTTTGAGATGATGCATTTGACCATGCACTGCGTGGCAAGGAAAAGATGGCATGGAAAGCCTTCCAGTTAGTGGCAATAAATTTTCTCGGAAACAACAAGGCAGACAACTACAGGTTGTTGGTGGAAAACCTCCTCAAGGCATACAAAAGCCTTGGTTGCAACGTCACTAAAGATACATTTTTTGCACTCTCATCTAGATTTTTTTCCACCGAACTGCGGAGCAGTGAGCAATGAGCACGGCGAGCGATTTCACCAGGACATTGCAACAATGGAGAAACACTATCAGGGCAAATGGAGCCCATCAATGCTTGCAGACTATTGCTGGACAGTGACAAGAGATGCACCATTTAATGAATACAAGAGACAAGCCAAGAAGCGCCGAGTAGACACTGAATAGGACTAAACTATGTACATAATAGTTTTTTGCCTTTTGTTTCATAATACATTTTAGTTATATAACTCTTTTGCTGATTTTTAAAGTGTTACATAAACAGGACAGGTGAAATAGTATCATGTAAAGCAACCATAAACACATGAAAAGACCTAGGTTTACAATTTATGATTAAAACTCTACTATCTACACAATATACATAGACATAAAATGTAAAAACTTAAATATCTTAGAAACAGTAGCCAATCGGTTGTTTTAATTGTCATATTTGAATTCAGAACATCAAAATACATAATAAATAGCACATTTTATCTCTGAAGCAGACGACTTCTCAAAAATTGTAGACCAGTGTCATTTGTCCAATCTTCCACTTCTTGTAAGCTTTTTTGTGCGTAAGATCAGCAAGGATTTCACTGTTAAGCCAAGCTGGTCGCCTGCCATATTTACTATTCTTTCTACACATCCTGCAACCTCAATAAGAACTCTTTAAAATACAGCCAGCTCTCCTGGACTCCTTTCCCTCTCATGTTATTCTCCCAGGGGATCCTGCCCATCAGTTCCCTGAGGGAGTCAGTCTGCTCTTCTGAAGTCCAGGATCCGTATTTTGCTGCTCTCCTTTCTTCCTTGTGTCAGGATCCTCAACTCTATCATCTCATGCTCACTGCCTCCCAGGTTCCCATCCACTTTTGCTTCCCCTACTAATTCTTCCCTGTTTGTGAGCAGCAGGTCGAGAAGAGCTCTGCCCCTAGTTGGTTCCTCCAGCACTTGCACCAGGAAATTGTCCCCTACACTTTCCAAAAACTTCCTGGATTGTCTGTGTACTGCTGTATTGCTCTCCCAGCAGATATCGGGGTGATTGAAGTCCCCCATGAGAACCAGGGTCTGTGATCTAGTAACTTCTGTTAGTTACCTGAAGAAAGCCTCGTTCACCTCATCCCCCTGGTGTGGTGGTCTGTAGCAGAATCCCACCACGACATCACCCTTGTTGCTCACACTTCTAAACTTAATCCAGAGACTCTCACATTTTTCTGTAGATTCATACTGTAGCTCTGAGTTTAATGGACCTGATTTAGGACAACTCTACTTGAGAACTCTTTGAATTGCTTAATGAGTGCTCAGAAACTTGCAAAATCAAACCTCCTCTTTGGAAGTTTTTCTTTTCCACTCAGTCAATAGGATCTTCCCATTTGCATTCTGCTTTCTTCAAAATTGTTTAAAGCATGAAATACTAGCTTATGCTCATGTTCCTGTGATAATCATGGTGTTGATGTCACCATATGTTCTATGTGTCAATGACATGAACTGTGACATTATTTAAGTTTTAATCCTCATCTGACATTCCATTCTACAAAAATCAGGACAAAATCTCAATTTATTACTAACTAAAACCGCTATAGGATATTTGTGTTGGGGCTGGATTTACTCATCTCATGAGAAATAAACAAATGTGGTGTTAATCTTAACCTAGTACAAGAAAAGGACAATTCCTGATGGTAAAAGAAACCCTGATCAGGGAGAAAAAACCCAAAGCATGAATCAGCTGTGGCATTCCAATCTCATGTTACTGTTTAGGCAAAATTGAAGCACAGAACCCCTCCCCTTAAGTGCAGCACGTAGTGGCAGGAGTTGAACTGTTACTCATCTAATTTGATGCTACTGCTCGTCTCATTCTAGTAAAGGCAAACAGAACGCAGCCAACTTTATTTCTGGATTAGCACAAGGCATTAAAAATAAAATTTGTGTTTAAACCATACTGTGTATAGCTCTATTATAGCCGGCATAGAAAATTTCTCTAAAAACACTAACGTACATATATTATAAGATTAAAGAAAGCTAATAAGATGTCTTTCTGGATGCATGCAACATAAATCCACTGTTCTCATGTCTGTCCAAGACTCAAGGAACTGATAACTATAGCTTTGTCAGGCTGACTTCACAGGTAGAACAGAATCTGAAAAGCGCTATGTGAAACCATGTGGGTTACTTTACTAAATAATAAATTACAGTAAACCAAATGTAGATAAAGAGAGGAACTAGTGCATGCTTACAATAAGCCACACAGTGCTGGACATTAGAACTTGTTTTACTGAGAGAGAGAGAGAGAGAGAGAGAGAGAGAAAATGCTGACTAGGATAGTCAGGTTATTCTCGACTGTCTTTAAACACTGCTACACAATCTTTCATTTTCTAAAGACACAGGCAGAAACCATTTTGGTTTAATTTCTCATGCTAGGGAATCAAGAATAAACCACTCCCCTACCCACAGTAAAAAAAAATTCTTACAAGTACAAACATATTCAGTGGACTCTCCCAAATTTGAACATCAATTATCTTTACATTCTGTACTACGAGCACTGACTTCAATGAGTTTCTCTGCATTTATGATTAAGTAAGTGAACACAGAATCTAGTTATATGAGACTGACAGTTAAGAGGGGTCAAAGGAATGGAAATACTGACTTTATTTGTTAAAAATGTTACCGATTCAGGGATATATTAATTTGTCGCCTGGAGTGAATTTTTGTACTGTTTGGCCAAATAATTGATCTCCATACTTACAACACATAGTATGTTCATATTCAGTGAATTCACATATAACCAAAGGACTGCTGCAGAGCTGGCTATAGCAAACCAGTTATTTGAACTGTTAAAAAGTTTAGAAAAAAAATTCTAGCTGATCTAATTTAAGAGAGATCAACGGAAAATTATTCATATGAGTTTTGCACAAATTTCCCTTTCTGGTAGACTAATGGATAGTCTCTGCTGCATAAGTGCAATATGCAACTAAGCAGAATCCTTTCAAAGTAAGTAACATTAAACCTCGGACAACATTCTATTTAATGGATTTTATTTCAATTATACCAAAGGAGTAGAGAGACACAGCTCTTTCACTTCTTATTTAGGGGGAAAATCATTTAAAGTCAGTGGTGCTGAGTCTGTTTGCATTCGCACCAATTTCATGCCAGTATACAGGGCTGGTGCTACCATTAAGGCAAACTAGGCAGTTGCCTAGGGCGCCAAGATTTGGGGGCGCCAAAAAGCGGTGCCCCCAATTTTTTTTTTTTTTTTTTTTACAGTGTTCCTGGGCTAGGCTGCCGGCAGTGCGCTGACATGTGTGGCTCAGACTCCCTCTCCCAGCGCAGCGGCCGCTCCACTTCTCCCACCTCCCAGGCTTGCGGTGCCAATCAGCTGTTTGGCGCTGCAAGCCTGGGAGGGGAGGAGAATTAGAGTGGGGGCGGCGTGCTCGGGGAGGAGGCGGAGCAGAGGTGAGCTGGGGTGGGGAGCTGCCGCACGGCTCCCTGAGGGGGTGGGAGCTGCCACAGGGGTGTGGCACCTCAGGGAGGAGGGGGGGCGGGAAACTGCCGCAGGGCGGGGAGGGGGCACAAGGTGGAAGTTTCGCCTAGGGCGCAAAACTTCCTTGCACCAGCCCTGCCAGTATAACTGTTTATTTCAGATGTATTATTCCCTGTTTATTCCCTGTATAAAGGAGTCATGTCTTGTAGGATTTAGCCCAAATTATTTTATCTGATTGCTGTTGGTGATGCAGACTAATTGTTGCTCATTATGGCCCTGATACTGTGAAATGCCGAATACCATGGCCCTGATTAAGCACAGCATTTAAGTACATGCTTAACTTTAAGCACATCAGCAGTCCTAGTAACTTAAAATTAAATATGCACTTAAGTGCTGTTCTAGATTGGAGCTAGCACACTCAGCAATTTATAGGATCAAGCTCACTCATGACACACACACACACAATGAAATGAGAAAGCAGTCTGTATCTCTAACCAAGGGGTCAATCCTGTAGTCTTTATACAAGCTAACTTTCCATTAAACAAGTCACTGGGGCACACCTAATGTGAAAGAAGTTGGCAAATCTGATAAATTCTGTCTCTATTACAGGTCGCCTTTCAACTAGCATGGGCAGGCGAGAGAGCCATCTGCATTTGCGTGCACTTCTGTTCTTTGACTTTGATGTCATAGATGTAACCAGCTAAGAAAAACTTCCTAACAGTAAGTATGGTAGGACAATGGAATAAACTGCCTAGGGAAGTCATGGAATCTCTTTCACTAGACGTTTTCAAAAAAAGACTGGACAGCCATCTGTTTTGGATGGTATACACACAACAAATCCTGCAACTTGGCAGGGGATTAGACTAGATGACCCTGGCAGTCCCTTCTAACCCTATGGTTCTATGATTCTAAATTCACTAGGAATTTTGACTGAGTAAGAACTGCAACATCAGGCCTTTTGCCTAAACTACTTTAGCTTAAAAAAAAAAAAAAGTTTTTGTCTAAACTGAAATTTTAAACTACTTTCTAAAAATGAATACAAATGTGACCACCTAACTCCATTCATGTGTAGCATCAATTGATTTAGTGCATTTGATTTATGATATTATATTGTTACTTATTATACATTAAGAATGGCTGGTACAATATTATATTCCTTTCTATGCATCGTATATATTCCAGAGATAGCTGCAGCATTCAGCACTATTCAACACTATAATGATCTAATGCAGCGTTTCTAAAAATGGGATCTGTGAGGGTACTCCAGGGGGCCCATCCACCCCGCTGCTCAACTTCTCCCCCTCCCTTCCAGTGCCTCCTACACACCAGGGAACAGCTGTTCAGCGGCGTGCAGGAGGCACTGGGAGCGAGGGGGAGGAGCGGGGATGGGGCGTGCTCAGGGGGGGCAGAAAGAGGCGGGGAAGAGAAGGGGCTGGGGTGGGGCCTGGGGCTAAGTGGGGGGTTTGGGGGTCTGTGGAAAATTTTTAAATCAAAATGTGGGTCCTCAGGTTGCTAAAGTTTGAGAACCACTGATCTAATATAATGCTATATTTTTATCATATTTGTGTGTGATTGTAGTTAATTAAACCAAATTACAAGGAGAGAGGCTTTAACATCCCATTAAAAACCAAACAAAATTTAAACATTTAAATAACTAACATTTGATTAGGAACTAAGTAAGAAACATAATTCTTAATATGTAAAATATATAGTTATGGCTAATGCTTTGACTCAAGTGTCTTCCACAGAGCCATAAACATTCATTCTTCATTTATACAAAAACTTCAGATTGCAAATACTTGTAGTAAACAAACTACCCCATGATTAATACCAATTACTGTCAATCACTTATTTCATAAAAATAATAATTATAAACACAGCAACAGAGCAGCATTCACAGAGTGTCTTTAACAGTATAAAACATTTCAGTCAAGGCTATGCCTTTGTAGAGCACAGAGCATATAGCTTTACCCACTGTCTGCAAAACATACAAATTCCAATCTTTTATAACCAGTGAACTAATCCAGAGGGGAGAAGGTTAACTTCAGCACCTGTATCCACCATGCATTTAGAGGTACACCATTAATTTATCGGATATGGATACCAGTGCCCAGCGCCTTGCTGCATGAGATGATCGTACTAAAGGGGTCGCTTGCTGGAGGATTCTCAGCGATTTGAAGTCTTTAAATCATGATTTGGGGACTTCAACAGTTGAGTCAAGGGAGAGAATTCTTCCAGGAGTGGGTGGGTCAGCTTTTGTGGCCCGCATCATGCGGAAGGTCAGACTAGATGATAATAATGGTCCCTTCTGACCTTAGAGTCTATGCGTCTACTAAAGGAAATATCAGAGTCCCTGATAAAAGTGGTCGCATGTGGCTCCACGTTTACAGCATACATTTCAGGCCTCCCATCATTGCAAAACAGTATACGACAGTATTCTAATTTAAAGTGTCCTTCATTCCCACGAGCCCAGCACACAGCAGTTCTATACAGGCAGGCAGGGAAGTTGACCAAGTGACTCGTACTACCACAGCAGAAAGTGAGAAGCTGGCAACTTTTGCTGCTGAGGGTGCGGAACAGGAGTAGGTAGCATTGTATGTCTTTTTTGGGGGTGATGGAAGCAGGAGCAGCTAATGGTTTAAGTGTAGACACAAAGGTAGCAGCAGTCTGAGACACAGACCCCTTTCAAACCGGGCCCTCTCAAATGCCTCACTGCTAGCAACTGAAGCATCAAAAGTTAGAGTTCTAACATCTTCAGCCAGTAACTGTTCACCCGGGCAGTCATTGGCTATGCTAGTCACAAAAATATCCCTGAGCATGTTCATCATAATGTTCCCAAATTCACAGTCCTGGGCCAACCACCACAAATGACACGCAAACTCACATATGGTTTTGTTGGGCTGCTGGCAAGCTTCAAAATATGTTTTCCTCAGCAAAACAGAATCTCCAGTCCCAAAATAATCATTGAGGCGCTGCATAGCCACATCAAAAGGAGGACTTGGGCTCTGGGAGTGCATTATAAATATCAATGCCATCATGGGCTAAGTGGTTCTGTAGAAAGGGTAATCTGGCAGCATCACAAAGTTCAAGATCTGCACATACTGTAGTTCCAAAAATTCCAAATAAAGTATTGCCAGTCAACAGCCAAAGAATGTGCAGGCAGCATGTGTTGCAGAATAGAATCACTCGTCGCAATAATGTTACTCTCTGGTCCACCCCAGAACTGTTATACCAAAACACAAGGAAATCGAAGCTAGACATGTAAGTAGGTGGTCAATCAAACCAAAACATATAATAACCATGAACCAGGCAAGTCAGCAACAGTGTGAACAAAACATAACAGTCCAAATGGCAGGTTTGTAGCAGCAGGCCTTGGGTAACCGCACACACCCAATGCTATGTACATATACAGGAATAGGAACTGAAACACTGAGTTTAGAGAGCAGGAACCAGAAAATGAGCAGGAAGCAATAAGCAGGATGGCAACACACACACACACACAGCTGTCATCATGAGGACATAAAGAATCGCAACCTTTGAATAAAATGCATATTTAATTTCAATAAAACATAATTCTTGAACAGTCATTTTAAGATTAACCAAATCTTTCTAAAAGGGAAAATAGTGTCATAATTGAACAACAAAGAGGAAAAAGGATTGGGAGGGAGACGAAAAACATCTGTTATCCCCATAGCCAATAGTCAGGCAACAGTATTGCCTGCAAGACCAAAATGAGCAAATGAAAAATGCCCCCAAATCTCAGAAAAGATGACAAGTATAGCTCCTGTCCCACTGATTAATTGAATTGTTCAGTTGTCATTCCAAAGAGATAATAAAGTTATACTCCTCGAGAAATACTATTGTACTGTGCTATCTAAAGAAACATTACCCTCAGTTTGCTTGGCCCTAGAGGAAGTCATGAATTATTGTAATGAGTTCACTGGAACCAGAATGTCTATTTATTTAATTCCTGCATGCTGTAGAAAAGGTCAAGGAACTCTCACACAAGTAGCCTGAATAAGGTAGACATGGAATTTTCATACTTTTTCCTTGCCATTTACTTTAGTCATCAAAATAATTCCATATTTTGAAATAGCAATTCTTTAGTAGTCAACTACAATGGTTCAACCAAATATTTTATACCAGTATCACTCAGTGATTAGATTAAAACGATAGCATCATATTTTGGGATGGATTCTGTGAGCCTTACTCATGCAGAGTAGAGCTAACTGCACAAACAGTCCCATACTGGAGTATGACACAACAGGACCAGGCTGTATATGTGTAGATGTAACAGGCTATATATGAGTGGATTTATTTACACTAAACCGCTTTACATCACTCTAGTAATGTAATGGGGCCTTAAATGGATATGAAATGAAACTCACTTTAAGACCCATTGCCAGAGTGCTGTAAAATACCTTTACTATAAATGATAATCAGGCCCTGTTTCTGAAGACTTTTATATTACAGTTTACTGCTAATCTGAGAGATTTTTATTTACAAGTTTCATTAGGTTGTAGAGAAAATCTGCTTCTTCAAATTAGATTTATGAGCTAATTTTGTGTCTGCAAAGATGCCTGTATACCTACAT